>NW_020449274.1:831286-929021 GCF_003343035.1 Apteryx rowi | reverse complement strand
CTTGAAAAAAAAAAAAAAAAAGAACCCCACTCAGCAATGGGGTGACTGGAGGCCGTGCATCTGCAATGGCCCCTTGCACCCTTGTTCCCCTTTTGCACCCCCCGACTCAGGCTTCCCACCACTGCAGGTCCTCTGCGGCGGGTGCGCGCAGGCTCCATTATGTGACGTGCCATCGCACCCGACAGCCGCTTCCCGGTTAATAACTAGGTAAGCGACAGCCCATTGTTCCCCTGGGCTCAAACGATGGCGCCTCTTAATTACTGCTAGGGGCTGACAGCGCGGTTCCTCCCCCAGCCCCAAGCGGGCCAGGCAGCGCTTTGCCAAACCTGGCTCCCGCTCCCTGAGCCTCCCTCTTAGCATCTTGCATGGGGAGACGGGCTGCGGGGGGGAGAGATATTTATAGCGCTGTTTCTGAGGGGAGGGTTGTGGCTTCCCAGCCCCTCTTGCCTCCCGTCGGCCCCTGCCTCCCTGCGCCCCGTCCCCTCCATCCTGCCCTTTCTGCTTCCTTCCCTCCGTGCCACCAACTGCAAGGGTTTTTGGGAGGGTCCAGCCCTCTTGGTCCTGGGGCATGGCACTGGGGCAGTGGATTACCCAGCTCTGGGACAACTCTGCCCATTCCTGGGTGCTAAAAAAGTCTGTGCTGACATGGAGGGAGGCGTGTTTCTGCACCTCCCAAGTGTGCCATATATTGACCCACGGAGCATGCCAAATCCTTTTGGACGCTGGGTAGGACCAAAGTGATTCTGACACTAAGTAAAGGAAATGAAGGCTGATTTAAGTGGAGTATTTTTTTTTTTAATCTTTCCTTAAGTGCGAACACCATCTGGCTCCCCTAACTCCGTCAGCGCTTCCAGTCCTGAGGCAGTTTCGCTCTTCCTAATTACTGTCATTACGCAGTGGGTAGTGATTACGGACGGATGCTGATGAGAGATATCAGGAGGGCTGTGTCCCCCCACAGGCTCAGCTTACGGATCCAGGCAGCATCTTCTCAGCCATTTAGGGGAAAGTCAAAAATAGATTGGGGCCATTTGAAGTTGGGAAGTTTTGCAGGTAGAAAGGGTAATTTCTTTTTAAGTAGAAGCTGGAGGGAGGAGAGGGCAAAGGGAAGGGAGGCACAAGCTGGCACATCCAACGCTGCCGTCACCGAGGGACTGTGGGACTCCCAGGGGAATAAGAGCTAATGCTGCAATTGCAGTGACACAGAGGCACTGTTGAGACAGGCCAAAGATGTGCAGTAACATGCCACTTGGTGCCTGAAAGCCGGGCTGATGGGCATCTAAGAAATAGCTAGAGGCAGACAGGGAGCGAGACCATGATCCCTGGAGACAGAGCTGGGCGAAGGAGCAAGAACTTGATGCGTCCTGCTCTGTTCTGCCTCCAGCACGTTCCCACTGTGCGGTGCCTGCCCTGCCCTCAGGTGCACATGCTGCCCAGCCACTGGTGGTTTTTTCTCCTGGACAGCCCCAAGCCCACGGTAATGGGCTCTGTGGGGAGATGGGGGTCAGGCCCAGGTATCAGCCTTCTGTCTGGCCAAAGAGGGGCTTGCCGCCAGCCTGCCCACCCCTGTGCAGCACCCCTTGCTGCATTTTGGCATTCACTCTCCCATGCAGCTCCACTGCAGCGCTGCCTCCATGCACTCACGCATGCAGTGTCAGTGCCACCTTGTGGTACGTTCCCCAGCTCCTAAGGCATCTCTGGCCTCTCTTCCTCCCCCATGGTCTCCCATGAGTGTCCTCATGGGCTTGCAGGGGCTCCCATGGGTCTTTCTGCAAAGCTCTGTGTGGCTGACACTGGGAAGTGGATGGTTTGGGATGCTCCCATGGAGAGCCTGGCCCACAGGAGTTTGGGAAGGAAGAGGTCCGTGCCCTGCAAGCAGGCAATGAGGGACCACTAAACCCAGGTCTTCTCCAGTATGAGGCACATGGCAAGCACAGGGAGAAGAGTCTGTACCTATAGAAGTGTGGTCTTTGCTGGAAGATGGATGTTGGTGCATAGCTTTGTGCAAGGGATAAAACAGTCCCCACCTTATCCTCCCTCTCCAGCCAAATGCCAGGCACAGCATGGCTGCCCTGTATGCACTGCCAAAAGCAGGTGAGGCAATGCTGGTCTGCATGGAGTCTGCATGGGTGCTTCAAGCTGGTGGAGCTGGGATCTTGGGTGAACTACCAGGAGATGAAATCAGTGAGTGAACTGGCAAGGGAGTCCCTGACCTTGAATGAGGAGAAAGTGAGGGGAGAAGGGCCCACGGGAGTTCCAGGTGAGGAGGTTGACAGGAAAGCCAAGCAGTTTGGAGGCTGAAGAGCTTGTGGGATTGAGAAGGGTTTGGCAGACATGACTGGCAGATGCGGAGAAAGACCCTTAGCCTCACCATGCTACTGAGGAAAGAACCAGGGTCATGGAGCCTTGCAAAGCCCAGGTGCTGCATGTGGGTGTCTGATGTTGCAGAGCAAGGTAAGGAGGCAAAGCCTGGAGAGCAAGGAGGCTGCAGGGAAGGGTACAGGACAGAGTGACAAGTCATGGGGGGGGGGGGACTACTTATATGAAAAAGATTGAATAAATCTGCTGAGGAGAGAGGAAGTTAAAAAGCGTTCGGGGGGGTGCACCTCAAGGTTTTTCATCTGATTGCCTGTGCCATGGGACAGCCAGAGACTGAAGGCAGTGTTGCCACAGGGAGGTGGGGAGCTCACCAGAGTCCTGTGTTCTCATGTCCCACGACTCCCCACTGCCTCCCTCTGCTCCAGCTGCCCCGTCTCCTTCTGCCCAGGTCTCCCATCCTCTCCATGCCTCACCTGAACACCCTCTTTGTCCCCCTCCGCCTCCCTTTATCCCGCTGGGGAGACACCACACAGGCTATGGCTGGTGCACAGCCGTGTGTGCTGGCTGACCAGCAGGTACAGGCTGCTGGCCACCTGGTTTCTGCCGCTTGGACCAAGGGATGGTTGGAAACCAAATCCCCTTTTCCCTAGGGACACTAAAGTCTCTTTCATTTAGCCACCAACATTGCTGGGATGCTTGTAAGGACTTAAATACCTTTGTGATCTCTGTCTTCATCATGTGTACTTTGTAATCAGCTGATGGGGTTGAAACAGTTATGGAGAGAGCAGATAAATGCACAGGCGGCTTCTTTAGGAAACCTAGCTAAAAACTTACTGTGTCTTTAAACTTCAGAGCTGGCACCTGCCACTGCCTAGCCTAGGAAGGCAGCTCTGCCCTGTTTAGCTCAGCCATGGAGCCTTGCTCCAGCCAGGAGTTACCTTCGTCTTAGGTACGATCTCTGGGAGCAGTGGCGTCAAATAAAAGGTTGCAGTAGAAACATTTGACCACCAGTCCTCCTTCCTGGCTTCCTTTGACCGCCTTCCTGCAGCATAGAGGGCCATGGGCCATGCCATGGCATCCCCTCCCCTCTCCATGGGGCTTCCACGTCTGCAAGTGCTTCATGGTGTGTCTTTGGGAGCCATGGTCGCAGGCTGAGCACAAGAGGGAGAGCGGCTCTCAGCCGCACTATTAATATGTCGGACATGGTTTTATAGTGGGGAGGGGTTTAGTCCCAGCTCCTTTCAGCCTGCACTGGGGTTTCCACTGACTTTCCTCCTCTCTCTCCAAAAGCCCGTGCCACTCTGGCTGGGTGAAGCCTTGGCCTCACCAGTCTTTCTAGGCATTTCTGCGTGCTGCAGGGAAGGGTTGCTCAGCTGGGGAGGAAGCACAGCTCCTGCCCAGCATGGGGAAGTGAGAAACTGCTGTGGAAAGTCAAAGAGGGCAGTGAGGAGAGTCAACAGACAACACCCTCCCCACCCCTCACCCCAGTCCCCATCATTGTCTCTTCCCAAATAAGAGCGAGGCCCTCAGGAGGGTCCATAGCTACTGGGGAGGCTGCGGTAGAAGGAGAGGTGGCCTGGGAGTCTGGGCTTCTCACAGGCCTGCCCATCCTCTACCTCTGTATTGCTGTGATGACTGTGGCCAGTGGGCATAGGGAGTGAGGGAAGATGGACAGACAGGTCACACTGCAGTGGTGGGGTTGGGATTTTTGTGGATGGAGGCTGATTTTTAGGGCTCTAGAAAGCAAGAGCCTAAAGGGCTTGCAGAAACTACTGGCCTATAGCCACAATCCAGGAAAGACTGACACTGACCCCTGGATTTTTTGAGGGCTTTTATGAATTATTTGGACATGAAATTATTTGGACCAGAGCTGCTGGCCTGAAAACCTTTTCTCTCTCATCTCTCCCCACTCTGCTTCGGGGTCTGCTGGAACAGCCTGGTGTCCTCCAACAGCTCCTCCAGCCAAGCCCCCACAACTGGCAGTGACACTGGGCTCCTTCTGTGGGGAGACATGTCTCATATACAGTGAATCAAGGGGTCTCTTGTCCTCTTTTCTCCCAGATGGGATCTCTCTACATACCCTCTGCTCCCAGCTGAGCAGTGGTGGGCCTTCCCCTTGCCTGCCATCCTTTGCAGAGATCACTGGGGCTAGACACTGCAAGGCAAGGGGTCTCTTTTCCCCCACAGAAGCTGTCCCAGCCCAGTAGGGAGCCATGTAAACAGGACATGTCTGTGAAGCCTGTGCAGAGGAAGCCTCTGCAGTTCATGCTCTTGCCATAGCAGCAGGGCTGCCATACTGGAGAACCCTGATGCCAACCAAATGAATGATGACTGACTAGGCGCCTCCCTGCATAAACCCCTGAGAGGCAGAAGAGAAGTGTCATGGATTTACACTTTATTCTTTAATTTCTACAGTTATACTTTTTTGTTTCCTTTCCCTGCTCTCCCCATGCAGACAAAATGGACAACCCTATGTACTGTAAATAAGGAATGAGAAGCATGTACAAAAAGAACTGCAACATGAGTCAAATTTTTCCCAACCAGTCAGGCAAAGAGGCCATGGAGGAAGGGAGATTTACCCTTACTATGCTTGACTGAGTCAGGCAGGTGAGACCATGGGGGAACTCCTGCATGCTGTAATAGACAGAGGGATATGAGGGATATTTGCTATCTGAAGAATCCAATGTGGATTGAAATGCAGCTTCTGTGAACTGTAGATGCCCAGAGTCCCATAAAGAAGACATATTGCTGAAGCTTTAGAAGAAATGAGAGCAGAAGCCCTTACCTTAGCAGAAAGAGGGCCCTTTTCAACAGGATTTTTAAACAGAGCATACTTCAGGAGTTTTGTTTTCAAATCTTCACCTTGTTCAGGGATGGGCACTGCATCCACAGTTCTCAGCCATAGCAGTTACCAGGCAGGAAATGGGAAAGAAATGCATTACAGTCCTGCTCCCATTCCCTGCCTCTCATGAGTAGTCTTTCTTCCAAATGCCAGAATGTCCCCTGGGACGGGCCTTGGTTCATTTCAAAATTACTTTCCCCAAACCAGATGTGCAAAGATTGCTAGAAGGCACTCTGAATGGCTGAGCGCAGAGTACAGAGATGAAGAGACCCCTGATTTGTGCTGAGGTGACTTCTCTTCTGCAGCAGGCAGTGGTTGTTGTTGGAGAGTTGTTGCAGAGTAACAGGAGGATGGCTGGGGAGCCAAATGCTGGAGCCGCCACAACTCCTTCCAACTCAGCTGAGCCAGCCGCTCAAGCCTGAAGCTCCAAGGAAAGGTTGCTGGGCACTTGGACCAGACCCTGCAACATCCTCAGCCATGAGGCAGTGAGACTGAGACCTGGCTCCCCTCACATCCTGAACTGTGTTAAGCATTAGTCAGATCAAGGTTCACCTCAATGACTGCATTTACGATGGCCTTGAGGAGGTCAGAGAGATGAGTTGTGGGGAAGAAGTGGGGCCTCTGTGCCTTGTGGCAGCTTCTGCAGTTCCCCTTATGAGATGAACGCAGTGAAACCAGCTCCAGCGTCCATGGCATGGAGGGAGACATCACCCTTTAATATGAGAGCTCCTTGAGCTCCAAAGAGAGCTAAGGCTTGGGCTAACATACCTTGGGAGAGAGGCACCTTCCTGTCGTCAGAGGGACATTCTCTTGCACCTGGTGTCACAGATCAGTCCTACAAAGAGCTGTGCACCTGAGTGCTCCATTGGATGAGCATGGTAAAATCTTCCAATTTCTGAAGACAGCAGTACACAGGAGAGCACTCTAGCCAGGGTCTGCCTTTGACTCCAGCCCTAAAGACCGGACATGCATTAACAGCAAGGCTGGGTGCTAGAACTGATGGCAAATTTAGAACAAAGCTGGAAATCAGTCACTAGCAAGAGAGGGGCCTCTGTTGTACTGCTGCTGAATGGTGCTGTCTCTCCTTGCCTGGATATGTCTGCTCTGCATTTGTTGCCTCTGAGGCAAGAAAGTCACCTTTCTGATGGAGGAGTTCACTGGGACTGCTGCTGAGATGGTGCTTTATGCAAATAAAGCCCCTCAGGCACTTCTAATTTTCTAATCACCCCCTTCAGGACCAGCAGGATTTCTCACTGAAGACCTGTTTCCTGGGCTTTATTTACCCAGGAGAATTGGTTGCTATAATTACTCTGGATCAACAGTTCTGCTACAGCTATTCCAATGCCATTTAACTACGCTGGCAAAACTCCTTTGTGTAGACAGTGTGGTGGAATAAAGTGAGTGCATTCTGGACTAATGACTTCATTTTCAAAGCAGAGTGCTTCCTGCACCATAAAGCCACTCGTGTGTGTGCCCATGTGTGGACTAGATCATCTACAGAGCGGAGATGTCCTGGGCCAGCACTGCTGGTCAAGTCTGACACAGAGGCAAGCCCTTTAAGACACTCACATAAATTAAGTGATCCCTCCTACGCTCACATCACTCCCTGCTTGGTTTTATGCAGCATGGAAACATCCATCACTGTGAGTCCTGTCATCACAAGTGACATGCAGTATTTTTGCAACAACTGTGAGTGAGTGATGGTTGTCTCAGGCCATAATGACAAGCTTTTACAGCCAGTGCTCCTCCAGACCAGCAGCCTCCATTGCTTGCCTCAGGTCTTCTCTGACTTAAGTGCTTGTAGGTCAGAGCAAAGAGAGATTTTCCCCTCTTCCTCTCCTCACTCCCTGCTTAGGAAGATAAACTTGTTTTCAGTCTCCTGGCTACCCAGCTGCTGAGGGAAGTTTCCCATGACTGCAATGCCTCGCAACAGTCAATGGACGCCTTCCACAGAGCAAGGGCATCCAGAGGGAGGAGAGACCTGAATAGTATGACATGCAGAAGACAGGAGAAGGCAGGACTGTGAATGGAGCAGATGCTGGATGAGGCTTGCTCCATATGGCCATGAGCCTCATTTTATTGAGGTCAGTAGCAAAAATCCAGCTAATGTCAATGGTGTGGGATTTGGCCCTAACATAAATCTCTTTTTCCCTTTCCACTTTCCTTTTCTCTCCTCCTTTCAGCCCTCTGCCCCTAGAAATTCCCCATCCATCAACAGACCCACCCTGGCTCTCCTGTTCACCCATGCCCGCAACACTGCAGCCTTATGAATGGCACAGCAGCCCCCAGCAATCCTTCTTCCTCATCAGTCACGTCTCCTCTGCCTCCTCCAGACAGCACAACCATGGCAGCTATTGGCTCAGCGTAACTCTGCATGATCGACTTAGACTTCCTCCAGTGACTACTGGCTTATTTGGGACTCTGCACAAATGGGAAAGTAGAAAAGGCAATGATCCTAGAAGGCTGATCTTGCTCAAGGCAAAACCTACTTCTGATTCAACTCATTTCCACGCAACGCTTTATCTACCCAAGGGAAGGAGTCTTGGTGTTTGCAGGGGGGAAGTCAGAGAGCTCCAGCCCTGCTCCACCAGCTCTCATGGTATCTCCTCATTGATGCAGGTCTTCTGGGTGGTTTTGGTGGTGACCAGGGCAGTGGCCCCCAGCTCCGTAGCTGGCAGCGGGAAGCAGTGGTTGCACTCCTCGAGGCAGGGGGACACAGCAGAGAGCAGAATGATGTCGCCAATGGTATTGCCTTGGCAGCATGACCTCTGCTTCACCACATCTTTTCCGGGAGGCCCAGGCACCTTCACTGCTCCATTGACATGTAGGCACTTGGCCAAAGCAAGGTCATCGTCTGCTGCCAGTGCAGTGGGGTCCTGCTGGACTGGGCTTGATGAGGAGATGGCATTGTCCAGGCTTTCTGAGAGAGGACAAGCAAATGAGGTTATCAGGCCTGGGAAGTAAAGCAAGGCAAGGCATGGGCAAGGCTGAGGGACAAACACGTCCATGGGGGCACATGGAGTGGGCATGGGGGCTGTGGGAAAGCAGAAAGGACCCGCACAGTTTCCACAGCTCCTCTTCTTCTGGGAACAAAACACCCTTTTTTTCTGCAGCCCTGCTTATTATTACTCTTTTCCCTCAAATAGTAATGGGGAAATGTAGAAATTCGCACTTGCACTTTAAGCCTTTTCATGAAATAGTACCAGCAGTGCAGCTAGCTAGCAGCAAGTCCCTTTTTGTCTCACTGTCTTCTGATCATCTCTGACTTAAAAATAGACTTGTTTACACACTTTAAATGCACACGCGTACTGCTGGCTTGAAACTTTGGCCCTGAAATCTCCTAGAGAAACTTTTTACACCTCACAAATCGAAGAGGTGTGTTTGCAGGCAGTTGAGCCTTGGGGGTGGCGGGGGTGGGGGGGAACAGGGTCAAGGGTGTGTGTTGAGGGAACAGCAGCAGGGCGGACCCATGCTCGAGGCCTCTTAAATGTTCATTATTGCAGTCAGCAACTGCCAACCCTTTCTTGCCACTGGATTTCTTTTGCCTCTTTTGTTCTTGGTATTTTTCCCGAGCGTTTGCGTCAGCACTTGCTGTCGCAGCCTCGCTAAGTTTAGCCCCGTGCGCCGCCTTGCAACGGAAAGGCCCCAGGTAAAAAATCTCCCCCTCTTAGTCACAGTACCGGCACTGCCGCCTGCGAGGGAGAGCCAGGGCGGCCCGGCCGGGGAGCGCGAGGCGCGACCGCCATGGCCCCCCCCAGCCTGCCTGGGCTGCGGGGCATGGGTGGGTGTCGGTGTCCCGCCGCGGAGACCTCAGCGGCGGGTCTGGGCAGCCCGCGGCACGGGAAAGCGGGGGGGTGAAGCCAGGCGAGACCRCTTCCGAGAAGAGAGTGTGGGGTTGAGTCAGCGCCGGGGCTGGGGTCCCCGGGGAAGGCGACAGCTGCCCCCAGCGGGGGTGGCCGCCCCGTGGGGCTGGGATGGGCCTTCATGGAGGCACCAGTCCAGCCACCGGCCCCATCTGCTTGTGGGGACCATTGGGGCAGCCAGCTGGGGCGCCGGCAGTGGGGTACACGCTAGCGGGTCAGGGAGGCCCCCGGTGACAGCCCATCCTCAGCCTCCGTCCCTGCCTTCCTGGCAGGCGGCAGCGCAGGAGGCCGAGCTCCCGCTTGGTGGCCGGCCATCACCTGAAATGCCTCCTCAGAAAGGCCGGGGCCTGGCCCCTCATCCCCAGGCTGCGTCTTTTTGGCCCCTGCTCCCAGCCCGTGCTCAGCTGGGTGGAGAGGAGGCTAGAACGAGGGCAAGGGGAAATAAATACATGTGCACAATATATATTTTTTTAAGAGATGACAATATGTCCAGAAAAAGGATGGGCAGGGCCGTCCTGGTTATACTGTTAGAAAGAGACTGGCCGCAGCTGCATTTTGCACAGAGCCTGATGTTCAGGGCATTTTCAGGCCATGCTGAGCCTGGCGCAACCCCTCTGTCACATGGGGAAGGCAGGAGGGGGGGTGCTCAGAGCTGACCGGTGCCAYGCGGGTGCAGAAGCAGAGCACCGGGCACTGGAGGACATGTGAGAGGCCAAGTAGGGAGGTGCCTCCGCAGTTACATCCCTCCTTGCAGCTTCAGCGCCAATAGCTTATCGAGCGGGGTCGATAGAAAATGAGTAGCATATATATTTGCATTCTTAAAATTTCACACACGCTCATGAAGCCAGGTTGAAGCTGCTTTGAAAATGTCCACACTCCAAGTTTTGTTCCCTTCTTTGTTTTCACGGAAATGTGAAAATTTTGCCTCAAAGTGGTGGGGTGGTGAGCAAAAGTCGGATGGTATTTAAATCTGCTTCCTCTGACCCAGAGCACTAGGAACCTCATCACTATGGGCAAGCTTAAGGTGCCTGACTTGTTTGGTTTATGGAAGGGAAGCTAAAAGGCTGTTTGCTTATGCTCTTTAAGTACCGCCACATGCAGAGGAGATCCAATGCCAGTAGGTGCTTTAAGCAAGCAAAGGCAAAACAAGAACCAGAAAATGGAGGAAGAATTCAGCAGAGCTCATGTTGGAAAGAGGTGATGGGAATTAGCTGTTAGAAGGGATTATCAGGGGACGTGGGAGACTGTCACTTAGGGCTCCACTCAGTTGCCCAAACAAGTTTGTCTAGTGCCATCTGAAACACCTTCAGGCATCTGCAAATCCACTGGGTGAGCTGGCACAGGACCAATGAGACGCAACCACAGCTGCAGGCCAGACAGGATGCCCTGGGGCATCTCAAATGGCACCAGAGCCCGGCATAGGGGAGCCGAGTTGAGCCCCAGGGGGGGTCTGCAGTGAGGGCAGACTGAATGTCTAGCGGGACAACATGCTGCCTCCAGGCGGAGGAACCAGCATGGGCAGGTGTCTGGCATGTGCCTCGGAGGAGCTGAGTATGCCCATGCCGAATGGTCCCTTCAGTGTGGGAAGACTCAGGGTGCTGTGTTAGGGAGCGCAAGAGATCTCCTACCTTCGGACTCCTCACCCGGCTTCTTCCTCTTCCTCCTCTGCCTCCCCACTTTCCAGGCCAGGAAGCCCCAGATGGCAGCCAGAGCCAGGATGAGCCCCACAACCGCAGGGACTCCAAAGATCAAGACTGTGCCTGGCAGGTCCACCGAAGGGGGCGAGGGTATCAGGGCTGAGGTGGGCGCTGCATGGGCGGGCTCTGCCGTGGAGGGAAACACCGGCAGTGTCAGGATAGGGTCCTGGGCAATGTGCTCTAGGTGACCCTGCTTGAGCAGGGGGGTTGAACTAGATGATCTCCAGAGGTCCCTTCCAACCTCAACCATTCTGTCATTCTGTGATTCTGTGAGGGGGAGAGCTGATGTGAGGGAAGGAGGGCAGCAGTGTTACCCACCGGTCTGTGGACAGGCCGGCCTCAGATGTTTAATCACAGTTTTTTCATAAAGCAAAAAAGAGTGACTCTTCACCTCTGCCCACCCGCCACCCGCAGTGAACAGCCTTCCCACCTTGCAGGACCCTCACCTCCTCCTTCATCTTTCCTGTCTGGTGGGAGATGGGGGCCTCCCACTGTTCCACGCTCTTCCCTGCCAGTGGGGCATGCTATGACCCCCCTCTCCAGGTTGGATCAGCCCTCCTCYWYMYSMMCTCCTYYYCCYYWGCKGGRGMWGGYTCYYCTCCCCTCTACCTGCTGATCCAACCTCCCCTCCAACCCATAGCTGCACTCCAGCCCCCTTTGCCCACCACCCAGCCCTGGGGTGCTTGGGACCCAGCTGCCTTCATCCTCTTACTTGTGTTGTCCTTGTACAACTCGGAGCATTTCACACACGACCTGGTCAGGGAGTCAAAGCACTGGGAAGGGAGACAGGAGGCGCTGGCATCTGCTTTTCCCGATGACATGACCGAGTGAGCTCGAGAGCTGTCTTCCTGCATGGCACCATAGAGAGGGGCTGCCCAAGTGTGAAATCGCAAAGCCCTGGGGCCTGTGGCAGAGGGAGATACAGTCTGTCAAGCCGCGTCTTCTCCCTTGGGGCTCGTGATCTCTGCGCTTCCCCCGGGGCGGATCTTCATCAGGAGGAGGAGAGCAAGCACCGAAGCCCTACCCCTGACTGCCCATGCAACGTGTTCTCAAGCTACCCCATCCTCCAAAATGCATGTCCAAAATCCCTGCAGCCTCTGGCTGTCCCTAGCTACGCAGTGCCCTGGGTTCAGCCTGCACCTCGTCCCTGCTGGCTGGTATCATCCCCTCGGCCCTCAGCCTTCCCCAGCCCACCCATCTGTCACCCTTGCAGCCTGCCCCCGACCCCAGCCTGTCCATGTCCCTTTGGCCTGCGCCCCTCCCTGTGAAAGCCCCCTCAGCTTTTTCCAGCACCTATAAGTGACCTTCCCCTGCCCAAGTCTTCTATAAGACCCTGTCCCAAGAGCGTGGATCCAGCACGGATATAAAATGCAGAAAATGACCTGTGGAAAAAAAACTGCAGAGGCACTTAGGTTTCCTCTTTTAGAAATTCCCACTGCTCTTGGGACACATCCTAGGAGTGATCTTGGCACAGCCGGGCCCACCTGGGCCAGGCTGGCTGCTCATGTCATGGCACCACTCTCTTAGCGAGCTGTTCGGAGGGGCTGACCGGGTAGACTTTACTTGTGCTGAAATCTACCTGGACTCCAGGATCAGGATATTTGCCAATTCCTTTGGTGAAATCTGTGGTTGTTGTAGTCCATGCTCTATGATGGACAATGTCTTGTCTGTTCAGGGAATGGGATAGAAATCAGCCTTCAGCACTGCCTTTGCTCGCTACATTCAGTACAGACTCAGAGACCCTGGCTTGCTCCAGGACTGACCCAAAAGACCCGAGCTGCTTGCTCTGTAGACCCTCTATATCCCCAACCTAGATCAGGTCTTTTCAGGCCTCTGGCACCATGTCCTGTACCTCAGGGGTTCAGAACTGGCTCTGCTGTGAGTAACTGCCTGGTGTATGGAGAAAGGAGGTCCCACCAAGGCTGTCCTGTCCTCATACCCTTGGAGGATACTAAATACACCTTTAAGGATCTTAGGTGTTCCTGACTGTGAGCAGGAGAGGTTTCCTACCACTGACACCCATAATGTGAAAGCCTGCAGCTGATGCCTGAGTGGATAAACAATTGATTTCAGAGCTGCAGGTGGCTCTTCTTCATCTTTACTAAACAAATCTCATGCCCCTTTTCCTGCATCCCATAGCAAAAAAGACCCAGCCACTCTGTTGTTGGCCTGCTCTCAGTTGAAGGAAGCAGCACAGGAGACCTACTGCATTCAGCAGAATCCTAATTCTGCATTATTGCTGGAGGCCTGTTCTTGCAAAGCTACTGCCTCCAAGCTCTTTCTAGGAAAGTCCCTTCCAGTCACTGCCCTGGACTGAAGCTGGGAGGGGAGGGTGAGAAAGGCTATGGGATGCTCTGCCCTAGAGGAGTAATAGTTATCCCCACTGGGCAATCAAACTCATCTGAGAGCAATGGAGGGTGGCTTGCTCTAGAGCAGTGCAGGAGTGGCCACAGCACTTCCAGCAGTTTGTTGTGCACATTTAAGGCCCCACTGTTTCAGGCCAGGCATTTTGTCTGCTTGCCGTGCTGTCCCCTGCCAAGCTATGTCAAACCATGCCACCCTCTGCCATAAGGGATTCAGTGAGTGGGTCGTTTCGTCAGCCCAGCCGGCTACCCCGGCCCAGCTACAATCCTTCTGCCCTGACCTCTGCTCTCCCCCCTCCAGGATTTGATTCTTCATTGAAATGAAGCTAATCAGGCTCTCTCCCTCCATTTCTAAAATGCCACAAGCTCCACAGGTAGTGTGTCACTGTGCACTTGCTTTCTCTCTCATACTCCTTCCCAATGCCCTCTAGCCGGCCCTGTCAGGAGGCAGGCTGTGAGGCTGGAGCCCCTCTCTGGTGAGTACCAGCCGTGGCTGGGCTCCAGCTCAGCCCCTGCTGGGACCTTGGCCCTCCCCAAAGCACTCTGGGGGCTGGAGGAGTCCAAGCGAGTGAAAGTCACGACCAAAACCTGGCCTCAGTCACTGTCCACCAGTTCCCCATGTAGTGCAATTTCACTTCCTTTTTCACTTGATATACCTAATCTCCCTCTCACCCTCTTACACACAGACGCACGGGCACACACACTTTGGTTTTGGAGATCTCCTTGCTCGGTTGCTTTTTCGATTTCTGCCATTTTCCCAGATGTGTTTCGCTGGCATGGATCGCTGTAGCAAACCAGACTTCACTCTCTCCTCCCGAGGAGCACTGTGGGAGCCCTGCTGCAGTTTCTGTGCTTGTGACTCAGTTATTCCACCTAAGTGCTAGTCAAACGAAAACTCTCTGAATGAGCTTAGGCACACCAAACACTTCCCTCTCTCGGTTCAGCTCAGAGCGTCAAAGCCGCAAGGGCTGGGGAACACAGTGAACTCAATACCCCCCAGCTCATTTTTTGCATTGAACAGGCTATTTTTGGCTCTCTTTGCAGGTAATCTGCAGGTGTGGTGGCTTTCCCCCTTTGCAGTGGGGCACCTATTTGTCTGAATCTTGATTTTTTGTGTCAGCCTCGTTCCCTGCAGTTCTGTCAGAGTGGGTGCATCCTGCACCCACAGCACAAGCTATTCTTCCAGTCCCTGATCTCTGTAAAGCAGTAAAGCCCAATCGTGCCCTTCTGGTTGAGATGGGACTGAGAGATTCAAAACTCATGACAGATTCCCCACTACTGACTTTGGTTCATGAATTTAGAGCCGGTGCCTCAGAACTGCCTGGCTTACATGAGGTACAAGATACTTCAGTGCTTTAGTCTCTAGGTCTTAGTGCATTGAATCCTCTCCACTCAAAAGCTTTCTCTCCTTCTGACACTTTTTTTCTGAACAGCTGTTTCACACTGAATGCGCTGTTATCCAGCAAATCCAATGCTTTAGAGATGAAAGAGAGCAGGGAAAGGCAGGGAGGATGGAGCTGAATTTCTCCTAGAGCATGTTGTCACTTCTCTGTGCAGTCCTCCTTGCATCATCCCAGAAGTGGGCCATTCCTCACTTCCTGTGGCAGGTGAAGAAATCCCAGATATCCGTGTTGGATGTCCTGTGGTCAGCTCCAACCAGGTTCTTCTGGTGGGAATTAATGCCCCACAGTGCTCTCGTCTGGCAGTGGGAACACATCCGAGCCAACTCATGTCTGGTTGTTGGCAAGGAGCCTCAGCTGAGCCTGGCAATGTGCATCAGGGACCTTGCCTGGCTCTTTCTGCTTTGGGGGTGCTGGGCTCAATGCGAGGACATTTCTCCTTTCCCAACCTGTCTGGGCTCCCTGTCTCTTGCATGTCCCAGGCAGAGCAGATGATAAGTGAGCAGGAGGTGGGTGCTTCCAGCAGCAGAGAGCACTGATGGAGCATCACTAGTGCCATGGCACGGCACTCAAAGGGGAATGTGACGAAAAGCAGTGTTGCACAGCCATGCCCTGCAGCTGGGGGAGGTGAGGGAGCAATAAAAAAGCCCAGGCTCCCTCCAGTCCTTATCTGAGCTTTGCAGCAGAGAGCCCTGAGGAGGAAAGGGCACCCCAGAGCACTCACTGTCCCTGTCAGGCAGCTCACAGAAGTTTAATGGTAAGAACTAGCAAACAGAAAGCGTCTTGTATTGTAGGATGCTCACAGCAATGGCTTCAGCCCAGAGGATTTGCTAGAGCCCTTCACAAAGCAGGTGAGATGCTTTCCTGTTTCCAGGGTGCACAGCAGGGAGCATGAGAAGGTGGTGTGTGTGCACTTGGGGATACAGAAGAGCAGCATGAGCATGTAAAAGTGTCAGGGTGGGAGTTTTGGGATACCCTGCCTCATTCCTGCTCTGCAGAGAGCGGCTGGGGTGACTGATGAAGTGCTACATGGATGTAGGCTGGCTGGATATAGTCATGCCTGGCAGATAGAGTATGTATGGGAGGTGTACATGTATATAAACATCACCTTTCTGCTAGGATGTGGTCAACTGAAGGGAAGGCCTTGTTCAGTTTCTAGAGGTCTTTTCTACATCACCAGTTCAGATGATATACCCTGTTTTTGTCATTCACAAGCTCTCATTAAACAAACCAAAGTAACTTGTGTCCTTCCCTTTCTGGGGCTGGTGGTGGCTGGTCCTGCTCTGGAAGCTACACTCCACTCCTGCTCCCTGGGACACCCTCCTGCTGCATCCTACCTAATTGCTCAGCTGGTTCCTCTCCACTATCCCCATGGCTACACTGCCTCCCTGTCACCTGGCTCTTCCTTTGCTCCCAAATCTAGCGAGAATGTCTGCAAGCCATCACAGAAGCAGAGTGATTGCGCTGGGCTCATGGGGGGTTATGCCATGCTTGGGAGTTTTGTAACTCCCTCAGCTCACAGCATGGCCGGCAGGGGTAAAAGAAATGTCCCTAAATGGGACAAAATGCAACTTGTAAGTTGGCTGTGTTAATGCCCAGTCACCAGTTCCTCACACTTAGCTGATCCCTTTCCAGACACAGCCTGCCACCAAGGCTCCTCTCCCAGCTTTACGTGGTGCAGCGCAGCCCAGGAGGGTATGCTCATCTCCTGCAGGTCTGAACCCACCCAGTGTGCACACATGCATGTGCAGGCACACACGTGCACGCCCTGCCCAAGCACTCTGCCCAGTCCCCTGGCATCAGGACTGATGGATGGTGGTCTTTCCCCACGTAACGCAAGCACCAGTCCTCCCATTGCCACCCTGCTCCCATGGCATCAGTGGGGCTGGGGCAGTGCACCGAGGCTGAGGACCCACAGAGCAGCCAAAGCTTCATCAGGAAACTTGCTCTGGAAATACCTCACCAGCCAAAAGGCTTAGCTGTTTCTTTTGCCTCGTGTTAGTCCTGCCTGCCATTCTCATTTTCCCAAGGGGAACACTTCTCCTCTCTCATCGCCCTCTTGCCCTCCCTCCTGAGCAGCCCCTTTGGGCTCCCCCAGTGTTGGTCCTCCCTCAGTGACCCCCGGCCCCCCAGTCCTGTGGTTCTTCCTCCAGCACTGTCACCCTTCCCCTCTCCTTCCCCTTCCTCAGCTTTCCCTTGCTCCTCTCTGCTGCCTCCTTGGGTTAACAGAGCAGAAAAATGAGTCCTGGCATCTTGCTGTACTGCACTTACAGATTAACTCTGTGACCACTCAAGCCAAATTTATACACTGGGGAGGACCCAAATTAAGGTACCTAAATCTTGATTTTGACAGTGAGGGTCAGATTTTCAATAAAGTTGGGCACCTGACAGCTCCTGTTTAGGTATCTGGAGAGAAAAAACAAAGCTGTGAATGCATGACTGGGAGTGCTGGGATAGCAGTCTTGACATCTTCCCACTAATGAATTGCTCAGAGGTCCTATTATGCGGGAGGCTGCTGTTGCCTGATTGCAATGACTGCTCCCACCCTATTCTCCCCCATCTTCTGAGTCCTCTTCTGTCACCCTCAGCCTCTCTGCAGTTCTTTTAACCACCCCATGCTTCTTTTCAAGCCTGTCTGCTTCCTCCTGGGCCAAGAAAATGATCTCTGAATTCACACACAATAACATATATTCATGGAGCAAATCACTGCTGATTTTCACAGAAGCACTCACACGTGTAACAACATAGCAGCGTAGCCCAGGGCTCCCCAGATTGGCTCCATGCATCTCCTTTTCCCCTTTTTTCTCCCACATCTTTGTCCTTTGTAAGAGCAATTGGTCTTTTCTGGAGCATTAAGGGTTGGTAACTAGTTACTGTTTATGAAGTGTTTGTATCTAAGAGCTGAATACGCTTGATAATAGCATAAATGCATAATGAAAGAGCAGAAAAAATGACTCGCTGGGTAATGAAATGTGCTTTTCTCATCTTCTCTGCAGTGAAACGAAAGCCCCAGCAGCTTGGGAGTCCAGCTAGCTAAGTGGTTTTATTAAACAAATAAAACAGCAAAAATATCAAAAGAGCTATTTAAAAAGTATGTCTTGATACTAGAGTCAGAGAGATCTTTCAATTTCCACCACTGTTTGCTCCAACCAGGCACCAAGAGAGCTGGCTTCAGCTGAGATTGCTCCTTACCACATACGATCCCCATGAAAAGCCTAGCAAAGGGCGCAGGCAGCAAACTCCACCATGGGAGCCGTGAATGAAGGACCTCATCCTACAGATGTTTACACACATGAGTAACTGGACTCAAGTGAGCATTTCCTTTGATATTGGTGGGTGGGTAAAGTGACTCACACACGTGCTTGCAGAACTGCCTGTATCAAAAAATATCCACCGAAAGTTCACATTGTGCTTGTGTACACGAGTATTTGCACCGGAAACCCAAGGGCTTATCCTGATGACAGAAGCTGCAAGGTGTATGTATAATAGACCTGTTTACCTCAGGACAAACTTCTGATCAGACACACTGACCCTCCCCGCCAGGATTGCCTTGGCACAGACCAATGTCTTCTTTTGCGTCTGGCTGTGCCAGTTGCTGGAGGTCTCTGGCGGGTGCCAACCCCAACGTGCAGGTGGTGCCTTGCTCCCATGCCCACTGGGGTTCCTTCCCAAAGCCAGCCCCGGCGGCATAGAGGATTCACAGCAGTGCCCCAGCATGGCAGAGCCCCCTATGTTTGCTGGCTTCACTCTCCTCCTAAAACCCAGGCAGGCTCAGGAATAAAGCCCAGGAGGGCTGGAACAGGCTGGAAACTGAAGGCTTCGAGAAATATGCAACGAGGTTTACCATAGTCCTGGCAAACAGACCCCTCTGCATGTGCTCTGCTTCTCTACGATTTCTGTGAAACAACTCAGCCACCAGCACTGGGAATTCAGTATGGGGCAGTGTCCTGGTTGCACCTGCTGTCCTGAACATCACCCACCTCTTCCCCTCTCGTTTCTGCTTCCCGGGCATTTTGCTTGCAAATGAGGCTAAGGAAAAACTAGCAGGAGTCCTTAGCTCCCTCCACAATCAATGGACAGACTTGGACCACCCCAGGGGTGATGCTGAGCCCTCAGATTTGGCTTCTACAGTGGGTTGCCCTTTGAAGAGCGCTGCAGAACTGCAGAGGGAGGATAGGAGGTCAGCATCCCTGCGCTCAGGTCCCCTCTGCCAGTTCCCCTCTTCTGCCCTGAGAGCCCTCTCCGGCCACAGAGGTGCTGAGGACTGAAGGGAAATTCCTGCACCCTGATGCAGCCCGGGGGTGTCTCAACTCTTGCTGACTCTCCCCAGGAATAGGTGAGGGGGGGGACAGGCCGGGGTATTTCCCTAATGTTTCTGGCCRCCCTTGCCCCTCTGCACAGTGTGATGGGACTCTCCTGGCAAGGCTCAGGCAGCCGGACACTGCAGGTGCCTGGGCCCTCACAGTGAGTGACATGTTATGATTATGGCCAGCACCCCACTGTGCTGCTACCAGTTGTTCCACCCGAATGTCTCTAAGGGCAAACCGTGAGCAGATCCCCCTCCTAGCTCTTGCTGTGGCAGAGATCACTGCCCCCATCCCCATCAGGGGACAGGACAGGTGGGAGCTCACACTGTCCCCCTCCAGCAGCATGGGGGTATGCTACCTCCTGGCAAGGCTTTGCTGAGGCCAGTTTGGGAGCTTTTCTGTGCCCTGTGAGTGGGCAGCACTGCCAGCACCAGACACAACCAAATTGCTGAGGGCGATGTGCTGTCACGCTGCAAACACATGGCTAGGTGGGTTCAGTTAGTTCAGCTATGTCTACATGAGGGCAGAAATCACACTGGAACATGAGGCTAAAGGCAGCTTTAAACCAGCTGGGTGGCGTTTGCCTTTCCACAGCATGACTTGGCCAGGGCTAAGTACTGCTGACACCTGTTGCTGCTCTCTCAGGACACAGAGGCCTTCAGGAGACAGCTCTCCAGAGTCAGAGTCAAAGCCAGAGCCAGCTGAAGTCAAAGGGCTGTTTCCCTTTGAGCCCTTTGCAACTTGCTCCAGCAGCAAGGGATGGAAATGTGGTTTGGTCAGCCTGGAAGTCAAAACTAAACTAACCAGTCCAGATTGAATTTTGCATAGTAAGTGGTTATAATGAACTACTTACAGGAGAGTTGCAGGCTCTGGCTCATTCACATGCATGGCTTGGTGAGTGTATTCAAATAGCAAGTCAACCTGAGAAAATATGAAGGTGCTTGCAAACGATTCCAAAACAGAATGAGTGATGTTTGCCCAAAGCACCGATTTGTTGCAATTTACTCTGCTGTCTGCAGTATAACCATCCCCCTTCCCAACAAACAAATAACACTCAGACACCACCCTTGCAACTGCAGCACAGTCCCAGCATGGCCACTACACAGCCACACTCTTCAGCATATACAGTAATTCACTTTGACTGTGGGAGCCATCCTAAAAAAGATGCTTGAAACTAGCAACGTACCTAGATACTTGCTGAAGTAAGGCTCAAATCGGGAACAGAGCACACCAAAAAACATAAACATATGTGGCACCTGCAAAATTACAACAGCACCTAAGCAGGAGCAACAGCAACATGAGCCTTTGTGTGTTCCAGTACCAACCACTGCTCCGGATCAGCTGGAAGTGGGTCATCGAGATAGTTTTTGCAGCTGAATCATTTTCCTTGTTAGTATGATGCATCATGCTGCATTGCAGCCTCCCACCAAATCAAGCACAGATAGTCCTGGCAGGTGCCAGGGACAGCCTCCCTCACCCCCATCCCATCTCTGCCTTCCCCTGCTAAGTGCTTGCACCCTGGAGAGCTCCAATTTTTTCTTTTTCTTTTTTAAATGCTGGATGATGCCCTGCAAGTTGTTGAGCCAATATAGTACAGCGATTTTGACTGTAGGCTGTTTGGACAGTCAGATGTCAAACTCAAGCTGGTTTCAGCCCTGGAGCATTGACAGGGACTGTAATATTGCGAAAGGAATGAGTCGCACGTGTTTGGACATGAGCAAAGCACCAATTCAGGATGAGAAGCAAAGAAGCGAGTTTCCGCTGCTCTGCAACAGGCCCTGCAGCCATCCGCCTGCCTCCAGCGGGCAGCTTGTCACCACATTACAGTCAACTGCAAGGCTCTGGCTGACAGCCTCCCCTCTCCTCCTCCTCCACCTGAAGCACCTCAATGTTGAAACCGCTGGGCTACATTGCATTAGTCTGTGGCCTTATCTCTGCATTTAACAGCACCTACTAATAGGTCTTGGGCTTGTCCTGAACCTTTAGGTACTGGCCTGGTGTAAAAGGGCCAGACTGATTTCATTTGCACAGGCCTGGACACAGGATAACTTAATGAATTTCAATGGCCTCATTAAGGATGTGATGTAGCAGAGAGTCGACACGCAGATTTGGCCCATGCCCCTTCTCTCCTGGCCAGCACCTGGGCATGATGCCTCAGCTATGCTTCCAAAGCAGAAGAAAAGCAACAGGGGAGTGATGTATTGGGTGAGGAAAAAGAGGGAAGGGAGGATAAAATGCTGCAGATGCAGAGGGCTGGGAAGGTGGAAAGGGAACACCAGCAGCCCTGAGCCATGCTCCTTCCTCTGTCCTCCAAGAGATCTACCATCTGCGTGAAATTGGTTGATTCCCTTTCAAAAAGACAGTCCTTTCCACAGCTTATAGGGGCTCTCCCAAAAATGGGCACAGCCCCATTGACTTCTGAACCTTTAAGACTTTAAAGGGTCTGGCTGAAAATAGGAGCAGCTAGACTAGTACAGGTTGCTGCAAGGAAGGATGTGCTGGGGGAAGTGAGTTGGTACTGCAAACACATGTGCCTCTGAATGAGGCAGAAGGACACAACTCCCCTTCCCTTCTCTACAGAGATCAGATCCCTTCTTCCATCTTCCAGCTCAGTGAGTGTGTTCATATAGGGTCATAGCTGGTCCTGCCCTCAGCAAGCCCACCAGGCCACCAGGGAGGCCGGCTGGGGCAGAATTTACCCTGGCCTTGATAAGAGGCAGCAACACAGTCACCATCAGTTAGCTCAATCTGTCACTGGATGGGGACTGGGTGATAAAATGGGTGAGGGGCTAGGACAACAGTGCAAACACCAGTCCTTGTGGGATCAGATTTTTCCTTCTTTCCTTCCTTCTATTCTAAGAATTTGGATGGAGACTGGCCCCAAGGAATATTTCTGGGCCAGTTTGCATAGTTCACTGGCCTTCTGTCCCCACCCCCCAGGTGCATGAGTCCCTCACGTGTGCCTTCCCCAACAGAGCTGGCACTGATGGCAACAGCAACGCAGGAGCTTGACCAGCATAGAATGCAGCAGGCTGATAAGAGACCATACAGCAATGTAACCTCTCCCATCATTCGAACTAAAACACACACTTTAGGACGAGGGCAGATACAGCTCTGTAACCCCCTAATGATCTTGTCTCTAAGCTAGACAACTAGGACTGGAAATCCCTGGTAATAAATACAGACACGATGCCTGCAAGGTTTCCCCTGGACCATTCATTTTGCTTGATGATGCTTTAAAGAGTCACTTAATGAGGACAATCAGATTCAAATGCTCTCTGCTCTTGGGTAGCAGAGCAATTTAGCCCCCCTCAAACTCTATTTCCCCCTTCTCATATGAATCACTCTGGGGTTTCCTTTGCTTTTTGCATTGCACCTATTTTGATCCTTTATGTGACCATTGCAATCAATATTCACTACATTTAAACCCTAATTAGCATCAAATCAGACTCACTTTTTACTCATTTCCTCATAATAATATGATGCTGGCCGATGTTTCAATTCTCACTTTGGGGGCAGGGAACCCTGCAGCCTGGTTAAAAATTTCTTCTTTACCCGATTAAATCAGAACCACTTAAAGAAGATCCACACACATTTCAGCCTAGTAATAGAGTCGAGCTTTGAGAAGCAGAGGGGAAGGTCTCAATCACATTCAGCATTCAGTACAGAACAGATGATGAACATACTTACTATATAATTTATAGGACACCATCACTACATATTAGACCCATGCAGTGGCTGAACTAAGGCAAACCACAGCTCAACGCACACAGAGCAGACTTGGGCAGGTGATATTCCAAGTGTAACTCAGGCAAGAGGTAGAGCCAGTTCCACAGGCTGAAAAAAAGCACAAGCTTCACATTTGATCTTCATAATACAGAGCAGACAGCTTAATGCAGCAACCCTTACACTGGAGGGGGTTACTCTGCCCTGTGGACTGGGCAAACTATCTAGCCCACAAACTTGTGTTCAAACTAGGTCGTTATTATGCAATATCTGCACACAAGCAACTGTTTCCCCAGGAGCAGCTCAGACACAGCAGCATGAGCATGCCAGGATAGTCCAGGGCCAGATGTTTTTTGTCTACATTTCTTCAGGGCTGCGCCACTGAGCTGGCATGGGACTTGCTGTGTATTGTGAAGCCTAAGAAGGACAGAAGCCACCAAGGTAGCTCTATTTTCATAGTGCCTAAGCCTCCCTGTCCCCTGCCTTTTACCCAAATACACACATTTATCATTCAGCACAGCCCAGCAGGGATGCTGGAGAGGCATGAAGGACCTTTACATGAAAATAAGATGGAGCATTGCTCAGGGTGGCCAAATCACGTTGTAATGAAGGAGCAACAGGATGGAAAAGATCAAAAGGAAAACTGGATAGTAAAAACACTCCCTGCAAAGTGAGGTGAAGGCAACTCTGGCCCAGTCTTTAAGGTAACAAAGCTTTCATCCCTTCTCTATATTGCTTAAAATGGGCCTGGACAGAGCCCTGGAGAACATCATGCTCAGACCTCATCTTTACAAGCCCAAGACGTGCTTATGCAGAGAAACTGCCGAGACAGGACTGTCCCAGGGCTTCCCCAGCTCCAATGCCTGTGATTCTCTGCTGCTCAGCATAACAACATGAGGCACTGAGTCACTGCCTGGTCCCACAGTGGGGCTTGAGGATTAATTAGTTAATGCTGGCACATTGCTTTGAAGAGAAGTGCTCTCCTGAAGTAAGAGCTACAGGTTGTTACGTAGACAGATGAGTTGAATGCAGCTCTGCCTTCACATTTGTTAACTCTGGAAGAGTTAGAAAAGGGAACGTAGCAAGGGAAAAAAAATTAACATGTACATTCACACTTGGAGAATGTCAACACTGCTGTCAAATTTAGGTGAGCAGCCAGCACAGACAGGTTCAGGACAATTTTAAGCCAACCAGTGCAGGTACTGATAGTGTCTTAAAGATCACTGAACCTCAGTAAACACTCATGTGTTAGGTGAACCCAAGCTCCATGATACTGCAACTACAGAGACAGCAGGGCTTCAGCAAACCATTATAACACTATGTCAGGGCCATCCACAGTACAACACTGTCACCCCTTCATTGCAGGATGGGCACACTGTGGGACAGGATAGCTTCAGTGGAAAGACAGAAGAGCAAAATGCTCTATTGCCAAAAAATGGGAAGAGCCTCTTTAGCATGTTCAACTTTACATGGGCTTTTTACATCTTTTTAGTGCTCACCATTGTGCCTGTGCCTTGCTCCTACCTGGAAACCACTCTAGAAAGAGCAGTTGCTTTAGTTGGTCGTGGCACAGCTTGTTGTAGTGCAGAGAAGGCAACAGCAGCAGTATCTGAAGGCTAGAAAGACACAGCAGATCCTGTGCACTGGGGCTGGGGCCAGGTTTCCCAAGGGGAGGTGGCTTCTCTGTCTTTGTTTTTAATCCTCACCCCACCTCAGTGCTTCTTCCTGTGACATGCAGAGCCCCGGGGGCTCTTGCACCAAGCCCACAGCTGCACCTGTGCCTGGCGGTGGGGAGGCAGCCTGTGTGTATGTAAAATATGGGCTCTCTTTCACACACCGCTGACTCCCCTGAGCAAAGGACATAACAAGGCGGGGGAGCTGGGGGACAGGCGCAGTGTCTTTCCTGACTCCTCACAGACATCGCTTTGTGACAGATGTTACCATGCCAGAATGTCCTGCACACAAGACAGCCTCTTCGCAACTCCCTTGACATGATAAACTAGAGGGAGAGAAGGGATCTCAGTGTCATGGCATCTATCAACCCCTCCTGTGATGAAGCCTGTGGCGAGGCAAGTGCAGAGCCCGTGCTACTCTTCTGCTGAGGAGTCTAAGCAAGACACATCACTTTCGAGTTCCTCCAACCTCTCTAGCGGACCAGTTCTTCACAGCCAGGACAGCCTCTTCTGTGCAGAGCCAACCTGCGGGGATACCATCCTGCCTAATATCTAAGCATCGTATTAATATTTAACAATGAGAAACATCCAGAGACTTTGATCCCCTCCTCCCCAGAGCCAATTCAAGGATAAAGCTATTGTGTGGGGAATTTCAGTATTTCAGAAGGTGGTTTTGTTCCAGGTCAGAACAAAACTCAACCACATTGAAATGCCCTATGAGAAGGAACAGAGCCCAGTTTCAGGCAGCCTCCTTAGCTGCCTGCTGCGCAGTCAGGTGGGTAAGCAGCATGAAACAGCTGATCTCAGAAGCTGTTTGGCTGGCAGGTTCCTGTCAAACGCTTCTTTATCTTCACCCAGAACTCTGGCAAAAATCAAGCTCTACTAAACAGGAGCAAATTGTTTCTTCTGAATGTTTCCAGCCAGTTCTAGACTGGTAACCCAAAGGACCCCAAAACACGGTAGAAGTGTCAATTCATTCTTATCACATCCCTCAGGAGAAGGTGGTTCTTACTTTACAGACAGCGTAAGCAAGGTACAGAGAACTTCAACACACATGCCCGGAGTCATGCAAGAAATCAACCATGGGGCAAAAAAGGCCTAGCATTTCTGGCTTCCAGCTCTGGGCTGTGCCAGCTATTGCTTTCTCTTGCATATAAATCACTTTTCCCCACCAGTGAAGGACAGCTGGTCACCGAATGGAAAGTAGCAGTTGTTCAACAGCCTATAGCAAAACTGCACACCAGCTTAGGATAGGAAGTGAAGAACACTCAGTATGTGGGGGAAACTGCCACGGGAACTGGGTCAACTGAAAGGAGACAGACAGAACAGCTGGAATCTGGCCAGTGCAAAGCCCAGTGCTCTTACAAAATCAACAGCACAAGTTAAAAACTCCAGAGAATAAGAATACAGCAGAAAACTCCTCCCTTTCTTTTATGTCCTTTATGAAAAAGGAGGCCTGCAGTAGACCAGATACCTCTCCCAGGTATCTCTGTAACCCGTGTCAGCTTGGGGCAGCAGGGCACACACGAATCCCTTCTCACCCACCACTTTTGCTTTGGACAGCAGTCAAGATGCAAGCTACCAAGCAGCTCTTACAGGACCACAGCTGCTGCGTGTGCTGACCAACCTGGCATAGCCCAGCCAGGCCCTCCTAACTATAGATCTTGGCAAGCAGAGAGATCTAGCTTTAATCAGTCCCAAAAGCAAATATTAGAGATGGCCTTGAATCAAAAACTCTACCACCAGTTTCAAGGTTTGGAGGACAGAAATCTCCAGAGCTAGATTTTCTATAGATCTTCTATGATAGGCCCTATATCAGTACAAAGACTCTCTCCCCTGTAAGTATAGGCTGAACACAGCACATGTCTTCTTCACACTTAAAAGTTGGTTTTACTTAACTGCTGGTGTTGCTAAGTCAGCAAAAAACCTTCATTTGCAAAACCTGGGCTAGTGAAGAGCTATAATACAATTAACACTAACCATGCTGATGTGTGCTGAAATCACTTATAGAGCATCTCCACAAGCAGCTCAGCTAGCAGGCTGAAGATATAAAACCTTCTTCAAGTTCCTGGGCTGAAGGCAAAAAACTCATGGGTCTCACTGCGGTAGCAGAAGAGACCCCATCAGTCTCACTCAGCTGCACCGGAACGAAAGCACTGCACCACTGAAGCTTACACCAATGCAACAGGTATAAGTACTTCCACAGTAATACAACTGCTTTTACACTAATTTTGCTGATGTAAACAGTTGACAAACAAAAACATGCCCACAAACTGATATCATCAAACCAGCAAAGCTCACTGGTAGTTTTGCTACAGACAGGAGAATTTCTCTTTGTGAACCTCCAGACAGATAGGGAACTGAGGCAGGGAGATGAACAGAAAATAAAAAACTCCCAGACATTTTTGTTTTATTTCAACCAGCTTGGCAAGTTCTTTAATGATGTTTAAACACAACAGACCCTGGGTCACTAATCTTAATCAACTTCAGGCCTTCCTTGTGTCTGATCCCAATCCAAATACTACTTTCACAAACATTAGCACTGGCTACTCCATCTAGACAAAAGATATGCTCAGTTGCCTTGTCTTCTCCGTTAGGGGCATTGTTATGTTCTGTCTAAACTAATAGCTGACAGTTCTCAGAGGTATTTACATAGTTGTAGAGATGTGTCCCAACTACTTTCAGTTGTAAAACATGATGGACCTGAGACAGTGTCATATTCTTAGATATGCTCCACTTCCCCTAACAGTTCTATTAAAGACTTTTTTTTTTTTAAGAGTAAGAAAAGTATTTGCCCCAAGGTAAAGCAAGATGCTGCTCTTAAGGAACTAGATTTCATTTTGTACCAGCTGGGATTCAGCCACCTGTAGGAAGTGCAAACAAACAGCATCTTTCCCCTTTGAAAGCAGAGGGAAAGAAATACAGTACCTGAAACACCAAAGGAAGAAAACAAAACAAAAAAACCAGAAGAAACACATCTGAAGGTCCTGGAACAGGCAGTAAGATAGATGAGATGCTTCAAAGTATTATGGGTGAAACAAAGAAGGTTTCATTTTCACCACTTAAGAAATCACAGTGAGGGAAATCGAGACTGAATGATTTTACTGGAGTTCAATTACTGATTATTAGATGCAACTGGAGAGCAACCTAGGAGACACAATAGGGATGCACCTTACAGTAGGTTGCAAAGGACAAAAGAATTGCTCATTTTTTGTTTTACACTGCAGCCCTTCCTCCCCTCCCCCAGACCGCACCTGCACATTAAGAGCAAATCGAAACTAGTCTGTTCTAAACCAAGGGTTCATTTATTTTGAGAGACCCAAAGTGAGAGCGAGGCTGAGACAGCATAACCAACTGAGAGAAACTTGTTTCTCAGCATGATTGCTCCTCTCTGGTGGCAAAGTCCCAGCTAGTACTATCAGGATTGCAAAGCTAGCTGAAAGTAGGGCATGCCCATTAAGCTCCCCATCCTTCTTACAGGGCCATGAGAATCTGCACATCTTTCTCCTCTGGGCTACAGCCAGAGAGGCCAGCCCTTTTGGGCACCATAACGCAGCTGAATGGTTTAGTTCCTTTGTTCCAGCTGATGAACAATCCCACCCTCCTCCCCCTCTCCCAGCAACAATACAACTGGAGCTTGGATTTGCGTGTCCTCTGAGCAAGGATACAGACTCTGTGCCTTGCTGAGCTGTCTCTGCAAGCACTGCCAACACTCACAGCTGATTAAGCCTGCAATGCTGCTTTCTGCTTTTTCCTGCTCACAGACAGATGTCAGAAACAAGCTCAGGGAAATAGCACACTCAGCTAGAGCTCTGCACCTAGGAACATTAAAGCAGACTATTAGGGATTAAATAAATTAAACCAGAGGGAAGCTTAACTGATTGCCTCTAGACTTCATTCCTACCTGGCATTCAATTCTGGGTAAGAACCACCCATATACTCTGTTGTGCAAGGTGGCTCAATTCGGTTTACAATCAAGGATTTTCTTTGGAAAGCTTTTACCACCACCACGTGGCTGAAACAGTGACTGCAGCCCACAGAGTTACTGAACAGGAAGTTCAGGAACAGCAAGAACCAGTCTCACTGTCAGAGCAAACTGAGAGAAGTGTTCATGGATTTTAAAGCCCATGCCACATATCTAAACAAAGAGCATGCAATGAGTATAAATATAATACATTTTATTAACTTAGAATTGCAAAACATACTATTAGCTTGCATTAAGAATAAGGCATGAATTACTGCTGACAAGAACCTATCAGTTAAGGGATTTATATGCAGCATCTGCCCAACTTGCAAGAGACACCATGTGTTTTCTAAATGTTGTTATAGTCAGATTCGCTATGTTCCATCATCTCTGATCAGCCCCAGAGTGCAGAGCTCCAGTGCTAAGGATGCTGGAGAGACATGTAGCTCCTGGAGCCAAACCACCCTATTTGCAGAAGCTTGCTAAGGGCCAGCAACTTCCAGTATTCTGAAATTTGGCTCTTTGAGAGAAAAGCTATTTCATGGCTCTTTTACTTTGAAAGTGGAGACTTATTTCCATTAGTGACTGCATGTTTCTCCTTTTCTGCCCCACCTGTCCAGGCAATAACCCGTTATGTCCAGCAATACTCTCAGTTATAGTTCTCTTTACCTCTTAATTTCTTGACTCAAGAGACAGTTTGACTTCTCTGGAGGACTCCTCCTTGGTCTGCAGGGACTGAATTGCAGAAGAACAGTCTACAGCTGTCCAAATCATGAGCAAAGACTTGGCTTGGTTGTTATCCTGGGTCTGAGAGAGGGAACTTTCTTCTTTAAAGATACAAAGAAAGCTAAAGTGCTAAGTTACCTTCTTTAGTCCCTTTAACCTTGACTAGGTATCAGGCATGGAAATATTGAGCCCTTCACTGGGCAGATGCTCCCACAGCTGGATCATTAACTGACAATTGCTGAATGTCTAGAAGCTGCAGGACAGCCTTCCTGCCACATTATTCTCTTAGTGTGGAGACAGCAAATTTGGCAGTGAGGTTTTGTATAGTCCAAGGTGCTATACTTCAGGTCAAAGGAAGTGGAAGCCTGGTGTCTTGTCTTTAGTAGTCTTGGGCCACTGAAACTCAGATACCCAACCATGACGCGCGGCATTTGGGACATTGGCCTGTTCTTCTTTTGATGTTCTCTCAGCAAAACATGTAGCTTCTGGCTACTGGCAAACTGAGTGAAATCCAAACTTCAGTATAAAATGAGATTCAGATGTAATAATGGGATCCCCAGGTCAAGCTATCCTCCCCCCAACACTCCTGCCTTGTCCACTGAACAGGAATCAAGCTTTTCTTGATAGATTAATAACTAGGAACATCTCTAGGTGAGTGGTCATAAGACAGGCAAAAAAACTTCCCAAAGTGTTTCCAGCTTGAATGCCTGGAAGTGAAGAACTGATGAACCTGGCTGAATTCTCACAATACAAGGTTATTCATCAGCAGAGTTCCTCATCAACAAGCCAAATGACAAGGCAGAAACCCCTGGTATGTGACCAGCACAGATCTGCAACATCCGGAGAAGTCGCTGAGCAGTGGCAACTCGTATCCCTTCCAACTGGAAACAAAAATGGAAAAATTATTTAATAATAAAAAAGCAGTGCTCAGCTGTTATATAAGGAAAAACTGGCAGCATTAAAGCCAGCATTAAGTATGTTTCAGGACTGCTAGATACAGACACACCCCCAAACAGGACAATTTACTCGCTTAAAGTTAGAGAAGGGGTACAGTTACACCAGCTGAAAGACCCTAAGAAAGTTTCGGGTGCCCAGCCTCACTCTGATTTGCTGAGAAAGGGAGGGGCAAACAAAAGGCACAAAAACTATCTGCTGGTGAGGGACAAGGTCCTCAGTGAGGTATAATGAGTACATGGAAAAGTAAAGTGTGCTACCCTGAGTGACAAGCTCTCCCTTCAGCTTTTCAAACTGAAGGGTAACTGAGAAGAGCGGTGTATCAGATTGCAAAACAGTCTGTGAGGCATGAAAGCCTGGGTAACAGGAAGTGTTGCGTGCGCAGTGTGAAAAAGAATCACATGACAGACAACAGCTCACAGGTTCCCAGGAAGGAGAGAGAATGCTTTAAGGAGCAAACGTACCAAGGCTTTGCATGTCAAGGAAGTCTTTGCTAAAATAGGATGGCTTGGCTTTCGGAGACTTTGAAGTAGCACAGGAGGTTGCAATCAATCAAAAAGACTCATTTCAAGGACAGCTAGACTCCTATACCTGTACTATTCTTCTAGAAAGAATATGGTCTCTGGCACTTATGCATGATAGTAGCATATGCAAGTGTATTTATTACTAACATAATGATCATACAAGAATCAGAGTAGGGGAATCCACAAATTCCTTCAGACACCAAGTATGCATCTTACCTCCAGCTCACAGTATAGCACAGGACTGCAATAGACTTCTCCCAGCTTCCAGATGGCATTCATCTCTACGCTGCAGTAATTCACCCTACCAACTACAGAAAAGGTTTTTTCCACATTACAAGGTCCATAATCAACATTCAGTGAAGAAAAGTACCAGGAAATTCCACATCCATAAAATGATCCAGGGCTAATTTTGAGAGCATCATATTTGTTAAGGCAACAGTAAGCAGTACAAACTGAATGGTACAAGATTAGCACTGGGCATTAGCACAGAAGTGTCATAATATGGATGGCAGGAATAGTATCACCACATTAATGAGTACTGCAATGTTGTTAACATTTTGGATAAGGGATCTGTACAGTGTCATCAGCAACAAAATCTTTCACTCATCCATTAATCAGAAGCCCTACCGTCTCATGTAGTATTACAGGGTGTTCCTATCTCCAGGACTTCACCCCATCATAAGGGTCATAGCACAAGGCAATGCTGAGACTCCTTCCTTTCCCACCCCAGAAGCCACCCTCCTATGACCCCGAAATTCCAGGGACATGGCAGCTCTGTTCCAACACAGAGCAGTGTAGGCTGGTCCCTCCAGTTCCTCAGAGCTGAGCCTGGGAGACTATGGAGATAAGGACCTTTTTTTGCTCAGAAGCAAGCGAGAGAAAAATGTTAGAGGCACAATGGGACCTGACAGCACACAGCAGGGATACTAATCATATATTAAAAATATACTTAATAGTTTAGTAGCTTCTCCATTTGGATTCATTTTATTACCACAGCATCATATGCTCCTCACTGCTAACTGAGACTATCATTAAGACAGATCTGCAAAAGCAGACCGAACAGACTTCTGCAGTGCCACAGAAAAAAAAAAAAATCAATAACAATTCATATTTAGAGAATTAGGGACAGAGAAGAAAGGTCTAACTGAAAGTGAGCAAAAAACATGCTTTTTTAACCTGTAGTTAAAAAAACAATAAAAAGCAAGTCAGTTGAGTTCAGCTATAATTTAAACAAAGCTTTTGACAAAGCTGCTGCTCTGTTTTGTTTCAAGTTAAGCTACTGCCCAGTTTTAAGAAAAACAGTGAGCTCTGCTGCTGAGAGATGAAGAGGGCAGATGACATACATACCCCCAGTGACAAGGAAGCATACTTTCCCCAGGAAGAAGCTGGCATCCACATGAGCTAGCGAAGCTTCGACATTCTTCAAGCTGTCAGAAAAGCACAGACAATCCAGTTGGACAAGGAGGTAGAACTACTGCAGCACAAGGACAAAGGGAATAACTTTCAGAAGTCCAAATAAAAAGCCAGTGATGCTAAAATCTGCTGATCCATGAGCTGACAGAATCAGGCTTTATACAAAAAGCATGGCAGCAGAGACCTCTGTAATACCCACAGCTGTTGAAGAATCCAGAAAGTATCCTTTCTATCCAAGACTTAATGATTAGACTAGTTTGAACAGTGTCCTCTAAGATTTGCAGACACTAAGCATCCAAGCTCATTAAGATCCAATGAGACTTCAGCACTATTTAGGCTCTTTCAAAAGAGCTAACCCACACATTTCTGTAGCACCATCTGTGCTGTAAGTATGCAGCTGGGCCTGTCACTTTTAGTAAATGAAAGCCAAGATCATCAGTCACAAGCTAAATAAGCAACAAAATACTGACTTTTGTCCCCTAGCAAGTCTTTACTCATGGCCTGGGAACAAAAATAAGATTTCTACAAAGATAAGCACAAGATGAGAGAAGATGAATTGATCCCTGAAGACTTCCTTTTCTCCAAAGAAACATCTGCAGTGCTGATCCCACTCAGCCAGCAGTGCCAATGAAGTGCCAACACAGACACAGCAACTGGCTGATTATTAGGTAGTACTGCCTAGTGCATGCCAGCCATCTGCGTACTACAGAACTTAAGAGCACCACTATCGTTTCCACCTAACTTTACGGGCAGTGTCTTCCCAAGTCTCAGCTCATATCTGGATTCAGGAAGAAATTCTGCCTTCTCCGCTATGGCAACTTAATGCACAATAGCCATGTTCACAATCCTACCTAATCCATTCTTTGGGGCTGGATAAATGCATATATTAGTAAGCTGTTCTACCACAGAAAGTCTTGCGTTTGAGGTCCAGTATTCAATGTTTCTGATACAAGAAAAATGCAGATTTAGCCATCAATCCAAGAAAGGATCTCAGCTTCCCCATCACAGTTTTGCCCTTCTTTTACCTGTATTTGCTCTTGATGTCAATCATAAATGCAATCAGATCTATCCTGGGCCGAAGGTGATCTCTCTCTGAAGGTAAGGGGAGGGACGTTGCAAGGTGACTGAAAAATAAATTTGCCAGTTTACTCAAATAGCTTGGCAAGACAGTATCCACTTAACCATTGCAGTTCACCGTGTGGCAAGTTACCAGGAAGCAGATTCAGTGCCAGCTACTTATGAAACTTAGGCACTAAAGAGCCACTCTGATTCATTAAGTGGTATCCTCATATCCCCTTAAGCCTATTCACAGTCGTTGACAGCCATAATTGATACTTGCTAGTCTAAAATGCTTATAATAGGAAACTTAACAGAGTATAACAAGACTGACTCACAGAAAAATTTTCTGCCCACAGGTTTGTATGATAACGTTTTATTTAATTTTTAAGAAGTGACCTTTCTAACAAAATTAACCCCAATGCTTTACTGGTATATTTCTCTATCAAATTTCAGTTAAAACATGTCAACGCTTTCCTGTCAGATTCCAGAGATACTAATCATACACTCACACAGAAGAAGCTGCCTCCCTAGGTATCCACGTTGCACAAAGCTGTGCTGTATTTGCAAAATCTTAAACCAGAAATTTGTCACCAGTATAGTTTTATAGATGAAGCTATAGCTCAGAAGGAGCTTACTGGTTCCGTTATTATACCATTACACCCCTTTTTGTTCCCTTCACTGTCTCAGGAGTTAGTAGGTTAGTTCAGGTGTCCTGAACTAAATCTATACTACAGTAAAGCCACTGCTGACATAGCTGCTGGGAGGAGAATTACAGGGTTGGAGGGTTTTTTTGTTTGTTTGTTATTTACCGTTCTTCCCACTGAAAAGAAAGACCTGTGTAGCACACAGCTGTGTAGCACAGGGAAGAATGTTACCAATGCCATGCTTCTGGAAGATCACCTGAAGGGTAGGCTGGAAGAACAAAAACCCCAGAATTTCAGTATATCACATACCACTTCCTCACTAGAGGAGAAGAGAGAAACTCTGATCTTAGACTCACTGGAGACTCACTTCTAGCAATTAGGACTTTGGGATTTAACAGTCTTCCCCCGAAATCACAAACTACAGAATATATTTCCTTCTATTATTCATATGTAGTTCTGCTAGCATCAGCAAATAGTTAGCTGTATTTTGGAATAAAAGAATGAACAAAGATGTTTTATATCCTCAAGCATTTATTTACATACACACTTTATCCTGCCTCAGACCAAGAGAGCATACGAGATGATCACAAATTCTAGTTTAACTAAATTTTTAATGAATTCCATATTTAGATTTGCAATATAGGTGTCTGCCAGCCTCTAAATAAAGAAGTTTTCTTTCCTATAAATATGGAACATATGATTTAACAAAAACATTTGGAACTGACAGAAGATATGAGTGAATTGTGCTTGGAAGATGCATTGCAATACAAACAAGCTTAAAAAAATTCAGGTGAGATTTAGTGAGAAGCTTTGGTGAAAATACCACATATCCCTGTTTTTTTTTTTTTTTTTAAACAAACAAACAAGCTCCATGATTTGGAATTCCTCCGTATTCAAGTTAACATCATTAGATGATATCAGGAGTCTCCAGACCATTCAGGTAGGTCTGCCAGACACCATATTACTTTTTAACATGCATAATCCCAAACCAACACAGTGGAAAAAGAGCTGTCATGGACCTTTGTTCCCCTAGTGATTCTAGCATAGGAACTTTCTTCCTGACACAATCACTCTGTTGTGCGAGCATAAGCTTCAATGCCTTTGAACTACCTAGCTGGAGTACCAGTAGCGATATAGTTATGGCACTTCAGAGCTCAGCACAAGCTGCAGCATTAGCACAGAAAATTGGGTGATTAATTTGCTATCAGTTAGCACAAGTCTCCGGGACGCCATGATCAGAGAGGGGCAGATGTTCAAACTAGCTAACAAAACATTAATTCAGGTTTGCCTTTACTGCAGTGTCTAGGACTACAGCAAAGTAACACAAACATCTTCTGAAAATCTGACTAAACTCATTTGCTCTTGGCAAGAGAGCTGTCAAGGTTGTTATCTAATAAAAAGCTAATTAGGCATGCTTTTAGACAGGACTCATTATGCAGCTAAAGTTAAAATTCCAAATGCATCTTAAGAGCTTGAGGAAAAGCTTGTGCATGCATACAAACCAGATTCTGGCTAAGAATAGCACTAGAAGTAATGGACATCTTTCAGGAGAACTTAAGTGGTTTCAAGCAGTTGCAGGCATTTTACTTGTTTCAGTTTTCTGTGGATGTTTAATTCCTACATATACCTGTCTGCCAACCAAAAAAAAAAAAAGCAAAACCCAGAATGGTGCCCTTATTTTACCCTTGCACTTTATTAATCAAATATCTGTGCAACATGCAAAGGCCAACAGTACATGCACAATAAACAGGAAAAACAAGTGAGAATTTTTTCCACCCCCACTTTTAAGCAGATCCAAATTGCTTTTTCTGAAGAACGAACAGTTTGTCTTTTGTAGATGACAGACACATCTGTGCAATATTGTACTCTAGTGTTCACAAAAGAAAGTTCTGTCTTTGAAAAGAATGCACTTTAGTTACCTTAGTTCCAACTACTACCACTGGAGTAAAAGCTCCATTTATATGCAAGTTTCTTATCTGCACTTCAGAAGCAGAAACTTGTGGATCAGCATCACCTCCTCTGCTTATGTTTCACCTCCTAAACCAGATGACAGTAGTACCTGTATGATCTACTTATGGACATTTGCCTGGATCTCAAGCTGAAGGCAGAGGGGGCATGGGAACCTCTGACAGGGGGTAGGCCCAAAGAGCACTGGCAAGACTTGCATTCCTCCCTCCCCCAGGACTCACATACTGATCTTGAAGTTCTTCTTCTCTTTGAGAATCGCCTCTGCGAGCTTCTGCTGGAGACTCTCATCTGAACCCACCAGCTGCTCGGCGAGACGAAAAGAAGCACCATCAGACACCGCCCCAAGAAAGGCCCAGCTCCGAGCAGCCACCGCCGCGGAGGCGGCGCGGCCCGGGGCGACCGGCCCAGGGCAGCACCCAGGCGGGCCCGAGGCGGCGGGGGGGGCAGCACTGCGGCCCCTGGGCTCCGCACCCCCCGGGGGTGGCACGGAGCCGCTGCCTCCTAGGCGCCCCCACGTGACCTGGGCGCGGAGCCCCGCCCCCAGCGCCGGGGGACGGAGCCAACGCGGACGGCGCGAGCCCGGCTCCTCCGGGAGCGGGGCCAGCGCCGCCGGTACCGTTGCAGCGCGGCGAGGCGGAGCGTGCGCGGCGGGGGACCACAGCCACGTAGGGAGGGGGGAAGGGGAGCGGCCCGGTCCCGCCAGACCTACCAAGACAGCGGCGGAGTTGAGCGCCGGGAGCTTGTCGAAGGGCCTCACCACCGCCATCGCCACAGGAGGCAGCGCTGCCCACGCGCCGCGATTCAAACCGCCGCCGCGTCCTGCGTCACGGTGACGTAGAACGTCGGGGCGGGGAAGGGAGGCGGGGCGCCTTCCGTTGCGCATGCGTGGGGGGAAGGTTGCTCAGTGCGCGTGCGCCCGCGGCGCCGCCGGGGGGGCGGAGGCTGCTGGCAGTTGCCTTTGGGGCGGCGCAGTGTGGCCGCGCCCAGTTCGGGGGGGCGGGCTGCGTCGTGAGTTCCGCGCCATCGCAGGCCAGGCCAGGCCCGGCCCGGCCCGGCCCTCAGCGGGACCTTTGCGTTTGAAACTCTTTCTGTTGCCTATTTAGCAACCCAGTCCACTGTGCTTACCTTCCCTCAGTCCACCGTCTCTCTTTGTTTCCTCTTGGTGTTTCTGATGCTTTCTGCTTCCAGGCCTCTTGTGTGTAGTTCTTTGCAGAGATGCACCCTGTCTGCAGTAAACTTCCAGGATCCCTGCTAGTCCCACAAATCCCCCCGTAACTGACAAACATCCTTTCCTGGGCTGGGTGTTTTGCCTGCCTACAACCATGAGGGAGGAGATCCTCCACCACACCACCTGTGTGGATATAAAAACACAACAGCTCTTTGTCCCTACAACACAAAACAGTTGGAGCTGGGCCCAAATACCAAATTCTACACGTGTTATGATGCCCTACCTTAGTTTCCTTGTCTCTCTGGAGTATTCTCTGTATTGACGCGGGGTCTTTTGCATTGCCCAGAAACATATTCCTATGTTTCAAAGCCTGTCACCTGAACAACAAGCTCAGCTTCTCTGACCTTTTGTTAATCCCACACTAAACTAGGTCATTCTGCAGAAAACCCCATCCATCTTTTGCCTTGCATCCCTCCTCCCCAAGCTTCACTGTGAGCCTTAGTTGATTCATGTGTCTTCTTAAAAATGTATGGGGTTGTTTCTTCCCTGCCCCCACCCCCATATTTGGGTTCTTTCCCATGCTCTGACCTCCTAACTTGCAGGAGTGAAAATGGACTCTCACAAGCATCTGTTCACATGCTGGCCTAGCACTCCTTAGTGGAAGTTGAGGAGAGCTAATCCCTGCCATCTCCACTGTGGTGCAGTAACCATATGTATATTATCTGAAATGGCTGTATTTATAGCAATAGTCATATAAATTATGCATTAGGATGGGGAAGTGAAAAGCATATTCAGACCACAAACCTCATTTCCAAGCAGCACAGAATCACTTGCTATATTGTTTAAGTATTGATTACAAGCCTAGCAGGAGGCGTAATCAAGCCTGCATAATCACTAACTCTGTTTAAAAAAAAATGGATCCATGTGTTCCAAATTATCTCTATACTTTTTGCTTATGCTGATCATCTGTGTGGCCTTTGGCACGTCACCTAGTACCTCCACACAACCTGGCAAAGAGTTCAGGGACCTTGCTTCAGCAGTGCTCTGGGTTATGCATGCTAAATCGTGCTGTGCTAGCTTTGGAAGGACACTACAGCAGCCCTGAACTCAATCCTACCCCTTCCTGCCCATTCAGCTGCCTTCCCCTGAGCTCTCCTGTCCATCACTGCCTGGCTCTTCCCAGCCTGGTACTCCTGTTGAGAGCGAGCGGTCCTGAAGGCTACTGGCACGGATTGATCTCGACACTTACCGATAACTCTCATGGGCACCTAGTGCTATGGATCCCTGTAAGTAACTATGGGAATCCACAGGCCGCGAGGCCTCTCGAGATCGAGAGGTATTGCTGCATAGCGATAGGACTTGATAGCTATGAATGTGGTGCCCTAGCAACAGGGAGGGAACTCGATACTCCTCATGGCCCATCGGTATGAAAAATGGTCAGTGTCGATAGTCAGTGGCGCCTACTGCGAGCAACATGGGCCTTAGAGCAAAAGCTGTGCATGCCTGCGCAGAAGGAGCGCTTTTGGGGCCTATCGAGAGGGTTCGATATCGATATCAATATCGAACCCTCTCGATAGGTCTGGAATTGGACAGGCATCGATGCTGCTCCATATTGAGAGCGATGGATGTCGATCCCCTTCAATGGCTCCCAAGAGCAAAATCGACCCCACAGCTAAAGTTACTTCTCTTCTCACAGTCTCAGTGTTTCAGGCAGGAAGCAGTTCATGCCAACGCAGTGCAGAGAAGTAATATTATAGATGCATGTTGAGCTGCTACCACACCGTATGATGGGAGCAGAGCAGGAGAAGACGACATGTGGTGATCAAAAGCCCTCGGAGTGCAAGTTTCCCTTGCTGACCCACAGTCTCTGTCGCTGGGTCCCTTGCTGTGAGTCTTCACCGCAGGTTGGGCTCCCCAGCTCTACACGGGGGCTGCTGGCTCAGGTTCACTCTCCTCGCACCTTTCACCAGGGCTTCTCCAGGGGGCAGGAGATGTGCAGAGGAGAGAAAGGAGGCTACAATGTGAGGTTGCCAAGAAAGACATCTCCCCCTCTCCGCCGAGCACTTGAGAGGGGAGGTGCAGCAGGGGGAGAGGTGGGGTTTAATGTAAGCTGACATCATATGGCTGAGATGTCTTTTTTGATCTTGACAAAGGCAGACGTTCAGCTCATTGCCAGCGTTAGACAAATTACAGGTGAAACAGAAGAGATCACAGGATATTTCTGGTTGTTGTCGCATTCAGCTTGGGGAAGGGAGGACGAATCCAGGGCAGACGTGTCCTAAAGATGTAAGGCAGAGAGAAGTGTTAAATAATGGAAGCCAGCTCCCTCTGTGGGGGGACAGAGAGAGAGAGCAATTGGGACAACGCTCTTTTTGAGCTGCAGAGGGTGTGGAAATATGCCAAAAGCTGCAGTGCTGGCCTAATGAGATGATTCTCCTCTCTCTTGCCCCACCCTTCTCCCTCTTTCCAGCTCTCTGGCCCCACGGAAGGACTGGGATTGCTGCAGCCAGATGAGATCACTGTCTGAGCAGGGGCACGCTTACTGTCTCCTCTGTCAGGCAGCCCTGGCTTCCTCTGTCGGTGACACTGGCGTCTGCTTGTGGTTCAGCGAGTCAAGTGCAGATGAGCTCACACTGTTCCCGCAGTTATTTCCATGACCACCACAGACATTTTACTTAGCTTTTGGCTGAGGAGTTCAAGCAGACACGCCGACAGCACCGTGGATCCCGGCTGCAGAGAAACCCCAGCCCCTGGGCAGGCTGAGGAAGGAGCAACACTGTCTTTTGGGCTCTCTGCTCTCATCCATCAATTCCCATTTTTGTCCAGCCTTGGCCACCCCTTGGCAGATGTCCCTCAGCAAGGGCTGAACTCTGCCTTCCCACGGGCGGCAGAAATTCTTGCTGCTCATTTCTCTGTGTGCCTCACTTTTACTTCATCCTTGCATGGTGGAGGGCCCCTCTGCCTTAGCCCCTTAGTAAGGGAGGACCTGTGGGTGTGTGGCCTGTCTCAGGGTGACTTGGAGGGGGTCATGATGGTTCAACAGTCCTTGCCTGAAAGTCCAGGTCTTTGGCATAGTTGGTTTCCTCCTGAGAAGCAAAAGGGTTGCACGACAGCTGCCACGATGAACTGCACCATGCAGATGCAGCTTGCTTTCATTCCCCTTTCAAAAACAGACAGGGAGGCACCACAGGGGGATAAAAACCCTGCAAACTGAGTTCCAGTCCATGGGAAAGGAGAGAGGAGAACATGTGCCATTGCCTTGCACCCTCTGTGGCTGTTTACCCATGGGCTAAGAAAGGGGTGTAAAGCATATCTAAAGCCAAAGGGTAGCATTTAAAAACTGCTTTTCGAGGTAGAGATGATGGTATATGGAGGTGGAGACTCAGGCTGGCAACATGCCTGAGGTCCTAGATTTATAGCTTGGCAAGGAGAGGAGGGGAGAGAGATGAGACGTGGTTAGTGTTGGGGACCCAGCTATATTCCACAAATCACTGCATGACTGTGTCAGGTTGTTTCAGTTTGTAAAGTGGGAATAACAAGTCCTTCTCTGCTTCTGAGTGGTACATTAAAGCTGAAGCAGGTGTTTAAATGCACTTTACCTAAGTGCAGACAGAAGAGGCTACAGTAGTACATGATATCAAAAAGGTAATTCCTGATTTTAATTTGTGGGCCATTGTACATCACTCTAGTAGCACAAACCACTCCAAAAATGGAGTAACGTAGCCCGTGTGAAGATGCTGTGACGCTGCCAATTAAGGCAATTAGCGTGAGTGAGACTTGGACCTGATCATCACCGGGGCTCCCTGGGAATGGCGCAGTCACACCTGGAGACAGGGCAGCACAGGCCAGTGCAAGAGAAATTAGACAGCGCATGTTGCTCTCACATATCCTTGCCCAATTTGCTGTATGCTTCATCCAGTGTGTTGATGAATGAATCTCGGGGTATTTTCTCTCTGTTTTCTCTCTTGGGTCTCCCTCCAACCAGAGGAGCTACAGAAACAGGCGCTGGAGATGGTATCGGGAGAAGGGCTGACATTTGCCAGCCAGGCAGTGGCCCCCATTATCTTAAGACCCTCTCTCCAAACCTCCCTGTGAACAAAGCATTTGCATGGCTTCCTCACAGCCCTGCTCAGCACTTGCTTTGTGATATCTCACTTGACCGCAAGCAGCTGACTCAGGGTAGACCTCTCAGCAATGCTGCTCTGCATGGGAAGCACGTGGACTATGAAGTCACACTTACTTGATTGCACTTATTCCCTCACTAAAAGGCAAAAGTGATATTTTTGCAAGTGCAAATTATTAGGGAAACTAATAACATTTCCACTTTTGTTGATGGGAACTTCATTTTCCTTTGGTGAAGGCCCTCCATAGCAAACATGTGACCCAAAGGAAATCACTTTTTCCATTATGCTCTTTAATTTAGCTAACCATCTAAATTTCTTTATCTGTTTGAACAACTCAACAAAGCTTCTCAAATGGGTTTTGTTATATTAAACTGCAAAAGCACCCAGAAGGCAGGTTACTCTGCTTCACCACTGGAATATCTGATTGATGTCCTGACACGCATCCAAAGGGCCTTCTGCATCCTGCTGTGACTCCCTTGTCTCCAACAGCAGACCAGGGAAGCATTTCTGTGACTCTTTTTGGAGTGTCCTCTATTGCTGGCCTTGGGGCAAGGCTAGTTTGGTAATGACTCTCTTCCCTCCTACCTAACTTTGGGGAGTTCTTGGGGGTATTGTCATATTGTGAAAATCATACAGGTGCTGGGAGTGACAGAGACAGAGAGCGTAATCAGTGGGACATGTGCTATGAGCAAAAGGGGTCTGTTTCAATTACAAGGTTAGCTTAAAAAAATCCCTGAGCTGCAAAGAAAATTGAGAGCAAGACCATGATTTGCAGGTGTACCCACATGCTGTAGGGCACATTCTGGACATCTGAGAAGATGCTGATATAAGCTTAAAGGATGCTAAAGAACAGGGAGGAAACGGGGAAGGAAGCACGGGGCTGCAGGTAGCCCTGGATCTGCTGCAGTCAGGAATTACTGGCTTGTGCAACCCAGCCAAATCCATGTGCATGTTTGCTGCCGAGCTTGGGCAAGGTGGAAGTAGGCAAGGCAGTGTCCAGGTGCGTGGAGTTGGTCTGGGTAGAAGGAGAGCAAGGGCACATGGTGCCCGTCCCCTGATGCACTCCCTCTGTCCTTGACCGATCCTGGCTGCTCTGTCTGTACCTGGGGCCTGGCTCTACATGCTTCAGCTATTTACATTCACATGAGGTCTCTGACTAATCCCACATACTTGGCACAGCTTTGCCTACTTCACCTTGCTCCAGCTCCATTCCCACTCTTGCCTGTGAATACATCTGCAGTGTGACTGCGGGCCCTTGGCTCTGTATCGCTTTCCCCCAGCTCCTACTGGTGTTAATGTCACTGAACTGGGAAAGGGAGTTGCTGTCAAAGAAGTAGAAGGTGTTATGGTAAAAAAGGTGCTGCTGCTGCCCAAGACACCACCATCTAGTGCACAGTTTACCATCACCTCATTCTGGTTCAATATTTGAAACACAGGATTTGTATGTGGGGAAAAAATGGAAAAGCGGACTCAATCAGGCTTGGGATTAACCTGAATTTAGAAGAACTGCTGCCCCAGTATATTTTTTTGTGGCATTCATCCTGTCATTTATTGGCACTTTAAATGCAAGAAATGTGCCTGAAGTTTCCCAGCTATCTCCTCCTTCTTCATCCAGAGCTGATAAGGTTTTAAGGGTTTCTCTTCTGACTGGGTGGTCCTGTCACACCACCTTGTGCTGGGCACATACAAGAGCTCTGAACAGCTGCCCTGTCTCCGGGCACCCTGAGTTCACCTTCACAGTGCAGGTAAATTTGTGGCTGCAGGCATATATGGAGGAAGACCAAGGCTTTGGCCTTGAGCAGGTCTCCTGGGGTGAATCTCCTCCTGGTGGTCTGCATGTGCACAGCAGTGCAGGGGCTTCCTTAGAACGTGTCTGTGGTGGGCTGGAAGCCCCCCCAGCACTGCTGGGCTATTTGTTTAGGCACCAAGTGGAACAAAATTTGGCACATACTTATGTCTGGAAAATGCTGAATGGCATGTGGCAGCCTTATTCTTAGTGAAAGCTGAACTTCAGCTGAAGCATTTCTGTGCTGTTGAACTGTACATAACACGTCGATGTCTGGTGCCGTGTCACCACTGCAGCTCCTGTTGGAAACAAAATGACTTGACAGCACCTGAGAGCCCTGACGCATGCAGCAAACAGCTGCTGCGGTGTTGCAGGCCGCAACCACCACCAGTGCACCACCATGCCCTCCTGCCAGCTCCAGGGTGACAGCACTAATGCTTATGTGTCAGGGAAGCAAGCTAGGGAAAAACTAACCCAGTGAGACAAAAAATATTGCTGGTTCTGGGGTTTTGACTGCAGGAGCAGCATGCAAGCATTAAGCCCAAACTCAAATCTGCTTAAACCAATGGAGAAATTATAGCGTGTTGGGCTCATCCTTGTTCTGGTGTCTCCCCTGCGGTAGCAGTGACCTACGAAGAGAGCAGGGGACAGTTGGCTGCGGGATCTTACGCATTTTGGTGTGATGTCCCAGGTGGACCCGGGCAGCCTGCAGCTCCAGCACCTACCAGTCTTCTGGAGGACCAGATGGGCTGTCCAGTCTCATCACAGCCAAACCATGGTCTGCCTCTCCCTGCCGGGCAGCAGTGTGTGATACTCACCAGCAGCCATCTCTCGGACCCTGCTGTCACAGCACGGCACAGAGCTGCAGCCCTCCGCAGCTCTCTGGGATGGCCCCAAAATGATGTTTGCACCTGTCATTTTTGTCACATTTGTTAGATACCTGGAAAGTGAGTTTCTTTCCCCTTTCTCAAATGTACTCCATCATTGTCTGCCTTAAGATTTGTTCCTGAAACTTGATATCCTTTCGACATATATATTTTTTTATCTGCTTGGCTTTTGGTTTGTCCAAATCATATGTTTCTCTCCTAGTATGGCCAAAACTATGAGGCTCGTGTTTTCCACCCTCTGGAACAGGATTAGCAAAGCAATAACCATGCTGATGGTCAAGGTGGGTACCAAGGCTGACTTCCATGAAATTAAAATTAAGCACAATTGCAGGCTCTTCTCTCTGGAGATACACTTCAGACTGCCTACTTTTTCTGGAGCAAACCAAGAAGCAGTTAACTAATCCTAGAGGTTCTGATCCACCGTGCAGATATTGTGGGTACTGGGCTATCACAAGCATATTCTTAATGTTTTTAAGATATTACTAAATTGCATGAAGCAGAAGGGGGCTGAGGAAGACAAAAGGAGTATGAGAAAGAAATCATGTAGCACCCCAGTCAGCTCACATAGCTCTTAGCACAGCCCTGTCTCTATGCCAGTAAATTAAATACTGGCACAGGCTAGACAACAAACTGCTTTGGGGTATTACCTTTCACTTTTTTCAGCAGCTGTAGCCAACAGGAGCACATTGACTCTGTTGAAGTCCACAGGTTTGCTTAGGGAGTGAGTTAACCCTTTTGTGGCTGAAATGCAATTTTCTAGAAAACCAAACCTTGCTCTTCTTGGCTCCCAAGACATAAGTGTGTAGCTGGTGCAAATTTGGGTCCAGGCTAGGACAGTTTTGCAGATTTTATTGGCCCTGCAACCCTTTCGAAGCACCCCCTGCAGTGTGCCTTGCAGGGCTATAGGTGTCAATGAATAAGCAGGGAGGGCTGGGCTGCTGGCAGGAGAGCAGCAAGCTCTCTGGGCTGGAGCTGGTTGGTTGATTGATTTTGTTAAAACATTTCTGTGTTAAATGACTTTTGAGTCATGGTGAAAATTTTCCCTGTGTACAAAAAAACCCACAAAACCACAGTTGGGTTGTTCCCATTTCTGTGCTACTGAAAAGCTGAAGCAGAAAATGTTTCAATGAAACTATTTCTGTCTTCAGTGGCAATTGTGAAGCCAGGCTTTGATTCTGTAAACAAAGTATTTCACTGAAAGCAAAAGTATTACTTCAAAAAATAACATTTTTCCTGTTCTCTGCTTTGAGATCTTCTGGTCAAAATGTTGACTATTTTCTTTTTGCCTATTTTTTGAAAACCTAAAAGGACTGCTAACCTGCCCCTTCCATCATTCCCTTTCCATGCCTCTGTCTCCATTCCTGCGGTGACCCTCCAGTCTCCAGCAGCACCCTGCAGGCCAGGTTTGCCTTGGGGCGGGTGCACCTGGAAATCACTGGAGCCTTAAAATCCCGTAAAGCTCCATCAGCCCAAGCTGACACATTTGTGCATCCTCCTTCTCCATCCCCACACTGTATCCTTGCCTTCTTGATGGGCTCTGAAGTGCTCCCAACCTCCCACTGGGGAGCAGTGCCCATCACCTCCTCTTTCCATGCTCAGCTCCTTTCCCTCTTAAATCACTCCTGCTTTTCCTCTTTGGAAGAAAAAAGTCGTTTCTGCTATTCTAAAATCCTTTCCAGCTTGGCAGCTCAGCCAGGGCTGAGCCCCCCACCCCCCCCACCACAGTGCCGGCAGCGCGGGAGGAAGGAGAGCATCACTCAGCTGGGCTCCCGGCAGCTCTCCCTGGGTACCGTGTGCGGGTGAGCGCGGGAGGCCAGTTGCCATAACAACTGCTGCAAAAATGCCCCCCTGCACGGGGATGCAATTGGTCAGAGAGGGTCCCTCCTTCGGGGGTGACGGGGTGCCCTGGGGAGGCCGGAGGGGCGCCGAGGCCGGCAGGGAGACGATGGGGGGATGAAGCAGTGTGCCCTGCCGTGCGCCATCCTCATGCACTCCCACCAGCCGCGCCGCCTCCAGCCCTCCCTCCCGCCCTGCTCCTGTCGCTTTTCGCAGTTGCCCTGCCTCTTCCAGAGCCGGCTCCCTTCTCCCTGGCACCGGCACCAGAGGGAAAACTGCTCTCTGGGAAACAAGCCTGACTCATCTCGGCTGGGCCCCGGCAGATTCCAATGAGAGCAGCCTCATCCCACTGCCCCGCTCCCGCAGAAGGAGGTAGGTGGCACATTGCAGGGCAGGCAGTGGGTGCTCGGCGGGGTGCATGAATGGGGTTGTGTCCGGGGCCTCTCTCAGCCATCAGTAGTGCCTTGCCCCAAGCTGCAAGCTCCCTGGCGTGCCCACTCCTGGTGTGATCTTCCGTGGTTGGGATAAGCCTGTTGTTTGTGTGTGGGTTAGGGTCTAGTACTGGAAAAATCGAGCCGAACCTTATTTGTGCTCCTGACTGTGCACCCAGTAGGTTTTTGTGGCCAAAGTCACCTGTGTCCTGGCATTGCATGGGCATGACCTCTGCCTTGGTGCCTGGGTGCCCACTGCATGTCTGTGTTGCTTGCAAACTCCTTTTCCCTGCTCCTGGCCTCCCCCAGAGCTGATTCTGCCCAGTCACTTGCAGTGCACACCCAGGGGTGTCCCTGCACCCCTAACACCTCAGGGGGCAGCAGCAATCAGCAAAAAGATCCTGAGGTGGCATTTGAAGGGGAGTGGCTGGAGGGACACGTGGAGCATGTGTTTAAAAAGGATCAGTCACCTTACCACTATGAGGTGCTGTCTCAGCTGGAATACTGGGGACTTTTTTTTTAATCTTTGTGGGGGCACGGATGCCCCACTGCAAAAAGGGGCACTGAGAACAGCCAGGCCAGCAAGGGTTAAGGCACTTTGCTTATCTGCAGAGCTACTCCGGAAAGATGACACCTTCCCAAATTCAGCTCCCTCTTTTCAGCATTTGCAGTCAAAATCTGCTCACCTACCTGACAAGAGCAAGCGCTTCGCAGTGCTGGCTCTGCAAGGSSGGGGGGGGGGGGGRGAGGGGGGTGCTCAGACACACCAACCCCACCGCTTGGCTTGGCCACAGCGAGGATCCTTCATTGGGGTGCCAGGACGGGTGGACAATGGGGGACACCGGGCGAGGTGAGGGTGGCAGAGAAAGCAGGCTGAGGACTAGCTTGCTGACAGGGAGCTGGAAAATACTAGCTCTGCTAGTCACCAAGGAAGGATAGATCAGGCACTGTGTTGGGCTGCTTTTTATTGTGGTGCTTTTTGTACGGCAGCTGCACTTTGGGATTTTGAAAGTGAATGATGGGGGAAGGAAATTAGATTGTTGGCTTGCAACCTGTTGCCCAGGGGCTCTGAGTTGGAGTTACCTTCCCAGGCTCCCAAACCCTGTGATTTCCTGCATTAAACTGGGCAAGGATTTATATCATCTGCTCGGGCACCTCCGGGTAAAGGGTTTGTAGGAGGCTCGGCCGCTTCCAGCCGGGCTGCATCGCTGCTGGTGAGCGAGGATGCAGGGGTGTGTGGTGGGCTTTGTTAAGCAGCAGCAGCATTGAAGAAACAGGAGCTACTTTTGCAGAGAGAATAGAGGGGGCAGGATTCAGGGGTCTCTGGCTGTAGCTGGGCCTCAGACCTGGCTGCTGTCAGGGGAGGGATCAGGCCTGTACCCACCTTTGCAGCCCCTGATGATGAGGGAAATCCCCTGTCCAGCTCCCTGCTCCCCACAATGCATCTGTGATGTCCTAGAGCTTGGGCTGGGTTTTTTTCCTCCCAAGTTATTTACTGGAAAAACAAAGGGATGGGAATGAAGAGGAAGGAGCACTGCTGAGACTGTCTCTTCGCACCCGGCTGAATGGTGGCTGATGCTGAGCAACCTGGAGTGGGCATCTGCCTCGTTGTGCATGGTCAGGACAAGTGGGGTCCTGGCAAAAGGGAGGCGCCAATCAGTGAGAGAAAGACAGCAAAAATCCTCCAGGACTTGGTGATAGTAACAGCAGTGTTGGAGGTAGGCAAAATGATGACTGCTAAAAGCAGAAAAGAACATGGTATGAGGAACCAAAATGCACTAGTGTCTCCCCCATCATGCAAAGATAACAGATAAATATCCAACATCTGTGCCACTAAGTGGGGGGAAATATATTTTTTTCTCTACTTCTGGCAGTTTCTTGCTTATCTTAGCAAGAATTCCTGCTAGTTTCAGATCTAACACTGTGACAGAAAATGTTATTTATAGGGTAGAAATGAATGTCCTGTTCATTCTTGTGCTTCCTGCTGACAGTCTTTGTGCTAGCAGGCGAGGACAGGGACTCTCACTGCAGGATGCATTCAGCAGATAAATGCTTCTGGGCAGATTTGAATCAATTCGAAGTGCTCTGGTATAAAAAAAATAAAAAAGCCCAGCAAGCTCTGTGCAAAATCAGTTAATGTGGTACCAAACTAACTAGTACTTACTGCGTCACAGAAATCAGAGTGAGAAATAGCTTGCCAGGTAATGTTGTGTTCATTCCTGCACTCTGCCAGCAGGGATGCCTGCAGGAATTTATCTTCCTAAACTGGGGCCACAGGACAAAATAAATGGAAGGGGAAGATGCCACATCCCGGTATCACCAGTCACTGCTTATGTCAGGAGGCGTTTGCTTCCAGAGCATGTGTGATGTGATCACTGTGAGAAACCACAGCAGCAGGAATAGGGAAGGAGTCCCAGGGATTAGCCTGGGCTGGGGATGAGCAGCAGCAGCTGTGAAGCCAGTGCAGAGCTCTCCCCAGTCCTGCCTTAACAGGCCCATGCACAGGAGGGCAGGAACAAGTGGTTACTAGCAGCGTGGTGACTCGGAGGGCCGTAACATGTGACAGCTTTAAGGTGTCTTGAAAGGCAGGATTTCAACGAGGGCTCAGCTCTGCCTGCACTGAAGTCAAGGGGCATTTCACCACCAGCACCCCAGGGCAAGTGTTTTCAAAAATGTACTGCATTTTTGAAAAGTATTGCATTTTGTGCCTCTGTGCTGATTCCTTCACTGCCCATCCAGCTTTTCCAGGCCTGAGGGTTCCTGGTTTTGTTCACCCAAGCCTGCGACAAGCCTCACACTCACCGTGCCAGATCCAGAAGGGGCTTGGGCAAGGGCAGTCCCATAGTCCTCAGGGAGGGCATGGGCTGCACCTGGTTGGGGGGTGCTTTTGGAGCCCCTTTTCCATCCTTGCCTGATCCACCTGCTGGTGGGTGTTTCAGCAAGAGCAGGCAACTGGGAGTCAGAAAACTTGGGCACTGCTGTGGGTTGCAGCACAGATATTCACTAGGGCCTTGGTGCCTCTTTACTAGGCGTCAGTTTGCTTCAAAAGGGATAGCAATGCTCCCTCCTTTCCAGAGAAGGGGATGAGGATGGGCATGAATGCAGGGCCATTACTAACAGCATGGAGTCCGGGTGTATGCCTGAGCCCAAATCAGCATGGGGTGAAGATGGGGCAGGGAGCAGGGCAGGGTGTCAGCAGGCTGTTGGCTTCGGTCCCTGTCCACCCCCTCTGGGAAGCTTCAGCCCTGATGGCTGGGCAGGGAGATATCTGATCCTTCCTTCTCATTTGTTTTTAGCGGCTGTGGTGATAGTACGGTGGGCTGGGTCAATAGTGAATGTGTTGTTTTGTGTTTCCCAGGGCAGTGCTGTTCTGAAATAGGAACGTGGGTCACGAGGGATTTTTGGCAAGGCAGACCAGCCACTCCAGGTAAGTCACTTCTGCACCTAGCGGGTGATATGGGGTTTAAACCTGAGCTCAGTTCAAACACACTGCAGCTGGCAAACAATCGCAAACCAGAGACCTGGGTCAAAAGGATCAAAAAGCAGAAGTCATAAACATTGTGGGCGGTGATAAGTTCTGCTAATAAAACCAACTGTCACCTACTGAATACCGCTGCAAAAAAGCATGGGGAGACTTGGGAGTCCTTGGGAAAATGGTGAGAGACCAGGACAGGCAAGGCAAAAATCAGTGGTGAACCAAGAACTAGCTGCAAGATTCCCAAACCAGGGTAAAAACTGACCCTAAATAAGGATACAGCAAGATAGAGCTCAGCACTGAGCTAGACTGTCTCAGACCGTGGATTCAAAGGGATCGTGAAATGCTAGAGAAAGTGACAGCGGCAGCAGCAGCTGAGTTTCCCCAAAGCGGGAGATGCAAAGCAGCTGTATTTACTAGCTGCAGGAGCTTGGCTTAGGCAGGCATCTGCTCCTCACCTTTCACTGCCGGCAGCAGGGCTGGGGGAGTGGGTGTTCGCACTGCTAGCCAGTGACTCTAGTGGGTTCACACTCCTCTGCTGTGGAGGAGCAGGACTGCTGCTCACTGAGGAGGTCCCACAGCGAGGAGCCAAAAGGGAATTGCCCTCTCCAGAAGGCCGAGGTGCATTAGGCAGTGACTGAGCACCAGCTGGGATGCAGCAGGACTGTGAATCGGGGTGCAGTGAGGCTGGGCACTGCTTAGGGGATGGATTTGGCATGGTGAAGCCTGGTGGAGCTATTTCTTTGGGTGCTCCCGCTACACGAGCTTTCTCCCCTTTTCTCTGGCAGCCATGCCCCACTTCCTGGATTGGTTCGTACCTGTGTATCTGATGATCTCCATTCTCATCCTGGTGGGATTTGGAGCATGCATTTACTACTTCGAGCCAGGACTCCAGGAAGCCCATAAGTGGCGAACGCAGAGGCCGATCATGGAACGGGACCTGCGGAAGACGTTGATGATTCGGGACAACCTTGCTTTTGGGGTGCCTGAGGTCTAATATGCTGCCCACAAGGGGTGTGCTCTGCGCGCTGAGACCAGAAGAGCCTCTCCTGGGTGGGTGGACGTCCACAGGCCTTGGTCAGGATGACAGGTCTCCCATGTGCAAGTGGGGCAGATCGTTACTCATTCTTTGCTGATATGGGTCTCTTACCGTTCACTTTTCTTTCCCTTCACTCCTTAGGCAATGTTTATGTGGCACTGCAGAGTCAGGGCTTTCCACCTGCCCATAACCCTTTACTCAGCAAAGGACTTCTGCGCCTCCCATGGCTGGGACTGATGAATCACTAAAACGAAAAGGTGTCTTGTTATTTACTGTTGAGTTTGAGCTGCCTTGTGTCTTGACATGACCTTCACAAAGAAAGGTCTCTGCAGGGGTACCGGGCTTCCAAGAGGATACAGAGCCTTTTACTCCTAGTTGCTGGGTTAAATCTAAACCAGTCTGCTTAAGTCAGAGAGGTGGTTTTGGTGAAATGAATTTGGTGGCTTTCAGCCCAGTTCATTGCTTCAGCTGAGCTCTTCACAGCAATCACCCTTGGCAATGCATTGGTAAGTTTTCTGAATCTCTGTGCAGAGGGGCCAAGGACTGCCTGAGCCCTGGAGACTAAAGCCTTTCTCCCTGCTGAAGGTGCACTGTTTTTTTGTGTCTGTTTTGGAGATGGAGAGCTTCAGAGTTTGGAGCTCTCAGTCTGGCATTTTCATAAGCACAACATTCACACTGAGATCTTCAGTAAAGAGGTTTGTCCAAGCCCTGTGCCAAGTGGAGAATATTCTGCGCTGCTCTGTGAAGGGGTGCTGCCAGATTTATCTTGTAAGCCTCTCCTGGTCTACCATGAAGCATCTGATCTTCTGCTCCTCTCTGCAACTAAAGGAGACAGGATACTTTTCTGTGAATTGATTTGCACTTGTTTGGTCCCCTGCACCCCAGAGTCATATTGTGTGAATTCCTGGAGCACCGGGTGCCACTCTCCCTTCACTGTCATCCTCACTGAAAGCTGTGAAACATCCCTCAACCCCCTTTCTCTGCATGTCTCTGAGAAGGGACACTGAGTTATTCAGTGAAATGGACCAGTTGCACTGCCTGTGTTTTCTGGACTGAAGCTGTATAATGTGGGTCTCGCACAAAATCCCATGTTTATATACAGTATTTGCACTTTTTGCACTCCCCTGGGGCTGATCTCCTACTAAAGCACTGTAAGAAGATGTGAAGCTGTCGGTACCTGGGACATTTGCACCTTTTCCCTCCCTGCCAGTGGTGTGCAATGCCCAGGGTGTAAATTAAGCCCTGGGGGAGCTTTGAACCTGTGACAGGAGGTTTTGCCAAGAGCCAAGCCCAGCTCTCGTTGATGCATATCATGCTGATGTGTCACTGTTGTATATTGTGCTCCTGCCTTCACCTCTGTAGGACACTGTAATGAGCCGTTGCTGGCCCAGCCACTGTGAATGTACATGGTGCTGCTCTCCTGTGCCATCCACAGCACCCTGGTCACAGCAATCACTTCTCCTTTCACCCAGAAAACACTCTTTGTTTATGCAAGTTGCATAGGTGATAGCTGTCAGCTGCCAGTGGGGTCCTATGTGCTCCACTCGCACGCATCCTGGAGGATGTCAGCCGACCACCACGACCCCGGTATGCATGTGTCCAAGCATCCCATACTGCTGCCTGCACATGCTGGTATCATGACAATCCATGTCCCCAGGCTGCTCCCAGGGCACCAGCTCTGTGCCGTAGACTCCAAAGGCTCCTTTGGGTAGCAGGAGTCTCTCAGTCCAGCTGTGGAAATAGGCTTCTTCCTTCCATCACAGCTCCCAGATGGGGTCATGTTGCTCAGCCTCCAAGATGAGAGTTTGGCAGCGTGCAATAACTCTCCTTTGAAACTGTCAGCAGAGGTTTTCTCCTCCATTCCTGAGGGGAAGAGGAGAATGCACTGGGCTGATTTAACTGAGTGATGTGTTGTCGGTAATTTTCTGAGGATAAAGTTAATTTTTAGCTCTAAGGGTTTTGGCTCAGGAGGGAATGGGTCAGGGAATCTTGCAAATAGCCTAGGTCTTTCCGGGGCTTTTCATCCACCCAGATTGCAACAGTATCACCATTATCTTTCACAGCAAAACTGGTGGGAGCTTTCTAGCTCTGTTTCAGCCAGAGGACAAATTCAAGAGTCCCTCCATTCAGCCAAAAGCAGAGACCTTGAGGCAAGTGCCCTGAAGTGGGGAGTCTCATCCAGCAGGGAAATGAAATGAGTGGGATGCCTCCTGTGCTGAAAGTTACACTCACCCTAGCGAGCACAGGAGCAACCTGAAACAGGTACATCCCAGGCATTTTTGTGCCTTGGTGCATCAGGCCTGTGAAAGGGAAATACCACAGGGCTGCACTGCATGGTATCACATACCGTCCCCAGCTGCATCAATCCTATCTCCTACCCTCCTGCACAATATAGCCATAGTCTCCAAGTGTCAGCTTGGAAACCTGCTTCCCATCATTGCTGGCAGCTAGGACTGCAATGCAAACGGACTCCAGCTGGAATAACGGGGTAGCAATAAAAACCTTTGTACCAGAGATCAGGGGCTCAGCAAGGTTGGGGACAGGCTAAACTGTCCCTGTGCAACAAGGTTGCCTGTTGAACAGGCTTATAGTAAGGAAATTCCTCTCACACATGTGGGTCTTTCTGGTGTTGCCAGTTTGATCTCTTGTTAGGAGCTGGTTCCCATGGCTGGGCACCTCCCAGGCATTCTCACCTGAAAAAAAGGTCTAGTTGCTGGTTCAGCTACTCGCTTACAAAATGGTTAGACTAGATCTTCAGAATGGACTTTCTCAACCCAACAAATGAACCCTCCTCTGCCCCAGCAGCGTGGCTTCTCTGAGCCCAGACAGGCATGGATGGGCAGGATAAAAAAGGTCAGGGTCAAAGGATATATTGCAGTCAGGACCTGCCTGGGGTTTGGAGCTGGTCATCACAATCTCCGCCAGCACAAGCTGCTCTGCCATTTCACCTCCTCCAAACCCACTTTCACCTGCTGAGTCAAAAGAGAAGTCAAAAACCCACCAAACTAGTAAAAATGAAAGGTGCACCATGCCTACTGTCACATGTCTGCGCCGTGCATGGGAGTGCCCTGTGTGCAAGCTTGGGTGCCCAGACGATCCCACTCTCAGTGAGCTGGCAGCCAGAGCTGCCACAGGGCTTCCCGTGGGTCTGCCAGCTCTCACTGGCCCCTTGGCACCTCATTCCTGCTCTGCATCACCTGCTGTGTGCAGTCTTGCCTGTTTTCATCTCCTCTGCACCCAGAATTCAGTATAGAAACCTGAACAAAAAAAGGGAGGCAAGTTCAGCCCTGTCCCACTTGCCCTTGCCTTTTTGTTCAGTTTTCTGTGGTGAATCCTGGGTTTTGAATATCTCAAAAGGGAAACAAGGAGAGCACCAGTGATTTTGGCACCAAGCACTTGGCGGGGTGAACCGCTGGAGATGGTGCCATAGGAAACAACTCTGCCAGGGCAGGGGGGAGGACTGAGGCATGGTCTAGTGAGTATCTGTTGCCTTTGACATCCCCAATACCTCTTTGTTCATCTGCCTAATACTCCATCCTCATCCCAAGAGCTAAAGAAGGAACAGGCCCAAGTTTCAGGGTCTTCTGGATATTTTGCAAACTATTTATTTAGCTTCTCTGGCTTTTGTTTCACTCTCTTTAGCCCTGATGGTATCAAGTCAGGTATTTTTCACGGCTACTAAGTACTTTATTGTCAATAGTGTCAAAGCCCTCTACTATGCAATAAAAGTGTGTAACAAACCACATTTTCCAGTGCTCTGTTTTCATTTTGTTTCCCCTGGGAGCTGCCTCCCTCTGTCTTAAGACAGCCAGCAAGGACTAGTTTGTAATTAGATTCCCTTTGAAGTAGGTTAGTTCTTTATCTGAGTGGTTTCTCTGCTGGGTATACTGAGGGGTTATCTGGGAATAATTAAGCAAAAGGAAAACACTGACTGAAAACTGAGACTGTTTCTTCACTGTGGTATCTGTGCAGCTATAAAGACTCTCTCAAGGGAGAGTGAAATAGTCTCAGACACTGAATTAAACTGGATGAAGCATTAGAGAAAATACTTAGTGCTGGAAACACTGAACAGCATCAGATTGGTCTTTTTCACCTTTCCTTTCTCTTTTTCTTGAAAGAAATATGGAAATTTTACAGCCCTGAGCCCTTCTATACCCACAACACTTCCCATCAGACTCTCAGTCCAGCCTTTAGCCCCCTGAAAGATTTGTCATGGCCAGAGGGCTGACAGGGACATGGCCTCCTGCAAAAGGGGCCAAGTGAGTCCAAATACCTGGTTACCCTCCAATGGCCAAGCTGGGGCCTGGAGGAGCGGGCAGTGCCAGGGAGAATATGCCAGCCCTGCAAGGGAACTTCTCAATGGAGCCACCGTGTGATTTACAGGGTGGTGGTTACCCCCATCCACCTCAGGCAGGCTGTTTTAACCAGCAGGATGATGCAGCCAAAATGCTTACGGGTCCCCATGGCTGCAGAAACTACCAACACAACCACTCCTATTGCTGCGTAAATCAGCTGTGTAAGAGATCAGATGCATAACTGAAATAATAGATATTTTTCTCCCCTTGCTTGCCATGTGCTGCCAGCAGGCCAATGCAATGCACCACTCTTGTGCGATGGTGTCTGCCACGAAAACTGCCAGCAGCAAGGCTGGGATCCCCTCTGCATTGTCAGCGTGGGCCCTGCGTTCAGCCAGGGCCACTGGACAGCATGTGAGCATCACCGTGCTGTGCTGCCCTTACCTTCCTCTCCATCTCTCATGGTGTCTCTGCTGTTGCTGGTCCGCATACATGTAAGCAGTAATGGGACTTTATATACCTTGTTTATATTTCTTCTTGAAAGAAAATTTTGAAAGGCGAAGTTCCCAGTGCCCCTGGTTCCCCCAGTACACCCACAAGTGTGGTCACCATCGTGATGCCACTCTGAGGATGGGCAGTTCAGGGCTGTTCCCAGGCCAGCATGGTGCCCTTCTCTGCCTGCCGCAGGATGAAGAGATGCTGAGTCAGCTGGTCACCGTCTCCTTCACAGCCAGAGCTGCATTAATGCCCCCAAGGACCTGAGGATGGTCTCCCCAGGGGAGAGGTGACTCCTCTCCACCGGGGCAGGGATGCACATGGGAGACTTCTCAGCTTTGGAGATGCTGAAACTTTTCACAGGAAGCTTTTGGCTTTTTAAACACTTCCAATTTTTCAGAAAAAAAAAACAAAACAAAACAAAAGCATTGATACTGCAGTGGTTGTTATTTTCACTTTCCATCCCACCTCTCTCTTTTTGTCCTCTTTGCCAATGAGCAATGTTTTGGCTCATCCCTCTCACCAAAACCTATTTGGTTATTGTGTTGCTCTTCAAAATCTCTTTTATTTTGATGAAGGTACAGAGTAACACACTGACTGCAGTAGATGCCCTTTTAACCCTGAAAATGGTCAAATGCTAGTGGAATTAAAAAGCAATCATAATAATAGAGAAGAAAAAGAAAATCAGAATAAAACAAAAAGGCATAAACCTGGACAAACACCTGAAAAGCGAACATTGCCTTCCTCAATGGAGGCATAATTTGTTGAACTGGAATCTGTAATTAAAAAAAAAAAAGAGAAAGGTAAAATATTTCATAATTTTCAGTGCTGCTTTTTTTTTAAATCACATTCATTTTCTCAAGAGCAGGTGATTCTGCTGTGATGTAAGAGGGTCTGAAAATGTCCACGCGGCATTTTTCCCACCAGCTTCGCCTGCCAGCAGTGCAGGAGCCAGACAGGGGGCATGGAGGATGCCGGCGCGGGACTCCCCCGTGGCACAGCCAGTTCCTCCCTGCTGGGGGGCTGTGGGACGGCCCCCCGGGGCCCGCAAGCCTCCAGGCCAGGAATGCGCTGGCATGGGGGGCAGGAATGGCTGCAATTTGAGGCGCTTAGCCGTTTCGGGTGCGCCACAAGCGGCTCATTGTTGCAGCCAGAGGCGGCTTTCACTCGCCCCGGCAGAGCTCCCCGCTCGGGCTGGGGCTGCGTGGGCCAGCATCCCCAGCCAGCCAGGGCTCGCCTGGAAATATCTAGCGAAAGGGTTCGCCATCTCACGGCTGAAGGCTGCTCTGTGGAAATGCCAGTCATTCACGTTCCCCTGTGCCCCCAGGGCCCTCGTCCTTGTTTTTCCCTGGCGCTCCCTGAGAGCTGCCTTTGACGCCCTGCCCACTCTGCCAGGCTCGCTGGCCCCGCCGGGTCCCCCCCCCCAGAGCATCGCCCTCTCCCACTGCCTCCAAACAAAGCTGGGAAAACCTCCTACAAGGACGAGGGGCCGGGAGGAAGCGGTGGCCGGAGGGAGGGATGGAGGGCAGGATGGGCTGGGAGACTGCCGGGTGCAGGCCACGGGCGGACGCGGCGCCCTGGGCACTCCCAGTGGGCGCTCGTGCTCTGCATGTCCCCTCGCAGGGCGCCACGCTGTGCCCCCCTTCGGGACCAGGTAAGGGCTCGGCCCCCTTTCGCTGTGCGAGCATCCTCCGAACGGGTGGTGGGCAAGACCTACTGGGGCCTGGGGTGCCCCTGGATAGGGCACAATGGGGCCAGGTTTGCCCCTGGGCCACGAGCGCCAAGGGCTGGCGGGGGGCTGGCGGCGGCGCCATGGGGCCAGGGGCTGGAGGCTGAACGCACCCTTCCCGCTTGTTTTTCCAGGCCGGGCCACGGCTGCCGGTGCCCGGAATGGATGAGGACTTCACCCCGGCCCCTCACCGCAAGCGTCTCCCCACCCCGGGCTCCTCCTCCGGCCCCAGCCGCATTCCGGGGCTCGCTGCCCGCCCCAGGGCACCTGGAGGCCTGGAGCCCCTCGGCCTGCCACCCCCGCAGAGGGAAATTGCCCCCGAGGCTCTGTCCTGGGGCCCTGCCCCGCCAGGTGCCCTTGCCGGGGGCCGTGGGAGCGCCCGGCCCGGCACCGCGGAGCCAGGCCCCATCCCCGCCACGTCCAGGCCCCCGCTGTGGGCTGTGGCGAACAGCACAGCCCCAACCAAGCGCAGCTCCCTCTTGGTGACCCTCCGCCGCAGCGGCTGGGCGGCCCCCCGGGACCGGCAGCGCCTCGCGGCTGTCCGGGAGCTGCCAGCCCCAGGCGAGGTGGTGGCAGCAACGGTGGCAGCAGCAGCAGCAGCAGCGTCGCCGTGGCCCCAGCCCTTCCCCTCCTCAGCCCCCTCCCCCCGCCGGCCACCCCTGGGCAGTGGGGAAAGGCCAGCTGGGGCCAAGGGGCCAAGCGGCACACCGCCACCCCGGGGGGAGACGCCGGTGGCAGTGCTTCGCCCGCACCCTGACACCCAGAGGGGCTTGGCACCCATCACCCCCATCCTCCCTCGGCCACGGCATGATGACCCTGGTGGTGCAGAGAGAGCGGTGAAGACACCAGGCCCCGGGCTGCAAGTGAGCGCCGGTGGAGGGAGCGCAGGGAGCACCGGTGGGTCTCCTCAGCCTGGCACGGCCCAGCTGGCGTGTGAGTCTGACGTGGTGGGCATGGGGTGTGAGGGCACAGGGAGGAGGGCATCGCTGCAGGCCCCTCCTTGCCACGCTGCGCCATGCGGAACCTGTTCCTGCTGGGAGTCCCATGGGAGCATGCAAGGGGATGGGAGGTGAAGGCGATTCCTCTCTCCTGGAAATGTCTCCCCTTCATATCTGGGTCACGCTTGACAACCATAAGAGTGTGTTTATAAATAGGAGGTGAAAGGTGAGCAAGTTGCTCTGTGATACCATGATACCAACATTTTAAGAAGAAAAATCTGGTGGATGTGATGGGTCAGAAGCTGGTGTGAGTGCAGGGGTGTCTCTATCCATCCACTCGCCAAAGGCAGCCACCTTTTCAGACTATTCAGGCTCATCTGAGCAGCTTTTCAGTACGAAGGGTGATTTCTAAATGTTCCCATAACCCACAGTGGATACAGTTTTCTTTTTTCCTGCTGGAAAAGGAGGTACCCAAAACCCTCCACAAGAAATAAGCCTGTGGGGCACCCCGCAGCCAGGCCCCACCAGTGGGACTGTCACACAGCAGAGGGACATGCAGGGACATCCCTGAAGGGCCTGGGCAGGCCAATCTGGGTGTGTGTATGGGGCCTAATAAGAAAACGCCATTGACCTGCCGAGATGGTGATGTGCTGGACACTGCCTTCACTCCACCGAGCCTGAGGTCAGATGGACGCGTCTTGACATGGCACTACAGGGCTGCTGCACTCAGCAAGGGCATGGCATGGGAGGGGGCTGGGGTAACACTCCCCAAAGGGGCTCACAAGTGGCTGCTGGGGAAGACTGCTGGTCCCAGGGGAGCTGAACCACACGCAGGATAATCCCAGGACCTGCGGATAATCCCCTGAGAGAAAGCGGTGCTTAGGGAGGGCAGTGGAGGGGCAAGATCGGAGCCTGTCTCATGTCCCTCCACATCCCTGTCACTAGGACAGCCAGTGACTGTTCCCCGTGGGACCTGCTTTGGGCCCGGCCCCATCAACAGAGCAGAGCAGAGTCCTCCACGAAAGAAGGAATTGAGCCGGCAAATTGTAGGAGAAGGAAATGTGGAGGGCGGAAGGGGTGTCCCCCTCCAGACATGCCAGCCCGCGGCAGAAATGCAGCTGGGCACATCTGCACAGCTCTCCAGATGCAGGCACATCCACCCTGACACATGCACATGGGCACGGCCAGGCACAGGTGCCTCCGGGGGCATGCAGAGATGTGATCTGTGCACCCTGACACAAAGGCATATGTCACCTTGCCCATGCCGACGCTGCTGACGCAGCCTGCAAATGGCACCTCTCCCCACTCCCTACACACACACACACACACACACATATGCACACACATATGTGTGCATGCATGCATACACACACACATACACACACACACAGAGGGGACGGCTCGCACTCTGCCTCTGCACCAGGGGCTGACAGCCAGGAATCATGGTGCCAAAGGAGAAAGGTTTCTCATGCCCCCACAAGCTGAGCTGAAGAGCAAATTGGTTTTGACGAGCTGTCCCCAATTCCCTCTCTTCAGAAAAGCAGGATGAGGCCTTGCAATCCCCTAAAACCAACAGATATCTACAGAGAGAGGGAGCAAGACTCTTGGCATTGCTCAGCCCTGCCGGACCAAAACCGCAAGGGGTTAAATATCTCCCTCCATAAACAAGTGGCTGCATCCAGAGATGTTCTGCAGACAGCAGCATGCAAAACTGCTGGGGAATAGGGAGGGAAAGAGCAAGAAAACATGTGTGTGGTGCAAGGAGGGGGGGGCCATGCATGTGCGTGGTGGGCCCCCTGGATGCGTGGAGCCTGTCCCTCATGGCCCCTGCAACCCTGCTCCCCTGCCCACCCAGGCGGGGAGGCTCTCACAGGCTCTGGGATGAAGCCGGGGGGAGGGCGCGCAGGGGGAGATTTTGCAGCGATGTTTAATATTCAGGTCACATGACGATGGCAGCAGGAGCAGCACCAGCATCCCCGCTCAGCTGAAATAGCCACTGGAGAAGGAGGGGAAGGAGAGGGGGGAGAAGAGGACAGGAAAGAGAGAGGCAAAAGCAGAGCTTCGTAGCTCACCACGCTGTGCCAGCATCAGGCTAGAAAACTGGGGGTAAACCCACCCCCTTGGGAGAGTAATCGGAGACAAAGGAAGCTTCATGTTCAAAGGTAGGATGCTCCGGGCTTGGCAGGGCTGGGCGATGCTGGAGGGACGCTTGGGCTTTTTGTGCATGCACTCTCCGCGGTACCCCCCCCTGCTGCCAAGCTCTGGCCATTGGGGATGAATATCTCCTCCAAAGGGCAGTGGAAGAAATTGGTCCTGGTGTGTATTTTTTTTTTCTTTCTGTGGTAGCACTCTGGCATCAAGGAGAAAGAGCAGGGGTGGCTGTGGTGCTGATGCTGGGTAGCTGTTGCCAGGGGCTGCTCTGAAAGAAAGATATAATTCCAGCTGGCTCAGGGCTAGGGAAAACCCCCAAGCTGTTTTGCAGCTGGCTTGTCCCTTCCACTGAGAAGCTGTCTCTGTCAGGGCAGTGGGAACATCCTGTGCGACTCCCTAGGCATCTGTGCTGGAGAAAGCGGCAGGCAGGGACCCCCCTGGCACTGGCAGGCGGGAGGGCAAAGGGACAGGCAGCTGCAGGGGGACGGGGCGCCCATGTCCCAGCATCCTCTCATCTCATGGGACAGTCCTGCCACCCAGGCTGCAACCCTGGGCTACGGGCATGCAGGCAAGGACTGCAACGGCACAGCCCAGTGTGGGCACCAAGGGGAACAGTTTCTTCCTGAGGGGTGCCGAGGTGTGGGTGTGGGGAGACACATTTGGGGAGGTGGGATGGGGGGATGTGCTGGGGTGGCCAGCTAGGGAGGTGCGGGGAGCCCCACTTGGGCAGCAGTCAGCGGCTGACCCTGCGGTGGCTGGGCTAAGGACATGCCCAGTCCCCTTCACCTCCAGCTTCTGCATTTTCAGCAAGGCTTCAGCATGCTCTGCCCTAGATTTCACTGCAGCCCCAGCAGAGCCAGGCTCCTGCCCAAGCCCTCTGCAGAGTGGTGAGGGCACCTAGAGGAAGGCAGCCCCCAGGAAGGCTGCAGCAGCCCAAAGGGCTGGGATAAGTTTCACAGCCCCACTCGAAACGCCCAGTGGTCCCTAGGCCAGGCAAAGACCTGGTAAAGAAAATGCCTGTGTTCTGCATCCTGAGGTGAAGTGATGTGTCTGGCACAGTCTGGCCTTTGCACTATACGGCTGGGAGAAATGCCCTGGAGATCATCATGGGAATGGAGGGAAAGGGAGTTTTCCAATGGACAAATGCTTAATCCAGCATCTCTGTAGATGTGAAGCAAGGAGCAGATATTACTGCCTGCAAGACACAGGGAGAGCTGTGCTACAGCAGCAGCTGCTTGCTTTCCTAGGGACCTGATGTAACCCGCGTAGGGCCTGCTCCTGCAGCCACGTTCGCACACCAAAGCCCTCCCTCCTCCAAGTGTGGCATCGGCAGGGAGTGGGAACGCGAGTCCAGGGCCACATGGGTGAAGGGGGCTGGAGTGAAATGTGCTTTTGGATCACTGCCTCCAGTTGGAGCAGATCAGCCTTTTGCCGAACGGGAGGAGACCTACAGGGAGTCTGTTGATGTGTTATGTGGGCCTTCCTTATGTTATGTTATGTTATGTTATGTTATGTTATGTTATGTTATAGCCTTTCCTTACTGGAAGGTGGATTCATTGTGAACGGATGGTTTCCACCCCTCCCTCCGTGTTGCCACTCAGACAAAGAACAGGAAGGCAGGGGGAGGGGATAAGACTGTGTCTAGGTTATCGGGTCTAGTCTTCCCCCAGGATAGGAGTAAACGAAAGTCCCCACCATATGAGCCCTGTAATGCATCTTACAAGGCTATCTCTGTCTCCAGCTAGCTGTTGTGAATGTCAGAGGCAGGTGGATGTTAATGGTGTGGTGCAGCAGTAGTGTTTGCTGCTGGCCATGTATGCTGGCCTTCCAGGGAGAGGTTTTGGGGTGGACCGGTGAGTGTCAGAGGCAGGGGCTAGCTGGTCCCACTGGTACCTCTCTGAGCACCCATTGCCCCCTCTGGCCCTCCCTGCCCTGGCCCAGGCGCTGTAGCTCTCCCTGCTGCGGGCTAGGATCTGAGCGTAGTGTCTTCTCTGAGCCAGAGGTTATCAGCTGGTGGCCCAGCCCAGGCCTCCTCCTGCCGGGAACTGGGGAACAGAGGTATCACCAGCAACCACCCTCTTAAATCAGCCTTTGCTTAGCAGACAGAACAAAGCAGCAGAGAAAAGCGTGGTAATGCAAACAGCGGATGCATGTTGTTAACCTTGGCTAACCCCCTATTCATTATAAGCTACATTGACCATAGTGCCCTATCATATATTTATTACAGGGACAGGGAGCAGTTGAAGGGGCTACAGGATGTGCCTAGGATGCATAATGCTACCCCTTGACCATTCACTAAGAGCTTTAATGAGGTTTCATAGCAGTGTTAGCATTACTTCATATAAAATAGAGACATTCCCAGCAGACCAGGTAGATACATTTCCCGTCTCAAGGCGTTTCTCATGCCTCTGGTTCTGCACACCCTGACCTTGTCAGCATGCCGTTTCCTCATTTGTCTCCTTGGATTCCTCCGTGGAAGCCGAGAGGTGGAAAACTATGTGCACAAAGCTGAACCCCTGGATACCTCTTTGTAAGATGGGGGCTTCCCTTTCAAATGTGGCATGGGGAGAGAGGAAGGCAAGTGCAAGAGGATACTGTCTACCCTGACACCTTGAATATCCAAAATCAAAACTCCCTTCCCCAGAGCCACTGATAGAAAATCCAGGAAATATTTAAGGAGACTTTAGAAGTTCTTTTCTCCAGATTTGAGGGCTTTTTGTAGGTGCTTACTTCAGGCATTTATGACCTGATGCTGAAAAGCCTGCTCTAGCTACTGCAAGTTCCCAGCTCCAGCAACAAAGCCTGCAAAGAAATGGCCAAATATTGCAATGTGCACAGCAGAGTTGGCAACTTCTGGCAACTCTGGGCCAAGCATCCCTCAGTACAGCGAGAGTGAGGGACAGCTCATGAACATTCCTGTGAACCTTGAGGTTGGCTGGCAGCTCCTTCCCTCCTTCCTTCTCCCCATGTAAGAAAAAGGAGTTAAAGGAATAAAGGAGAGGGTAACAGACTCCCCAAGGAGAAGCTACTGCCCAGGCAGCAAAGGATCCTGGGCCTGTCCTGCTCAGCCCATGCTGTCAGCACCGCAGGGAGGCTGCTTAGGGAACGCCTGTGCTCCCTTCTCCAGGGGATGTCTTTGCTGTCTAGGCTTTCTTCTCACCTTGACCTGTTCCCCATTCACCTCCAGGGCTTTATTCACCCCCCATTACTGTAATAGACAAATGCTTCACTTCCTTTAATGTACTGATCCTTGTGACTGTCAGAAGGGCTCTTTGGCCAGTGGGAGACAGGAAGGAGATGCCATGGGAGGCGGCAAAGATGGAACAGCAGGGCAGGGATGGGGACCTGAGCTCCTCCTGTCTGTCTTGCTCCCACAGGACTGAGCTGCCTTTCCACTCTCGTCACGCAGCAAGACGGTCCTCCCAGCACTGCCACTGGGCTGCAGCCCCCTACCCCAGATCCCGTCATCATTCCCCTGCTCCACGTCTCAGTCTCTCCCCCACTCTGGGGTATGGGGGCCTCAATGCAGGCTGCTCTTCGAAATCACCCCTCCTCTTACCCCTGCAGTGGAGGGTTGGCACCTTGTGGCTAAGAACAGCAAACAATAGCTGTGCTTGCCCTCAGCCTTTGGTCTCCTCCATATTCATCCTCACATGCTTGGGCCCAGACACTGACGAGACGCTCTCCTGAGCAGGGCTGTGTGGGGTCAGCACTGGAGGATGCTGCATCAGGATTAGGGGCCATGGCACAGCCATGCACCCACAGTATGTGTGGTGTGGGGCAGACTGAGAGAGGATGAGCAAAGGGAAGGATGAAGGAGAGCTGGCTGGGTTGGCCCTCTGTGCTCTGCCAGATAGATGGGCTTTTCTGGCTGGCAACAGCTTTGAGAAAGCTGGAAAAAGACAACAGGAGCCTCAGGGGATGCTTTGTCAGCAAGAAAGGCACAGATTATCTGGGACATGTGTACGGCGAATTGCAGCTGAGAACACTCAGCTCGGCAGGCTGCCTCAACCTACAGCTCCCCGTTAGCATAAGGAGCTTAGATTTGCCAGCTTGGCTCAGGCCAGCAGTCCATCTTGTGCTGTGGCCCCTCCAGGCTAATGCTCACTGCTTCAGAAGAAGGTGATGATAGCTCAGAGTGCATGTGCTCAGTGGGAAAGAGCAGGCAGGGGACATCCTCTGGGCAGGTCTGTCCTCTGCAGGCAAGGTGAAACGGAGGTGGTATGAAGCTGAGACCCTTAGGAAATTATCAGCTGCGCAATGCATGGGTGGCTGTGCTGCTGTGCTCTTACAGGTGTAATGCAGCCCTTCTGGAGGGAAGACTTCTTTTCCCAGTTTAATGTAAAACACTTTCCAAGTGGTGTAAAACGAGCTGTGTACAGGTGCCTTTCTCCTGCTAAGGGTGGCCCTTCTGAAAGTTCTACCCCAGGCATATGGTCTTGGGATATTAAAGCTTACATAAAACATAAAATTTTCCCTATATAGAGCAGCCCTTTGTGTCTGCATCGAAGCTTTGATATGGAAATGCTGGATAGGGTCACCAGCTGCCCATGCAGACTGTTGCAGGCTAACCCTGCCCTTGAACAAAACTCCTCTGAACTCCTCTCCACCCCTGTCTCTGCCTGACCCAGCAGAACTGCCACCAGGGTCCCAGACTGGTGCTGACAGTGTCCCCACCTCAGTCACCTCTGAACTGTCTTCCTCTTCAAGTGGTGTGTCATCCACCAAATGGCAGTTGTCTGCCTGATCGCTCGCCTGCTTCTCTGCAGCTGTGGTTTCTGCTGAGAGGAGCAAATAACCCACCAAAAGGATTGAAAGGGATAATTTAGTGTGGGTTACTTGAACTGAAGTGGTGACCAAAATAAGCAAAGTGCTTACCAAGCAAAGATGCAAGCTGTCCTTGTCCTGAAAAAATAACCATCTAATGAGACAAAGCATGGGGGAGCCAAGTGATTAGAGTGGGATAGGCTCTAGTTTGCAGCTGTTTCGTATATTGAAGGTATTTGGTTCCCATCCCCTTCATCTTCCTTTCTAGACTTATCCCTCAAGCCTCTCTTCCCCACTAACTGCAACTTTTCTTCTGTGTCCTGTCCTCCCCCAACATCCAGCTTCTTCCCGTGGTGGGCGGGAGATGCTCACTAAGGAGAAAAACAAGAGACGGAGATAAGCAGATGAGGCCTGCCCCAAGCAGAGTGTGCCATCACCTGATAAAGAGGGTCAGGGAGGCCGGAAAGCCCACAGGGCCTTCCCTTTTGCTGGTTTGTTTTACGTGGAAGAAACAAGGAGGGGAAAGCGAGGAAAGAAAGGTGCAGTTGATAAGTTTCTTGGTAGACATGACAAAAAACTCTGATCTATAGGCGGGAGGCAAAAAGGGAGGTTGTTCCACCACTGCCTTCCTCTAAAGAGCTCAGAGCGCGTAGCACAGTGAGTAACGCAGCCTCCTCTGGGAGAGAGGGGCTCTTCTCTCCTCTTGTGGCCAAGCTTGCGAGGCCTCACGTTAAATCCCAAGCTCTGTTTTGATGCCAGGGTTTGACATGATCATTTTGAAAGAGAAGTCTGTTCCATTGCAAATTTCAGGGTGCATGCTAATCTTGGAGGGAGTAAAACACTGGTGATTGTGGTGAGAATGGGGGGAAACAAGAAAACGGAGATGCACAGATCTTCTGGCATCTGATTACCAGCATGGTCAGCGTTGCTAGATCTGTTGCTATTGTTTGGAGGTAGCCATTAGTATGTTCAGTGTTTGAAGAGCCCCACTTTTCAACTTCCCAAACTAGAGTGATATATAGAAAAGTATGCTAGAAACTCTAGATGCTCCCCCATGAAGGGTCTTACTGCTAAAATCATTTCATTCAGTCATGCTCAGCCACCAGCCCTTGAAATGAACATTCAGAATTGCCCCTGGTCCCCGTGACAAGACAGCAGGGAGGCCCTCTTTACACCTGAATGATGATTTTTCAATCTTTCTCCCCGTGCAGGGCCAGTGGAGAGCAAAAACGAGGCAGCCATGTCTGAACTGGTCCCAGAGCCGCGGCAAAAACCAGCTGTGCCAATGAAACCGATGGGCATTAATGCCAATTTGCTGGGTTACATTGGAATTGACACCATCATTGAGCAGATGCGCAAGAAGACCATGAAGACAGGTTTCGACTTCAACATCATGGTTGTAGGTAGGCAAGGATCAACTGAAGTGCTGGGAACCATGGCAGGACACTCTCCCATGAGGCCAGGTGGGAGCATGAGCCCCACTGGGAGGTATGAGGGAGCAGGCAGTGCTTGCAGTGGGGGCGAAGGGCAGCTTGCACAAGGCAAGAAGATATCTACAGAGCTTTCCCTCACCAGCCTGGCTCCGTCCTCTGGGCCTACACATCACCGGGCTGTGGCAGATGTCACGAGCTTCCTCTTTGCAATCCTCAGGTCAGAGCGGGCTGGGGAAGTCGACGCTGGTGAACACCCTCTTCAAATCCCAGGTGAGCCGCAAATCTTCAGGCTGGAACCGCGAGGAGAAGATCCCCAAGACGGTGGAGATTAAAGCCATTGGGCATGGTAAGAGCCGGGCTGCTGCAGTGTGAGCAATTCCCATTCTCTTCAAGAGCTCTTTAGGCTACAGATTGAGCACAAATCCATTTTCCTGTGAAAGAGTGGTTTAGTGCAGAGGTTATCAAAATTTGGAGTAAGAAACTGAAGTGGGATCACAGTTGTCCAGGCATGCAGTGACCCAGCCTGGCCTGTTCATGCTTGTTGGGCAGGAGTAAGGGTAGAGTTCCCTTGTTCCCTTGCAGGGCACAGAGACGTGTTTCATGATGGAGCAAGTCCCCAGGGAGGTTTATGATCATTTGTAATTTCTTCCCCAGTCATTGAAGAAGGTGGTGTCAAGATGAAGCTGACAGTGATTGACACCCCAGGATTTGGGGACCAGATCAACAACGAGAACTGGTGAGTTTTACACAGCCAGGGCTTGTGCCCCAGAAAGGGCTGCATTTAATCCAGCAAATGGAGTAACTCCCACCTATGCGGCCTGGAAAAGGTCTGGGACTGTATTGCACTCAGGGGCTGGGGGAGTTGGGGATGTGAAATTGTGAGCGCCCTGGTTTCATGTGTTTGCTTGGAGGTATGCACACATTACACAGCAAGTGTCTATTTCTGTGCCTTAAAACCCTTGGCCCCACTCAAACACTCACCTCCTCTCTCCCCTTCACTCTCAACCCTTCAGCCCTCCCCTAAGGCATGTAAAATGCAGTGATGCTGTCAGACAACTCATTACCAGGAAGTCAGGCAAAAAACTGTAATGTCCTTCCCAGACTGACAGTTCCCCCAAATTCTACATATATTCCTTTACCTGAAAATTAGCAGATTCAAGTTCTTTTGCCTATACTGAGCCAACTCCAATTTTTTCCTATATTTCTCACAAAGAGCAGCCTTCAGCAGCCCCTTGCCATGCTACCAGTGGGTCTTTCCTTTCCCCCTTCCACTGATTTTACCACTAATTTCAACAGTGGTTTTGCAAAAGCCCCTGATCTCAGCTACAGAAACTCTTAAACATCTCTACTGATGGTGAGACACTAGTGGAGGATTTTTTTACCCCAGAGCCTGCTTTACTGCTATCAGAGCTGGCAACACTGTAGGCAGGAACATGAGGAGATTTGTACCTGTCTATTCATCTCTCTCTCCCACCCTAACAGCTGGGAACCTATTGAGAAATACATCAATGAGCAATATGAAAAATTTTTGAAAGAGGAGGTGAATATTGCAAGGAAGAAACGAATTCCAGACACGCGAGTGCACTGCTGCCTCTACTTCATCTCCCCCACAGGCCACTCGTACGTATACAATCCCCCTTCCTTTCTCAACCCCACAGTGCCTCTGTTGCAGATATATACTCTGCACTGCTCTGTGTCAGCCATGGACCCAGGGATCCTGCCTGCGGGGCTGGCCACACTTTGGGAACTGTGGGACTTGAAAGGGTCTAGGATAACAAGGGAGGAGAAGAGATCATGGTGGCAACAAGCAGGGAATGAAAAAGAGAGGTTTCTTTGATGCATTGATGCTTGGGAGGGTCACTAGGGTGACAGATGGGGAGAGTAAAATGACCCCTTTCATGTTGCTGCCTCCCGGGCTGCAGCCTGCGGCCTTTGGACCTGGAGTTCATGAAACATCTCAGCAAGGTAGTGAACATCATCCCTGTTATTGCCAAGGCTGACACCATGACCTTGGAGGAGAAGACTGAATTCAAACAAAGAGTGAGTATCTCCTCCTTTGCATGGGACCCTTCCCAGCCCCGGCTCAAAGATGGGAGAGATGGGCTGTCTCCTTCCTCCTGGGGCTGCAGCACAGTCCACAGTGCATGCACAGAGTCCTGCACCAGGTCCTGCCTCTCTGACCAAGAGCCCAGGTGTGGGGTAGCAGTGGCTAAGTGCAGCCTGGACTGCTTTGCCTTTCACACCTTGTGGCTGCTAGCACTGCATGCCTAAACAGTTGTTCCCCAGTTCCTTTCCTTGGTTGTATCCAAGAGCGGGCTTTGAATGAATGTGTTGGCAACAGGTGTCTCCAGAAAGAGGTACCTGTTATTGACACATGTCTGCGCTCATGAATCCCATTTCTGGGTTTCTTGGAAAATGTTGTCTCTTGGCCCAAAGGGACCTTCATAGTCAAAAAAATAACAATAAGAACCTGGTAAAGACAGCACAGTGAAAACCAAAAAGGTGCTTGAGTCTTGAGACTGTCGTGAAGATGTAGCTGTTTACAGGCTCTGAGGGCACCTCTTAGAGGGAGAATAAAGATGCATATCCCCGTGACATGCCATGAGGTGGTCTGCCATGTGACCTGTGTTAACCCATGATAATCCAAAGCCAGACAAGTAACTGGGGTTGAGGAAGAAAGGCTTGTCATTGCTGCCATAAGTCCTCACTTTGCTGCACACTTCCCTGGGAACAGTCCCTCCAGCCTTTCCTCTCTGGAAGGATTGCCAGGTGTGTTTGCCTGGCTGTCCTGCCTGCCTTTCCTTCAGGCTTGTGTGGCTTTTTGCTTCAAAATGTTCTCTCTGCTCAGGTGCGCAAAGAGCTAGAAGTAAATGGGATCGAGTTTTACCCCCAGAAAGAATTTGATGAGGACCTGGAGGATAAAACAGAGAACGACAAAATCAGGGTAGGAAACACTTCATCATGGGAGCGGAAGGGGGGATGAGGACTGGTCAAATTTCATAAGTGTGAACCAGACACAGAGTCACTAGAAGATTTTAAGTGCTTTATGGTCCCTGGGTGAAAGATGCAATAAATGTAAGGGATGGTCATTCATCCTTTCTAGTTTAATTTGTTCCTGTCATTATCACAGAGTGCTATGAGGGCTGAGTGAGGAAGGACCATATTTCACCTTCTCTTGCTGAATGCTCTGTTTGGCCTGTGTTAAGGACTAAAGAGGCCTGGAATGCAGCTGATACCCAGCCTCTGACTGTCCCAGACAACTGCCCCATGAGCATTTTCATCCGCTGATCAAAATCTATCTGAAAAGCAGTTCGGTTTGTTGCTCCCCTAGTCCCTGTGAAAAGGCTTGTCCCATCCTTCCCTCATCAGAGTTAGAAACCACCTTGTAATTTGCAGCCTGTGTTTGTTCATGACCAGGCTGTACCCAGGATTATGTCTGTGTTCTTGTGCCAACATTGGCTTGAGCACTTCTCCTACTTAGTGATTCCTTCCACCACTCAGGCATTTGCAGAGAACCACATTATCTTCTGCTGGCTTTCTGGTCATCTAAATGAGACAAGCTCCCTAGAATGGGCTTCCCATTTCTCGGTACTCCATCCTCCTACTCACTTTTTTCTGCACTTGCTCCAGTTTGACTTGATTTCCCAGCAGAGTACTCTGATACTGGTACCCCGTGCTCCACGCCTCTCCTGGAGAGATCTAACTGTAAGCCCTTGGACCACATGCTTTTTAAACAAATTCATCACATTGGTGCCTCGTGGTCATCTCGTGACTGACTAGCACATGCAGTCCTTCCCCTCCTTCAGTGGTTGCTTGTTCATGAGCTCCCAAACTGTAGCAGAAATTCTTGCTGTTATTTCCTAAATGCTGCCCTTTGTGCCTCAAACTTCTGCACATCTTCCTGGATAATAATCCAGCCTGCCTCTGTACTGACAATGCCTCCTGGCTTTGTGACGTTAGCGCATTTAATTATCCCACTCATCATTATTGTGGCAAGGTCATTAGTGAAAATAGATTGGCTTCCATGACGGTCCTCAAGAAACTCCAAGGGTATCTGCCTTGCAGCCTGACACTAGTCCTTTCAACTCCCTTTGTTGTCACACCCCTAGCAGAAATTTCCATGTTCCCCAGCTTAATTAATCATTTCCCATATGGCAACATAACACATGTTCTTGTGAAGACCAGATGGGTTTGACAACTTCTCCAAACCATTACTGTTTTACACATTTTGTTCTGCACTTCAGCCCCGTGGCCTTAGGTTTGGTAGTTTCACATGTAAGAATAACTTTTTTTTTTTTAATCTCCATTCCTGTGATAATTGAAATTCCTTCCCAGGCCCAGGAGCATCTATAAAGCACAGTAAGTCTATGAATATCTGCAAAACCTTATGGAGATACTAGGGTCTCCTGCATCCTGCACTCTGGGAACAGGTGCTTTCTCCCAGTGTTTGGAGATTTTAGGTTCCCTGATAGCCTCATCTATGGTTGGGGGGAGCACCCCATCCCATCCCTGGCCTTTCTGAGTGCAACCATTTCAGATATTAGATTTTGAATATTCATGTGTCCTGCTGGGGGGGATTACTTTGAGTCCTCTCCTTCTTCTGGTTAGGGACTACAAACTCCTTGGTGAGAAATACTCACTGCAAACTATCCCTATGAGCAGCCTTCAGTCAATAGACCTTCTCCTGTTTACACCGAGGAACCTCCTTCTGGTCGCATCCCCCCTTTAAAAATGCTGAAGATGTGTGCAGAAAAGCTCTGCCCCATTCTCCAGAACCCTTAGCACTGCTGCAAACTGCACACTGAGCTCTGGAAGTGCAAGGACACCTGCAAAGTAAGGACTCAAAATGCCAGGGATAGCGCTGACAGGTGAAGAGGACAGCCAGTTGAAGTGTTGCTCCGGAAAACTTGTTACTTTGCAGAAGGCTTTGTGCTTGGTGAGCTGAGAGGAGGAAAGGTGGACAGGGAACAGTGACACTGCTGCTAATTGAAATGCGTTCGATAGGTCTCTCCACCTGTCTCTCCCTAGCAGGAAAGCATGCCATTCGCAGTAGTGGGCAGCGACAAGGAGTACCAAGTGAACGGCAAAAGAGTCCTGGGCAGAAAAACACCTTGGGGAATCATTGAAGGTAAAGAAACCCTTGCTTCTGGGAGACTAAAGTATCTCTGCAGGCCCCAGTAACAGACCAGGAACAGACCCATGGCTAACTTCCCGTGCCTTTTGTGATAAACTTTTTAAAACCAAGCAAAAGAAGAAATTTCAAATAGCTGTTTGTAAGGAACTGCCATGGTCACTGCAGTACTGCTAACTGGCAGAAGCTGGAACCATGCTGAACACCACCAGGAGGGAAGCTGATCTCCTGAGATTTCCTTGATTTTCAGATGAAAATTCACATGACTGCTCAGTGCCTGACAGTATGTCCACTCAATGCTTGACAGTGTCTGGTGTCCACACAACAACTGTCTGTCCTTTCTGAAGTATGCAGTCTCTGCCCACCTGGAACATGCCTCACAGCAATGACCTTCCCATGCTCTGTAACCACAAAGGGGTTATTAAGAAAATAAAACATAACAACTACTTTTTTTCTTTTCAGTGGAAAACCTCACTCACTGCGAATTTGCCCTACTTCGAGACTTTGTCATCAGGTGAGGCTGTGGTCATGCACCAGTTTGTTTTTGATGAGAAGGAAATCTTCCTGAGACTGCCCCCCTTAGAGTGAAATAGCCCCATGGGAGGGAAGAAAAAGCACATTCCAGGCAGTGAAACCTTGTATGAACACTCCAAAGTTTGGGCTGAACTAAGGGGTAGGATGTTCTAGTGGCTCTCTTAGTGATGTGGCCTACCTCACTAAGATCTAGCACTAGTTTTTATGTATGATGTGGATGCTTTGAGGAAGAGCAGGGTGTTAGCACCCTGTGCCATCCCATTAAGCATATCAGGTGGCAACAACTTCTAGTTGATCTGGAAGTGAAAGGCTTCATATTTCATTCAGCTTTCATTGTCCTGTCTTATTCATACCCTATTTTATGAAGCTATCTCAGCACAAATGATATCTGCCCTGAATTCTGTAGAAGACCTGCAAAAAGCCAGGGTGACCTCTGTTCCCTGTAAACACAATAAGGTTTTAAAATAGGACCAAAACTTAAAAAAAAAAAAAAAAGAGAAATACGCTACAAAGCCAGAGCTCTGTGACTCATAACAGCCATGGGTATGGTGGTAGTAAGACACTTGGCCAGGTACAGAGCTCTGACATCACCCTACTACCCTCTTTTTGTGCTCAGGACAAGTTCTTAACCGTGGTACCTACCACAGCAGTTGTGCTTTCCCCAAGTCTAGTAAAAACATCCTAACCAAGTGAATAGTCACAAAACAAAAAACAACCCAAGCCCACAGGCTTTTTAAGGAGGTTAGAGACTACTGCTCATGGCAGAGTTCTGCAGGTTATGATCCCCAGTGGACCTAATACACATCGTCATCTCAACACTGCTGGAAGCGGGATGTGAGAAGAGATGAGTCACTGTCTGCTCTCACACACCCGAATGGCCAGTAGCTGTCTCCACTGGCACTGGTTTGAGAGGGGCATGACACTATCAAGCAGAACCAGGGACTTCAGCCAATATCCTACATCCTGTGTATGTATTCTCTTGAATGACGATGCTGCAGCTATGAGTTGTGTTATGGCATTTGTACAATAAGAGCGGTATGTTCATTAGCCAGACTGACTGGAGGAATCTTCCATTTATCTTGGGGAATAAAATGATCCTCAGAAGACTAACACTGACAGTGCTGATGTTAGTTATTGTATCCTCTTTGCAACCCCATCTCCACTTTTTGTCTTCTGCAGGACCCACCTTCAAGATCTAAAAGAAGTGACCCACAACATCCACTATGAGACCTACAGGGCCAAGCGGCTGAATGACAACGGAGGGCTGCCCCCCATGACCGTCGAGACAGAGGAAAACCATGAAAGTAACCTGTGAATGACCTCTGCCTGATTTCACCCGGTGTCTCTGGATATGACAATCCATCCCTGCTACCCTTGACTCTACCATGGGCCTGTCTTTGAAGCATGTGGCGCATCCTCTGTGTGTGTGAGAGGATGTGTGCGTGCGTTGCGTGTGTGTGTACCTGTGTGCCAGGGATGGACCAAAGGCATCTCCTCTGTCCTTCCCAGTATGTCCTCATTCTTGGTTCGTTTTTTGCACAGCAGACTGTCTGTCATCTTCCTTTTTCTCATGTTCTGTGGCTCAGATGTGTGTCTTGCTTAGAGGAAATAGGGCTGGGGGATTGATTTCTGGGGGCAGGAGGGTGGAGGTATGGGGTAGGCTGTCGTCCTGTGTTTATCCCTTGGAGACGCAGCAAGGAGAGACTCCCAGGATAGATGGTGGAGGCAGTGCATGCAGTGTCTTCCAGTGATGGTAGCAGAGCTTTCTGCTGGGTCCTTGGTGGTTGAGAAGGCAGTGGTTGGTCTGAGGGCTATGGGGGAGGGCAGTATTTTATCCCCATTTCTTGCTGTGGCTTCCCAAGGGGAAATAGAAACGTGGAAGTGGATAGATGGGGGAAGTGACATACTGACATGTTTTGAGGTCCAGGCAGTGACTCATGGGAGGAGACACAGAATTAGTTCTTGGGCCTTAGCACCTATCTGAGAAGCATCAAAGTACTTGGGGAAAATAGCCATGTTTTCCAAAAAAAAGCAAAACCAAGAGGAACAGAATGTGTTTCTGCAGCAGAGGATGCAGTTTCCCTGCCCTGTGCTAAGATCAAAAGCCATCCTTGAAGGTCACAGGCTTTTGATCCTGTGTAGTCTCCAGCTCCGACCAAGCTGTCCTGAGGCTACCCTACCTCATGCCCAGCTGCAGCAGTCGCTTCGGCCTCTCTCCACCAGCGCCGAGCTGGTTCCAGCCATACCTTTCCCCCATGGCACGGTCCCACTGCTGAGGAGTGCAGAGAATACTGTATCATGTGGGACTGGCTGGGGACTCCTTGGGGACAGCTCCGCTCAGCACATGGCCTTTGGCCTCTCAGAGGACCCTAAGAGAGCCACTAAGAGTGACGTGTTGGACCAGGGTGTCTCCCTTGGTCTCCACTGGTGGTGGGAACACAAGAAAAACCTTCTCTTCACTAAAACGTTTGCTGCTCCAGCAGTCTGTGCTGGCCCCCTGCCCCTCCTATTGCCCTCCCAGCTTCTATGTCCTCCTCTCTTTTACTTTTCTCCTCATTCCCTTTTACCCATCCATATCTTCCTTATTTCATTTCTTTCCCTCTCTCACTTTCTCTGTTCTCTGCCTTTTCTGTCTCTCCTTCATTTTCTCCAAGTGCTTTAGTGTTCCTCTTCTCCAAGTTCTTTCTTCCCTCTCCCTCCCCATCTCTTCACCAGCTCTCACATATGCTCCTTATGTACATGCTTTTGTTGTGCTGTGTTTAGAAGCTGCTGTTTTACCTTCCCTTGGAGGGGACTGGGAGTGAAGGTAAAGACCCAGGAGCAGACTGAGGAACAGCAGCTTTACTGAAGGCGATATTGTCGTGTTTAGCCAGCGGCCCCAGGTCAGGGTTGGAATTCATTTTCACATTGTAAAAGACATTGCTTCTAGGAAAGATAAACACACCTGGCCTACTCTGTTCCCTGATTCCTCTGGCCAGTGTGGAGCAGGCCTGAGTATTCAGCCTCCCGTCAGGAGCAAGGAAGGTGGCAGCACGTGCCCTCTCAGGCAGACAGCAAGGGCTCCACTGTGTCAGGGTGCTGTGGGGTGAAAACTATGTACCACAAGGATGGAGAGACATCATTGAATTCAGTTATGTAGAAATGCACTTTCCCCCTTTTGCCCCAGGTTCCTGTGCACTGGGGCTCCCCATCCGCCCTTGGGCTCAGTCACAGCCTTGCCCCTGCCCGCCGCCACACGCATTTGTGATGCTGTTGAGGCAGAGAGCTGCAGCAGCTGCTGCATCAGCCCTCCTTGACCATCAGCAGGGAGATGGCCTCACATCTGTTTTTAAGGAGCTGACTTCCCTCTTCATATGGAGGCCAAGTCACAAGTCAGTACTGTCACTGAGAACAGCTTTAGTTTTCTTAATCTGAGGCATCTTAATCCAGAGGCATCTTCATATTTGATCTCTGGCAAAACAGCACTCTCAGCTCTTTTCCGTATGCAGCTGAGCCAGGCAGAAAGCATCAGGGCTGAAGGGCTGACTGCACAGAAGGGAGGAGGCAAGGATGGGACTCAACCCCTCCTGACAGATATCACAGCTGCTGTGAGTTAGACAGCCCCTGCCTGTCACCTAGCGGATGCATGTCACACAGTTGGCAGGGGTTGTCACTTCCAGAAGAGCAGTAGGTTTTATTTAAAATGCACATGGAGAATGCCATGGTGTAGGACTGTAGCACCACGAGTAATGGGAAGTGTAGTGGGTTAGGGACAGACAGCTGGAAAGGCTGACGCAGGAGGGAGGAGGAGATCCCAGCGAGGAAATAGCTTGGGATGATTCAAGCTAAGTATGAGGTTTGCTGACAGAGCTGTATGGGGGCCAGTCCTGGGAAGGCAGAGGGTGCTTCAGAGACACCAAGCCTTAGCAGAACCGTGTAAGAGAATATGTCCATGATGTGGCTTTCTCTGGTGTTGTCATTGCAAAGCAAAAGTCTCTTCAGTTTCACTCCTACCTGTCCATACAAATCAGCCATTCTCAACATCTCGAGGACATGAGGGCCCTACTGGTCTTTCTTGGCCCTTTCACCACCCATGTTCATGGCTCCCGGTGCTCCTGTATGCAGTGTGCACATATAGCATTACATCCTCCTTCCCATGTGCACCAGACCTCCTTGGCCCAACAGAGAATAAAAGCCTCTTCGCTGGTGCAAGCAGCTGTATCACAAACCTCACAGACAGGGAAGATGTCCTGTTATTGCTACTTGTCCTCCCATCCATCTTGACCATTCACAGCCCGATGCAGATTAAAAGCCTCCACATGGCTCATCTCCTCCAGCTGGCCAGACCAGCTTCCCCAGTGTGGACATGACTCCAGCATCACCGGCTGCCATAAACATCATCCCAGCATACTCTGCTGTGGCTGTTCCTGCCCCTACTGTACATAATGTTTTAAACCCAGTACAACAGGAAAGACATCTCCAGTGCTCCTCTTCTTCACTGCACTGAAGCCTGAAGCTGTGCTCCATCATATTTAGCAGGTGCATACGGAGGTGCTTCCTGTACTTGCTTTCTCACATGTCTCTCTTTGACAGCCGTGCTGCTGCTATAAAGAAACTTTCTTGCCGTTGGGCTTTGTCAACCCAGGCTGTGACATGCACCGTTGGTGCCAAGTGCTGCAGGGTGCCCTTTTGTCTGTGGTATGTTCACATCTGTGACTTTTGGGTCCAAACACAGGTTATGGCAGAGAGCCAACACTGCCCTGCTTAGTGAAAGCAAAGTGGTCCTCACGCAAAAAAAGAGGGAGATTTTACATTGCTTATACCTTGTTTCAAGCTCTGCTCTGCAATTCTCTGTCAGATCATGGACTACTCCTAATGGACCCATAAAAGAAAAGCAAGCTCAGGTATGCCACACTGCCATTCAGTAATGCAAACATCCTAATGGCATCTGCATATCTACCAGAAAGTCTTTCCATGTCCACAAGTGACAAAAATCAAAAACTGCCCATGTTGTATGACCACAGGAGATAGAAGTCTGTTGGGAAAAAGGTCTCTGCTGATGGAAAAGCTGGGAAAAGCCTCAGTGGATCCTAGCTCTCTTGTGCCACCAGCTGATTCCCAGGATGACCACAGCAAGTCAGATGAACCCCTTAGAGTCACCGCTTTAATGGTATGCAACATAGAGAGATAGAGTTCAAACTTCACCCAGGAGGTATGCAGTCTTTTAGCATTCAAAGACTCATGAACTCTTTACTGTGTAAATTATTCCCAAAGGAAGTTTGCAATGTATGGCAGATCCCATTTTTATACTGGACAAAATATCATTTAGGCTAGCTAAGTTGTTAACTAACATTATGACAGACATGGTTTTGCCCTTAAAGAGAGCAAGAAGGGTTATGTTTAGGCACTAGTATTTGCAGTTAATTGTAAGGGCAAATTAATTATGATCAGCTTGTGTTTTTAAACAGACATCTCAGAGGGAAAGGCTGTGTAAAACATGATGTTAGTCAGTACCTTTGTAAAGGAATGTGTATTTCCCCCAGCGTCAGCAAAAGTCTCTGAAAAGGGGAAGCAAAACGAGGTGCTGGAAGGGTTCACTGAGCACAGGATGGAAAAAGAGTGCTTTAGTACGACATGAATGGAAGGTTTGGGAGTATTTACATAAAAAGCTTTCCCTGAGTACAACCAACCCTGCCTGGCAGCATCAAATCCAACTGGGAAAACACCGGAGCCTGCTGGAAGCATGCGATGCCATTCTGGAATTACATTCTTTCCTGGAAGAAATATGTAATTTAATACAAGAGGAATAATCCCAAATAAGATACCACATAGTCTTCTATAACTACTGCAACTTGCAGTATATATGTAGTTATAGCTATGTCTGGCCTGAAGGATGACAGGGGACTGCTGCTTTCCGGGCAAAAGCTATCTGTGTGCGGGTGCCGGGAGGCCGGGGCAGTGGCAGAAATAGGGGGAAGCAGCCAGCTGCAAGTCCCACTGCGGAGGGCTGGGTGTTTTAGGTTGCAACACAGGACGCAGCCGGACGGACAGGCTCTCCCCTGGGCTCGCCTCGCAGGCGACGTCGCTGCCGGGCCGCAGGGCAGCGGAGGGAGAGGAGGCCCCACTGCGATGGGGCTGAGCGAGACGCAACGGCCTGAGCAGGCGCACAGGCCCCGTGCCTGGGGAGGCCTCCCACACCGTGCCAGGCCCGACCGAGGGAACGGGCACACACACACACACACACACACACACACACACACGGTGTGAGCGTCGCTAGGTTTAACTTTCTATCTGTGTCGTCCGATTAAACACAACTTTGCCATTTGAACAAGCACAGCCTCCTCGTTTATTCCTCGTACCTGAAAGCGCCCCGACGGCCGTGTGCCGGGGCGGCCTCCTCCGCGGCGGCTGCCCCGAGGCCAGCAGGCTGGGGCGCCCGGCCTGGGGCGCTGCCAGGCCGCGGGGCCTCCCCGCCGCCCCACCGCCGCCACCCCTGCCCGGGCTGGGGACGAGCTGCCGGCCCAAGGGCGTTCAAGGCCAGTCTGAGTGACCTGGGAATGGGAGAGCGTTTTACAAAAAAAAAAGCCCTACACATTTAACTGCGAATTAGTGAAACCAAGAGGAGGAAAACAACCCTCCGAGATCAAAACACTGGGCACAATTAGAAATTATTAATTTTTACAGCTACGTCGCCACAGGCCGCGGAAGGTTACGGGCGGGCAGGGGGAGGAGGAGGAGGGGGAGAGGAGAGGGTGCAGGGCGCCGGGCGACGTCACGGCGGCAGAGGTGGGGCGTCACGCGGGGTGGGGCGTGACGTGACGTCACGGGGAGGCAGCGGCACAAGGCGGGGGCGGGGCAAGATGGCGCTGAACAGGAGCCACTCGCAAGAGGGTGGTGTCGTCGTCCCTAATGCCGAGAGGTGCCGGGGGGTGCCTGTGGGGCTGGGGGGAGCCGCGGAGGCTCTGCTTGGGGTACCTATAGGGCTGAAGGGGTCCTGCTGTGAGGTAGCTGTAGGGCAGGGAAGCCCCGCTGTGGGGGGCTGTGGGTGCCCTGCCTGGGATAGCTATAGGGCTGGGGGCCCTGCTGTGGGGGGAGGGGGAGTGTGCCATGGGCTAGGTTTAGAGTTGTAGGGGCCCTGCTATGGGGGAGCTAAAGGGCTGGTGGGGGGAGCCCTGCCATGGGGGGCTGTGGGGGCCCCCTTGTGGGACAGATGGGGGGCTGGGGAGCCCTGCCATGGGACAGCTGTGGGGTTGGGAGGCCCTGCTGTGGGCCTGGAGCTGGCAGGGTAGAGGGGAGCAATGTGGCACCTGAGCTGGGGGTCCCATCCTCAGCCCCTGCAAGCAGAGGGGTGCTGGGGGTGGGAGGCTGCTGCTCAGCCTCCCACTTGGGATACCCCCCCCCCCCCCTCCATAAAATCTACTGTGATTGTGAAGGCCTGGTCACAGGCATCCCTGACTCCTGCTTTGTCTCTCCCAGGAAAGCCAGGACCTTTGGCAACTTAACGATGTTTTGGGTCCCCTTGTCCCCCCATCTGTCTCCCGCAAGCACCGTCTCATGGCCTCTGCCAGAAGGGCACTGCCCCAGACTGCGCTGGTTTTGCTCCTTTAGGGACCCTCGAGCAGATAGCTGGGTTTGGCAGTGCTTTCCCCACTCACATTTCACTGTCTTTCTGTTGCATCTTCTGGTCAATGGTAGAGAAAAATTGAGAGCCTTGTGTTCTCCTGATTTGTTTTTGCACACAATTGTAGACCTCTGTGCAGCCTTGTTTATCTAGTAGTATCTTTTCTTCCTACTTCTCTTTCCACTTTTCTTTGCTAATGACTGGAAAAGCTTGAAAGATCTCTGAGTTACATGCACTGGAGTGTTGGCTGGGTTTTCAGCTGTGTCCCATATTAGGCTGGGCCTGTTGTCTGTGGCAAGCAAACCCTACCTCATACAGCCAGTCCTTGCATGTAATCTAATTGCCGCTTATGTAATAGCTTTAATTTTGAAAGGAGAATAGTGCTGAATTCACAAATAAGAGCGGAGGTTTTCTGCACTGCTTTAGAGTGAATTCAGGAAACCCTGGGGGGTTGTTTTATTAAAGTCCTCCCTGGCAGTGTTGAAACATGCAGGCAGAATTAGAGCAAGCAAAAGAAAGCAAACTTTGCTTAAAAAACTACAAAGCTGCCCACTCTATTCTGCTGAAGTTGGGTGTTTTTTAATGGCATTTCAGGAGGCATCTGCAGTGATAAGTGAGTACCTGTTGTGTAAGTGGCTGTAATAGAGAAGGAATGTGTTGGGTTTGGTTTTTTTTTTTTTTTAATATTGTTCTGTTAATTAATGATGCCAGAGAGGCATAGATCACTTAAGGTGGAGCCTTAATCACTTTAATTCACAGTAAGACGGGAAGAGAAGCAGAAAGGTTTCTGCCAAAGAGAAGATATGAGCAGAGCAGATGCTCTTCTTTTTGTCTTGTTGTGAAATCTAAACCAGCTGTTTAATGTTGATGCTTGCCACTACCTGAGATTGCTGGAGTAGCTCGACAAGTCCTGACCTCCCCTTAATTGTGTTAAGATGCTTCTGAGATCCTGGACTTGCACAGAGAAATCCTAGAAAGGACAGGTGTGTTAAAGGGTTGTCAAGTTGTTTTCAGCCTGGTAAATGATAGGAGAAATATGCTCCAAATAGTGTTGAATTTGTAACTTGCCACTAATACTTTAGTCAAGCAAGATCTTTGAAACTTGGACTCTTGGCTGACCTAAAAGGAGATCTCTGTATCCTTGACCTCAAGCCATTATTCGAGATGCTGCTTAGGCATAGATGGGTGAAGTCAGATCTCCACAAGGTGCTAAGCTATCCCATGACAGTCCTAGATTGGCATGCGAACGCAAACCAGTTCAGCAGTATAATTATGCCCAGTGTTGGCTGCTGTGTTATTTGCTTGTTTGAGTAATTTTACAAGAGTAAATATTAAAGTGACTACGTGGAAATTCTTCCCCATGAAGTGAGCTAACGTGAAACACTGCTACAGGATATTGTTGAGGAAGTAATGTTGGTAATATTCAGAATACTGAAGCATTACTTTTATTTAGCTTGGAAGAAATGTTTCCCCTTTACATCTTGGAAATGGAAAAAGCTCTGCTGCATCATCATTCTATCCCTCTCAGCCAGTGTGGGAATCTGAGTCTAGCTAAGCTGTGAAATAATGTCCCAGCAGATTCTCTTGGTCAGGATTTTTTTCTCATTAAAGCTAAACTTGTTAATGTCTTACTTCTTGGATAGCTGCATTTTTTCAGATATATATATCTTGTTATGTTTTCCTTAAAGAACATACAGTCTGAAATTTCTTTTCCCATAACTTGGCCTTACCAATTTCTCCTTTCCCCCAATAATTATGCAACTTCCTGACTTGATCTGATTACTACAATAGGCTGATGAGAATATGTAAGGATAACTTTAGATCTGGCCTCCTCAGGCTTATGTTGAGGTGATTATTTGTTTTTATAGAGTATTTTTTTCTATGTTCTCAAGCTGAAAATGTATTGGCTTTTTTCTCTACTACTGTGACATACTGCAAGCTCCTCACTCCCAAGGCTCTTTCATTTATTCTGCATTTTTTTCTTACTACATGGTTTAGGATCTCCCCCCTTAGACTTGGTGATACTCTTTCCCAAGTTGACTCCTCCTGTTTTCCTGAAAAATGTATCTAATTCTTCAGGAACTTCCATTTCCCTAACACAACAGACATTCACAATTTCCCATCAAGCTTTGGTGTCAGTAGGAGAGTTTGCTAATGTTCATGCAGATTTCTGATGATCACAACCTTCCTGCTGGCACTAGTGCCTCCTCAGTTCTGATCCTGGTTGCAGTGCTTTTCATCATAGTTATTTACTTAAATCATGTGAAATGTGGTCTGCAGTTAGTATGTTAATGAAGTAACTTCCTCTGGAGTTCAGTTTGCCCAGTGGGTGCGGTATTAGAGGACTTCTGTTTGCGCAGTGGCCAGTCTTAAATGTGAAAATGGACTTGGTGAGAGAGTGCCTTGCTCTGAGATGGTCCCTTGATTTCAGGGGGAAGGTTTCAAGAAGTTTGGCCCTTTCGGTGCTCTGACTTTTGGACTGAGGCCCTTTCCCTGAGTATAGGGGAATTCCTTCAGCCTTAATGCTTAAAGTGGAAGGTGGAACTATCATTTAAAGCTGTCCTTTGTGGAGGAGGAGCAGGGCTGGTCGCAAGTGTGAGGTCCTTTGCTCTGGATAAATCATTCCTCTATGTTCAAAGAGAAAACAGCAGGGCCCACAGCAGAACTGAGTCTTTGGGGACCATATTCAGGGTTTCCGGTGTGCTAACCCCTCCCTGTGTGATGGTGTGTGCATTAGAGCTATTGCTGAGGTCTCCAATTTGTTCAATTTCCTCCTGTAGTGTTCTCAAACAGTGTAAAGATGTGGAGCTCTCCTTCAGTGATGTGACGGGCAAGCCTGATGTCTTCAAAGGCACCAAGAAAGGAATGCTGTACCTCACCCCTTACAGGGTAAGTCTGATGCCGGTAGGGCTTCCCCTTTCCTAAGGGATCTCAGACTTCTAGGCCAGAAACCTAGTCAGTGATAGGAAAAGTGATTTTTGTTAAGTGAGGAGTCACTAAGAGTGCTAGATAGGAGAAGGAATGGTGGAAATAGGATAGTCTGTCCTTGTATCGCTATCCCAATTCCCTACTAAGGCTCATGCCAACCGGGAAATATCCTATGTAGAGAATATATTTCATGTGAGGCATCAGTCAGTATTACTCTCTTTGAAAGCTGTCCAGTTTATCCTTAAATAATAGAACAATAAGACTCTGTGCATTTGTGTATTGTTGTGTATTATTGTGGAACATAAGTGCTTCAGGTGAGTGAGCCCTGACATCAAGTCTGTTTGGGATCCTGCAGTGTGAAAGCTATGCAACTGAAATAACAGCATACGTATTTACACTAGGCATTCAGTTCTCCACAGCAGGGTTTAAATTACCCTTTTTTGGATAATTCTACAACTAGAACTCCATAATCAGCCTTTATATCTAAGTCAACTACTTGAAAAGTGTTTCTTCCTGTCTTACAGATGATCTTTGTGTCGAAGGGCAAGGATCCCATGCTGTCTTTCATGATGCCATTTTATTTGGTGAAAGGATGCTCTATTGAGCAGCCTGTTTTCTCTGCCAATTACATCAAAGGACAGATTCAGGCCGAGGCAGGAGGTATGTGCTCATGCTTTGTAGACCAGCTCTTCCTAAGTTTTACGAGTCCTTTTCTGCTCTGCTGAACTTCAAATGGTGTGCTCACTTGCACAGGAAGAGTGAACAGTGTAGCTACAGCAGTACGGCTAGCATGTGCACACTAAGGTGACTCCTGTCTTCTGAATTTTGATATGGTTTCAGTGTTACCTTCTGCCCCCAAAGTTTGTAACTGACTTCAATAGAATGGCTTTTATTTTAAGTTCTGTCTTGCTGCGTGAGTTGTGTTTACTTGGTTTCTGCCTGTGTTTGTTTTCCCTTAGCTTTGACTTGAAAGGGTGTTTAAGTGACCAGGTCACCAGCCACTGGTATTGTTAGATGTATTTAGCAACTAAATGTGCTTTGTGTAGATCAGTAGACCCTTATCAACACATGTACTTTGTATGCAACTCAGACACTGCTTTGTATCATTGATTCAGCTTTGTTGACAATTTGATGATGAAACTGATAGGAACTATAGCAACAGTCATGACCAAACACGGGGAATTGCAGATAATAAATAGGATTAAAAAACAGAGCTATTGGTTCACACTTCTTTCCTCTTTAGCCCCAGAACAAGTTTATGTGCACTTTGATGTATGTGGAGAGCTTACGCTCTTGCTTCGTGTTCCTAACAATGTTTTAGAGTGACTAGGTCTTCTGGATTGTGAATCAGCCACTTCCTGATGCTGAAATCATTCTAAGACGGTGGTTTTAAGGAGATGAATCTCCAAGGGGATGACTTTGTCCATGGAGGATTGTCTGTTTTATTTCTGATCTTTGTTTCTATTCTTTTCCCCAAGAGACTATCTCTACATTTATTTTCTCAGCATAACTTAATTGCTAATTAGACAAGGGAAATGAATATTGAGCTTATTTTATGAAATTTTTTATTTAAATGATATCTTGTTTCTAAAAAATATATATATATATATATATATATATACACAAAACAAAGTACTCTTGTGATCTCATTGACTAATTGGAAATTCTCTGAAAGTTTTTCCTTATACCTTAATGTTTATAATCTGTCTGAGCTCCTGTGGGGCAAAGAGATTTAAAATGTGCTTGATTCAAATCCTAGTTTGAGTTTCAGGGTCTGATCCATAGTCTACTGAGATCAGTAATAAAATTTCATTCAAGGGCTTTGATAAAGTCCTCAGTGAATGAAATGTTCTTTCTTTTCACTGTAATTGTAATTAGGGTCTCTTCAACCTTTTGGGAAAGGACAGACCAACCCAGGATATAAAATAGGGTTCTTTTACATAACAAGATTGGAGATTTTTTTTTAAGTGTTTTTAAGAAAAAAAAAAAAAAAAGTAAATTCCTGGTCCTCTTGAGATATTATTTAGAAAGTATCATTTTGGGGACCTCTGAAACAAAAGCCATGATTCTATCCTCCTGGCAATACAATACAAAACTTAATGTATTCTTCTTTATTAGAATTTCAATAAAATTTGAATATTAACTGTTTTTCTGTCTTAACCATTACTAAGGAGGCTAATTTCAGTTAGTCTATTTCAATTCCAATTTTCTCTCCTAGGTGGCTGGGAAGGGCAGGGGAAGTTTAAACTGACTTTCAACAGTGGAGGAGCCATTGAGTTTGGACAGTTGATGTTCAAAGCTGCTTCCAGTGGTAAGGGATATTCAGAGTCCACAGTTCCCCCTTAGTTGGCTGAGCTAGGGACTGAGGGAGAGGGCATCCTATGCACTCATCCACAACAATGTATTCTGGGGGGGAATGCTTGTTTTTCCTTCCAGTCCTTTTTCTTTGTTTCACCTTAATGCTTGGTGTAACCAGAATATTCTGGAGTTTGTGTTTTTGAGGTGGTCTATGTTTTTCTGTGGAAACTTCTTCCTCCTGGAAAAAAGTTGAAATATGTGACAATGAAAAATATATCCAGAGCACTTACCTCCCCTCAGCCCAGTTCTCTCATAGTGGAATGAGATGAGGAAAGATAACATCCACATTTGGAGAGGGGAAAACTAAATAAAAAAAAAATCATTTCTATTTAAAACTTTGAAATGGAAAAAAAAAATCTGTTCAGCCTTTATTGATGAGAAAGTTTGAAAAAATACTGATGCAGGTTTTATAAAATGGTCTTCCCCCAACCACAGAAGCCCTGCCATTGATCTGTTACCCTGTAGCTAGTATATGAGCAGATGACTTCTTTTAGCACCCTATGAACTTGCAGGGAGATCATTTCCAAATGCTTTTCAAGCCCAGTGTTATGCTAGTACTGTATAGTGAGTATCTCTAGCATTAGGATGATGGGAAATAGGGCTGCATTAAGAGGACTGTTTATCTTTTATTCTGTACAAACATTCAGTTAAAACAAAAGAGCATCTGTCTTAATAAATGTGTATTCTTTAGCTTCCAGTGGAGTCCCTCTCCAGAACCCTGGCTATGGCTATACACCTGTGCCTGGAGGGTATGCACCCACCCCACCTGCTCCAGGGGGTTATTCACCTGCGCCGGGGGGCTATGCTCCTCCACCACCAAATGGACCATATCCTTACATGCCACCACCAGTGAATGCCTATGGACCAGCTCCACAGCCCATGGAATATCCATATGCCCAGCCTCCAGGTAATGGAAGCTGTGTGGTGATTAGTGGCAGGGTGTGTTTGGTGTTGGCTGTAAAGAAATCATGACAGCACACTGAGGGTTACTGTAGTTTTGTCTTCTTTTCATACAAGGATCCTTGTCCTTGGAAAACTTAGCATGTGTTCTTGATCATAACTGTGTCTCCAGAGTTGCAGCTGGACAGGAGGTGAAAATGCAGCATCTAAACTGTGCTTCTGCTTGGCAGAGAATTGTTACCTGCTGGCATGACAGGCATTAGCCAAATGTAAAATTTCTGCTTCCACATCGTGACAGCAGAGCTTGTGTCCAGGGCTGATGTGCTGCTAAGCCTGTGAGCTCCCCTTCCCTTTAGATGCAACAACCTAAAGCATCAATCTGGTGTCATCTTTTTAACAGGTATTTACCCACCACTTCCAAACATGAACCCAGTGTATGTGCCACCTCCTCCCCCATACTCCGGACCTTCTCCTGCAGGACCTTCGGCCCCCTCAGCTCCTGCAGCCTGGATGGACCCAGGCATGCCAGGTAAATGAGACTTGGGGCTGCCAGGGCCCAAGCGCAGAAGGGCAGTTGGAGGCTTGAGCTCTGGGTGGTGCTGGTGGAGGGGGAACCTGTTGTTGCAGGAGCTCTAAGTCATCTTGGTCTGTAATTTGAGATGACAGAAGGCTGGAGAAGGTGCTCAACTCTGCACTGTACAGCTTGTGGTCAGTTCTAGCCAGCTTGCACCTTTCCTGAACTGCTCCAGATTCAAACCCAGCTTGCTGTGGTTGCTGCTGCTCTTTGGATATTTGTCAGCTCCCCAAAAGAGCAGTAGTTGGGGAGAAGGCTCTGGGGCTGGAGCCACAGCAAAAGCCGCTCAAGACATGTCCTATGCTTGCTCCCTCTCCTTCCTCTCTAGGTGGCAGTAAGGCCACAGAAGCTACTTCCAGTGCATATTACAACCCTGCCAACCCGCACAATGTGTACATGCCCATGGTAAGCACTGCACCTGTAGTGGGGCTCTGTGCTTTTGGGAGGGAAGCTGGAGAGGAGTTATGAGGAATACAGTGTTGCTATGCACCTTCTAAGCCGGATTCTGGGCAGTCGGCCTTTTGGCTGTGGGAGTCAGAACATGGCATATGCCACACAGAGTGAAATCTGGTGGCCTGCTTCCTACCTTACAGTAACTACTGCTCATCTAGTCCATGCACAGAAAGCATGCATTTTCCTGGGGGGAGGTGGGGATGGTAGCGCCACGAAGATCCTAGAGCATAACGAGAAGAATTGTGGGGTGAAATGACAGCCTAAAATACAGCATCCAGTTCTGGCTGTAACTTACTGAGAAGCAGTGATTTCCCATAAACCAAGCCTGGGAATGCTTGGGAAGAGATTCTCATAAAACAGGCAGAGTGGTTGACTCTCTTGTTTCTCTTCCAGGATCAGCCACCTCCTTATACACCTCCCGAGGATAAAAAGAACAACTAACAGAACCAGCCTCCCACACTCTCTCTCCTTGAAGACAATTTGGCTGTCACTACCCCTTGGGTTAGCACATCTCTAGGTCTCTTTATGTATATACAATGTACGTAGTGTTGGGCTGCTGAGCACCTGCCCTCCTTAAACATTCAGTCAGTGGCAATACGAGGCAGAGCAGCAGCACTTTCCTGCTTATTTGCTTCATCTCATGGGGTCAAAGCACTAACCTTTTGCTCTGCCCTTGGCTTGAGGGAAGAGATGGATTTCTTCATAAACCAGCAAACCATGTCACTAATCTAGGTAAAATATGAAGGCTCTGGGATCTTGGAATAGAACTATTTGGAGTGGCAACCTTTTGACTTCTTCAAGCACCAGCCAAGAGGAAAGGTATAGACAGCCATGAAGTTCCTCGCATAGACCCTTGGGAGCCCCAGAAAGGTGTTAAATTTCCTTAAATTCTGGCACAGCTCAGTGTGAGATGGGACTCTGGAAATCCTGTGTCGTGCTGGAAGCGTGTGTTTCATGTCCTGGACTAATAGTCATGGGGTGACAAACTTGAGAAATGCATCCTGAGAGACACTTAATCATTTGGTAGTGTAAGTGGGAAGGGGATGGGCCCCAACCTGCAGAGGCCAAACCCAGCAGTTCAGCCATAAGAACTACAAAGTGCTCTGGATAGATCATCCTACTGCATTTCTGACAGCAAGAGGAGCTTCTGGGCACAGACATGTCTGCTTTGAATGCAGCAAAACCCTCTGCTAGTATTTCTCCATCTCCTTTCATAGTTAACCTTCCAAAATGGGGTGAGATGCTGCACTCGCTGGTGTCTGGAGAGCCAGCACTAACTGTTGTCTCTGCTCCTTCCCCTTTGCTGTGAGATGCACCTCTGTATTTCCAGTGAATCTTTGAAGACACAATGGGAGTTTGCTAGCAGGTCTCTTGCATGCCGCAAAGCCAGGCTGTATAGTCGCCTGATGCTGATAGCAGAGGAGCTGTGTGAGAAATGTAACTGGAAATGAGCAGTGACTTCCTAAAATCAGCCTGCTTTTGTAGCTGTAGAATAGAAAAGCAAACAGGAAGTGGGGCTGCAGGGCTGTGAGCTAATAGCTTGGCAGGTGTGGGTATCAGTCTTCCTTTTGGTTTTCTAGGAGCAGGTCCTGTGTCTGTGCAATGATCCTGTGTCAAGTAGCTGTTCTTCAAATGTAACGAAACCAAGTGCTGAGCAGGAAGCTGCTTGCCTTGGAGCAAAATACGTTACTCTAGGAAGATAACCTGGCACTAGCCTTGTCAGGGGACAGGTCCAGCAGCCCTGGCTCCCTCTGACGAGCAAGCTCATGCAGGGTGCGAGCCTGACAAGGGAAAACTGGGCTTCATCTCTCTTCCTTGGGCTGCTAAAGCCATGCTGTGTATGCTTGCATCTGAGCAGTGTGGGAAGAGCAGGCTCTGTAGTACTGGCCTTTGGTTGCTTTAGGGGTGCAGCGCCCTCCGAACTGGGAACTGCTGTCTCTGGTGTGGATGTTACTAATGCTCAACTCTGTTGCTACTCAGCCGCAACCTTTCCTTCTTCCTTAGGAGATATTGCCATTAAACCTGCTCTGAAGAGAGTGTCACTAGTATGATGGAGACCAATGTGGCCCTTTATATATGGGGTGATCATACTTCTTCCCTGTAGTCTTCCTGCTTTCTCAGTGAAGGGGAAGGAGCATTTTCCCTCTTACTTTCCTGCGTGCCAGGGCTCTCCTTTAAATGAGGTTTGCACAACATATAAGAATGAATTCTTGAAGCAGCCTGGCATAGGGGGAAGTAAACTTTCTTTTCTAAAAAAACAAAACCTTTTAAATCAGAGTTAGAGATGTTCTGATGATTCTCTGAAACTAAAAAATTCAGCCATGAATGTTTGTAACTTTTACATTGCACTTTAATACAGAAGTGTTGATAACTTTAGCTGCCTGTTTGCTGTTTGTGTTATGTTGACCTCTATCATTCCTGCCTGTCGCACAGAAGGCGGGAACAAGTGATAAACACTGCTGGTCTCTCTGGTTGGCTTTGGGTCAATCCTGCTCTCTTCCCTGTGCACTGCTAAGCTGGGTCTGGAATCAGGATTGGGGGGAAAGACAGTCGGCCAGAAGCACTGAGTTTGGCTAATCATTTGACTGCCTGTGGAGGGTGGAAGGGTGGCTTGTGCCTTTGTTCCTGTCACCAGTACCTAGAACTGGCACTGTCCATGTCCTCAGGGCAGGCGACCCTGTGTTTAACAGGGGCAGTGTCACCACCCTGCCCCTCACTAAAGCTGTATTTTTAGCAACTCTCCTATGAATATTTACTGACTGAGGGAAGCCTGTCTTTAAGAGGAACTCCCAACTAGCCAGTTAATACAGCTTTTTAATTTTTTTCCCCCAATGTGGGATAAATATACTTTAAAGAAAAAATTCACACTTAAGTGCAGACTGTACAATCTTGAGTTTCCCCTTGTGCCAGTGAAAGCTGATGCCCTACTGAGCACAATGTAACTACTGGAAAGCTGTCTCCTGTTCTGCATCAGCTGCTGATAGGAAACCAGTTTTATCTTCTGGTGCAGTTCTTCCTCTTTGGAGGTACTGACCCTGAAATCCAGCATTAACCAAGAAGCTAGTAATGCTGAATAAATGTGAAAGAGACAGTCTGTGACCTGCTTCCCTTTTATTTGTCTAAATCACTTAGCAAGAATAAAGCCAGCTCTTGCACAACAGCATGAAGGGTTGGGGTTTTCTGGGGGGAGGGAGGGGTTGGGTTTATTTTATTTTTATTTTTTTTGGCACTGCAAAGCATCATATTCAGTATCTTGCTGCTACACTTGGAGAAAGCTGCTGTGAGTGGCTAGAGTCGGCCATTTGGTCCTCCAAGAACTGGAGTAGGCTCCCAACCCTCCTTTGTCATCTGGTGTGACTTGAAAAGGGAATTTTTTTTTTCAGTTAAGTTAAAATGTGGTCCTTCCCCAATTTGAGACTATTCTTGTTATCAGTCTCCCTCAGTTGCCCTGTACTTTTAGGGAGGAATTTTAACAAATGTTACACCCTTCTCCTGAGGACCTCATTCAAGGTAGGTAGACCATGTCTTACCTAAATTTGGACATCTGTTCTGCCTGCGCTTGCCTTTAGCTGGTCTCCTAAAATTGCTCTAACATGGGGGTGGGAGAAGCAGCGAATGATCCCACAACACAGTACATTAGCTAGCTCTTTTGTGGGTACTGAGACAACACATTGAAGTACATGAGATCAGGTGAAATAAACTTCACCTGTATCCCAAGTAGGTGTTTAAGCAGTATTTTCTTTAGTGCTTCCCTGTGCTTACAACAACCAAGGAAGGGCAAGTATCAGTGCCCATTGGCATTGCTTATGTCTGGCAGCAAAGGCCAGAGTTGAGTGTAGCATCTGCCACATTTTTCTTTTGTGTCTCCAAGATAAGAAACAGCCCTATCCATTCCTCAATCCCGTGGGTAAAGCCTCCCCAATGTTTTGAGACATTCCTCCCCTCAATGGTCTTCAGCTGTTTGTCACATCTTTTCTCCATACGTGGAACCATGTGCCTGAGAGGGATGGCAGTTTTCCTCCTTGTGGTTGGTACCACCATGACTAACATCTGTGGTAGCAGTTGCAGATACTCAGCCTCCACTGTAGGATGATACGTACTGTCAGGCACACCCAAAGTACCAAAATGAATCAGTTAACGGTTCCAGAGCTCATCCCTCAGCTCACTCCAAGCCCCTCCAGGGTGTTAGTGCTAACTCCTGTTACTGGAGCTGTGTATGTAGCTGCCCTTTGGAGAAGGAGGAGCTGTTCCCTGAGAAACCCTGGAGTGTTCAGCCTGCTAGAGGAGGGGGTGAGCCTCCTTTCAGCAGGAAAATCAACTTTCCTGCTGAAATAAAGCAAGACTGGAATGCAACTTGCAGCTTGGAGGCACCTGTGACTATCATCTGCCATCTCTAAAGATAGTAACTTTCCCCCCACCAGTTATGGGCACAGCACACTATGATGCTGCAGGTTTTTCAAGCTATACCACAGCAAGACTACTGGGGTTCTGCATAGGCATTTTTGGTTTTTGCTCTGCTCTGTTGTAAACTGACAGCAAAAGGACTTTAATACAGAGCTGATCCACTGACTGAAGACCTTCCCCAGCAGCATGGCAGTGAAGTTTGTTGGTAGGAAACTCCTTGAAGGATTGGCATTACTAGCCTTTTTTTTTTTTTTTGGCATGCATGTTAGACAGTAGTAGTGCTGGCCTCCAGGATGCTGGCAGCAGGCTCTGGCCTGCAAGCAAAGCTAGCACCTCTGGAAGTCCCCCAGCCTCTGTGCTCAGGATCATCCTGCCTCCACGAGCTCTTGGTCTCATGGAGGGTATGTGGGAGGGATGAAGCCCTACTGACAGCCCTTTTTTCTGAGCCAAGTTGATTATAGCAAAGGAGAAAAGGTGATCATGTCTGACCCTTGGGAGTCACTCCATCACACACGAGGAGTTGTTACCTGACGATACTAAAGCATCTAAAGCCTTTCTGCAGGTCTAGTTAAAACAGCTCCTGCAGTGGTATGTGGTACCCACCTTGATGTGATGTAGTGCTCAGGTATCAGAGTTGGTAAGCTCAAACAGTGGGCAGACCCTGTTTTTATGGCATTTTTCCACAGGAGTGCTTTGCAATGATCAAGGAATCAAGCTGTGCACCACCCTTAGGAAGCAGGTAACAAAAAGTCCTACTTTACACAGATTAAGTAGAAACCATCAAGTTTGTACCAGAGGCATGCCGTAAACTTCATCCCCCTGCACTGTCAATAATGTCAGTGAGAGGCACTTGTGCAGCGCAGAGAAAGGTGCAGATGACCCCAGCACTGCCCCATGCCTCCAGTGCTGAGCACCATCACAGGATGAGGGGGTGGACACCTCCCCCAGGGCCCTGTTGTCTGACTAAGCACCAGGGCTGCACCATGGGGTAGAGATACCACATGACCACTCCTGAGGGGTTAATCACGACCGTGAAGTTGTCTCCTGTCTTTAAGCCACTGATGATCTTACCGCTGTACACGTCTTGGACCTGCAAGAGAGAGACAGTCATTAGCAGGATGTCCACAAATCCTCCATCCCAAGGTGCTGCTGGTCCAGCTAGGGTCAACAACAGTTCCAGCCCACCATACGCCTGCAGTTGGCCCAAGCTGGCCACGCCACACATAAGAATATGGCCTTAACCATGGGCTCAGCCTCAAAACCTGACCAGACCCTGAGACTGGTCACCCTGCTCAGTGGTCACTGCACAAGGGTTTGCTGGGACTGGGTGAGAGTTGGCAGAAAAGAGGGGAGAAATCAGCTGTCCCCTCTGTGTCCCAGGCAGCAGCCCAGCCTGCCAGCGGGGCTCACCTCATACACAGTGTTGTCCGGAAAGTTGAGCTTGGCCAGGCTGGTGGTGTAGCGGAACGGCATGTCCGTCCTCCGGCTGAAGAAGATGAGGGCACTGGCAGCCTGGGACAGTGGGCGCAGGAACACTTCGACATGGAATTTCTCCTGGGATGGGAACAGGCCAGTGAGACAGAGCCGCCAGGACCAGCTCCCTCTTGCAGGGACAGAGCAGGGGAAAAGGCCCGCACTGTGCCCCAGTGCTGTAGGCTCTTAAGGCACCTCATCGCTTTGCCCACTGGGAAGCAAGGAGCAGCTCTGAGCAGGCTGTGCCTGCCAGCCCAAGGCGGACAGGGTGGTGGGAGGCAAGTGCCAGCGAGCTTTCTTGCTGGACTCCATCTTACCTGTGTCTGCTCTTGTGGGCATGAGAACATTTGGGCCTGCAGTGGGCTCCAGGAAAGACCCTTGCAGGGGGAAGAGGAGCCAAACCATTGAGTTCCAGGACGTGCACACACAAATGCTGGTCTGTAACTTCTAACCATGTCTGGATGGGTTGCTAAACCAGCAGGTCCCCATTCCCACAGCTCTCCTGCTCCTGCTTCCCTGCATACCCTCCCTCTCCCTCAATACTGTGTCCCTCTCGTGCTGCTCCTGTTTTCTCTCCTCTCTCCCAAATGCATACACCTTCCCCCTAACCTTGACAATCCTACGTCCCTGGATTCCCAGGGGATCCTGGTTGATCTGGATCATCAGACGGTTCTGCAGGATCTCCTTGGCACTCGGGGAGATGGTGCGGAGGTCAGTAGACATGAGGAGCGGAGCTGCCATCACCGTCCACAAGGCCATTTGGGAGCGTGACTGCTCATAGCTAAGGCCAAAGTTTCCAATGATGAGCTGGAGGGGAGAGGGGACAAAGCAAGCGGAAGCAGAAAATGGTTGGAAACTTGTCTGCATGTCTGACTCAGTGACACTGCAGCCTGCTAGGTGGGGAGTAAGCACGGAAAACCTCACATGCTCTTTCACTTCCCTTTGAGCAGCCTACCGTTGCTGGAAGGTCCCATTTCTACTAGGTGCTAAGTGATGAGCACAAATTCAAAAGCACCCACTAATACCCTTAGCTTCACCACTATTTCTCTCCCAGGCTGTGCAGGGATATAGGGAAGGACAAGGACACCTGGGCAACAGGACAGGCACACACAAGGGGTGGAGAGTTCACTGCAATATAGGCTTTTCCATCAGCTTAGCCAGGGCAACATGGGCTTTTCCTCTTCTGCCTGAAGCAACACGGATCCTACTTGAGCACTCTTCCTTTGCCTTGTATCTAGAAGGGGATCCCTGGAGATCCCCCACCTCTGGCTTGGGTCCATGCACCCACCACTCAGCCGCACCATGTCTGGGTCATTCCAGTGGCCAGGGCCAGCCGCTGGCTGCAGCACGTCCTGGTGTGCGGAGAACCAATCCACGATGGAAAGCACACTGTCCCAGGAGTCCTCAATGTCGCCGTAGTTACGCCAGAGGTTGCAGATCTCTGCCAGAAGGGTGTAGTTCACCTGGAGAGGAGTAAAGGAGTCAGGCAGGAGGGAGAGAGGAGGGAGCCTGCAGGCTGGGGGGAGACATTACATCCCGGAGGTTGGTGGGATGCAGATACTACATTCCTCACCCCCCACCAGCAAGAAGGGGCAGCTGGACTTGCTGGGAGCTGCAGTGACCGAAAAATATTTTCAAGCTAGAGGGAGCTGGGGAAGGACAACACCATGTAATTAAGAAGGACAGAATCATATCCCAGTATGCCTGGGCATATCCCAATATGACACAATGTCTGCCAAAACAACCACAGAGGCTATGGGGGAATAAGACCATTGCAAGAAGGGAACAGGGGCAGCTTGGGATTGATTCAGAAGGTGGAAGGGGGAAAAATATGTGCTCAGGTAACCAGAAATGTTACTAGGAGCAACATCTACTGGTGAAGAATAGAAGCTCCATTTTAAGCATTTGAACCAGACAGGACAACACTGAGGAGGACAGGCTGTCAAGATCAAGTCCACATGAGCTAAGAGGGGTGGATAAGGCATGTCTTGGGGTCTTGCTCCAAACTCTTATGACCTAGTCACGTTGGGAATCCCAATTTTCCACGGGAAGCCAGTTCCTGGCAGGGAGGTCATTTCCCCTCCTGGGACCTATAGACCCATCCTATCAAGAGTGGAGCAGTAAGAGAGGAGTGTAGTACATGGGCTCCTGCAGCTCACAGTGAGAGCTCCCCAGGGCACAGGGGACACGGGAAAACCCACCAGACCCAGCACACATTGGGATAATCCTCACCTTGGGGGGAAGCCCACCCTGATACGCTGGCCAGCTGCAGGAGTAGACTATGGGACGGCCTGTCGCATTCAAAGCCTTCGCCATCTTCGGGTAGCCTTAGGGAGAGAAGAAGCTGACTAGTGAACTTGCATTATACCAGCTCTGGGGCTCCTCTTTGCCCAAGAGCTACCCAGGTTACCCTTTTGCCCTGCAGCTAGGGTGCACCCAGCCCCCAGGAAGGCCATGGCAGCCCTACTGGAACGGCAGCCCTCAGAAAGCTACCCATGGGCTCAGGCAGGGAAAAGATTTAACCCTGGGAGACGGACAAAAGCTGCCTTCTCTCAGAATCAAACATTTACTGCTCTGATCCCGAGGCAGAAACACCAACCCAACCTCCACTCTCCAAGCTCACCGTGTGTCCACATACATGACTTCTGCGGGAAAGGGACCGGTGAGAATGGCTCCCTCCTCCTCCACCCTGAGCCCTATTTCACATGCAGATAAGCCTCATCTCCAAAAGCCCTGCAGTCCCTCTGAGATGAAGCTTTTTTGGAAACATTTCCCAAACCCCAGCCCATCAGGGGTGCGAAGACCAACAAGAGGAGATGTGAGGAAAGAACCAAAACCGGCCAAGCATTTCCAAGGACAGAAGACAGACAGCCACTTCCTACTGAAGTAGCTACGAGAGAAACGCCAGCCAGCCAGAGAGCCTCAGCCTTTACCTTCCGCCTGCTCTTCTTCTGACGAGTAGCACCCATCCAGCTTCAGCATGTCCACACCCCACTGCGCAAAGGTCTGGGCATCCTGCTCCACACAGTCCACCGTGGTGCCTGGATAGCCCCCACAGGTGAGGGTGCCCAGGTCTCCATAAATGCCCAGCTTCAGGCCCCGGGAATGGACCTGTGAGGAGAGGAGAGCTGCAAGGAGGGGACAGAGGGAGTCCAGGGCATCTCCCAGGAGGGTGAGCTCCTCTACCCCATCCCAGCCCCCCTGCCTCAACAGCTCCAACCAAGGTGACACAGAGACACAGAGATGCCCCCGCCATCTCCATCCTCCCTCTGGATCCAACCTCTCCCACATGCACTTACATAGTCAGCCAAGGCCTTAATGCCTCGGGGAAACCTCTTGGGATCGGGAACCAGCTGTCCTGCCCCGTCCCGCTGCTTTGCTGACCAGCAGTCATCAATGTTGACGTATTTGTAGCCCAGCTCCCTCCAGCCATCCTCTGCCAGGCGGTCTGCCATGTCAAAGAAGAGCTTCTCACTGTGGGGAGGGAGAAACTCGGACGTGGTGAGGGGGCACAGCACCATCAGGCCCTAACACTTAGCCCTTGCTAACTAACTCTTTACCTCACTGACTGCTGGTAGCCAACAGGATTTCTAGACTAACTAGGGCTCTGGAGGGTCCACCTCCCCCTGCCACAACAAAGCAGGCCTGGGTGATACAGGAGGGTCTCCAGTTGCCCATTCATTGCCTAGCAGATCTCACCAAGCGGAAATGTTTCCAAGGCCCGGCCATATCTTTCAGTCTTGCATACTTCTGGCCCCTGCACCGCAATGTCTGAGCCCCTCATCTCACACGTGTCCTCACAAGGCACCATGATCCCACTGCTGCAGGACTTGCCCCAGGTCACACAGACTGTGCCAAAACAGTCCCAGGCCTGATGTCCCACCACCCCACCCATCCCATCCATCCTCCCTTCATTTTCCCTGCCGTTCAGCAGGTTTTTCACGCATTGCCCCATTCCACCCTCAGCCATGGCACAGCCCCAACATGCACATTCACCTTGTGTGCCAGGATCCCCCCACGCGCACACAGGGGACGCTCCAGAAACCAGCCCAGCATTTCTTCAGATAACTTCACCTTGCGGCGAGGCAGAGGCTTTCCATGCCCGGGGAGGCCGGGGTCCCCACAGCGTCTTCGGCTGACGGGAGCACCCAGGCCGGGTGCTGGTCTACGGCTCCCTCCTCACCCGCTCACCTGATGCAGTTTTGGGGGTCTGCCTCGCAGTCGATGTTGCAGCGAAACCTCTCCCAGGCCAGCCAGCCCATCGGCGGGGTCCGCGCCAGCCCGTTCTCCAGGGCCTGGGCGCGGGCCAGGATGAGCGCCCAGGCCAGGGCCAGCCCCCAGGCCGGGGGCAGCCCGCCAGCCCGGGCCGCCCGGCGCATCGCTCGGGGCGAGGGCCGCCGCGAAGGGGGAAGCGGCTCCTCCTGCCTCGGGCACTGCCGAGCCGCCGGGGCACGGCACAGCACGGCACGGCTCAGCACCCACCTCGGCCGCCCCACGGGGAAATGCCCCACCACCGGCTGTCCCGTCCCCAGCCCAGCCCGGCCCGGCCCGGCTCGGCTCGGCTCGGCTCGGCTCGGCCCCGCCGCGCTCACATGATCCCTCCCGCATCACCTGACCCGGCCGCCCGCCTCCGCCTCCCGCGGCGCGGCGCGGCGCGGCCCCCGCCACCGAGTCCGGTGCAGCCCCGCTGCCCCCCGGCCGTGCGCTGCCGCGCCCCGTCGGTGCTGCCCCCGCAGCCGCCGCTGCTGTCCCCAGCACTGTTGCACCCCATCGCTAAGGTACCCTATCGCTGTGTGCGCCCCCCACCCCCCGCCACTGCTGCACCCCGCAGCCGCTGCCCCGCACCGGGGGTTGCCCCCTCGCAGCACTGCGCCCCGTCGGTAACGTGCCCCGCTGCTATTGCTCTCCGTCACTGTTGCCCCCCGGTATCGATGCAGGGGGGAGGCTGGCGCCTTAGGTCCCCCCGGAGCAGGGTATTTAGGGGAAGGGCCCCCTCTTGCTCCCTGCCTTGCCCTCTGCCAGCAGGGCAGAGGCTGCAGCGACGGGCGGGGGCTACAGCCGAGCCCGAGGGGGACACGGGGGGGCCCCCGTCCCCAGGAAGACTCGGGGGCTGCGGGGCCGCCGGGGCAGCGCTGCTGGGTGCAGGCTTTACGGGGGCAGCAACGGGCAAACGGGGCCCGCGGGGACACGGCCGTGGGTGCGGGCTGGAGGCCAGTGGGGCCCGGTAACCCACGGTGCCGGGGGTGACAGCGAGAAGAGGGACCCGTGGGCCGGGAGGGAGCGAGAAGCCCCGGGCCTGGGAGCCGGCGGCGCTGCTAAGGCCCCGCTGCGGGGACGGAGGGTCTGCGGGGCCCTGCGGGGCGCCTCGCCGCCCCTTCCCTCCGATC
>NW_020449274.1:650079-831091 GCF_003343035.1 Apteryx rowi | reverse complement strand
GGGCCGGGTCGGGCCGGGGAACGGAGCCTGCGGGCCCCGCCGCCGGGAGCCGCGCGGGACCGGGGCCGGGGGGCCGCGGCGGGACGCTGGATGCCCGCGGACATGGTGTGGATGGGACACGGCCACACACACACACACACAACCAGTCCAGCGTTACTCACGCACGCACACGCGTGTGCATGCATGCTCGCTCTGCACACTGGGGCCACTGCAGCCGGAGGTGACCCCAGAGCTCCCTGCTCCAGCCCTGCACTCCAGAGCCAGCACAGGCTGCCTCGGGCCTGTCCGGGCCAGCGCTGGGTATCTCCAAGGACGGAGGTTCCTGGGGGAGCCTGGGCCACGGGCAGAGCACCCCCGGAAAGAGGAGTATTTTCCTTATGTCCAACTGGATCGCTTCCTTTTTGCAACTTGTGTCTGTGTCCCCTTGTCCTTGGGGCCTGCCTTGCAAGCCCTGATAGAGGAGAAGGGCTCTGGGAGGGAAGTTAGAGGTTGCCTTCCCTTGAGAAGGGGACCCCTGCCCCCACCAAGACCTGGCTGGAGATGGTGATTGTGGTTTATTTTCTGCATGTTTCTTTATGCAGTGTTTTAGCGGTTGAGCCCTCATTTGCAGTTGTAAAAGTGCAAAGGCTGCTCTCAGCACGTCATTCCATGGGATCTGCTGTATACGGTTGACTGAATTGCCTGCACAGGGCCTGTGCAGATGATGCAGTGATGTGCTTCTACAAAAGCTCTCTTTATTTTTAAATAAAACCAAAACAAATCCACAGGAGACAAAAAAACACTTGTAGAATCACCTTGGGAGGTTGAACTGTATTTGTGTCTCAGGAGAAAACACTTTCTCAGCAGTGTTTCCAGGAAGTACCTGCAGGTGTGAGTATTAGCCTGAGCTAGAATGGGGCTGAGATTTTGAAGCCAAATGCAAATGTCCCAGATTTTGCTACACCTGCTTTTCAGAGCCACCCACCTGTGGCACCCAGCCCTGGCCGCTCCTGTGCGCTGAACACTCTATGTTGCCTTGACTTTTTGCACTGGGAAGGTCTGTTTGAGTGATGCAGCTTTCTGTTCTTTCAGCTCCAAGCTGTTCTGGTCTTGTCAACTCCATCTCTGCCAGTTTAGCTCCGACCGGACATGGGGATGAGCACAATGAAGCTTCGGAGGCTCTCATCAAGAAAGCAGCCAGCACAAGGAAGATGGCAAGGGATTGCAGTCTGACCAGCACAGCTGGTAAGGCACTTCTCAGCCCCACTGCCCAGCCTGCTGGTGCCGGGGGCAAGCTGGGCAAAGGCAGGCTGGGCAAAGGCACTTGCTGCCAGGAAGGCTGATGGGGCCAGGTGGTCCTCAGTGTAGACAGGAAGCAGGGAGAGGGTGCTTAAATGGAGCTCCCCGAGCTCTCGGGTCTGAAAATGTTCTCTTTATCCTGTCCCATAATAGAGGAGAGGGCAAAATGAATGCCTTATAGGCATAGAGGCAAATTTCTTTGATGTGCCCCATAAGAACCTGCAACATTCATGTCTGTAGGACATTAACGGAGTAAAAAAATGAAACAGCCATATTGTTTTCCCCCTGGAGAATGTAGGCATCTTGGTGGTGGAGCTCTGGTGACTTTCCCTCTATACCCGTGAGGAATCTGGCCTGCCATTTGCAGTGAGTGATACATGCTGGGCTAAACGTTGTTGTACAGCTGGGACTGCTGGAGTCAGGGATGCTTCTCCCCACAGCCTGGCTCCGCAGGATCGGGCCTTTCCTGGAGGGATGAATCGTTCCTTGCCCCAAGGCGCTTCTTCCCTGTCTCTTCTTCTACTCCTAGGTGGGCTGCCAGCAGAGGGGCAATGAAACTGAATGAGCGAAGCGTGGCGCACTATGCCACCTGTGACTCGCCTGCTGACCACGCTGGTTTCCTCCGCAAGCGCGTGGAGCGGCACCACCACCATGCCCACCACACCACCTCTTACCAGCGCCGCTGGTTCGTCCTCAAAGGAAACCTCCTCTTCTATTTTGAGGAACGGGAAAGCCGGGAGCCCATGGGCCTGGTGGTGCTGGAGGGCTGTACCGTGGAGCTGTGTGAGGCTGCTGAGGAGTTTGCCTTTGCCATCCGCTTTGATGACGCGGGTGCCAAGGCCTACGTGCTGGTGGCCGACGGGCAGGCTGCCATGGAGGCCTGGGTGAAGGCACTTTCACGGGCCAGCTTTGATTACATGCGGCTGGTGGTGAGGGAGCTAGAGAAGCAGCTGGAGGAGGCCTGCAAGAGCTTGGCTGCTTGCCGCAAGTCACCCAGGAGGTCATCCTCAGGCAGGAAGAGGCACCTCTCCAATCCCGCCTTGCTGCCTGTCCAGGAGAAGCCCGCCGTTTTGGAGAATGGTTACTGCACGTGGGGTAGCAGCGGTGTCCCTGGGGGGACCTCCTGCCCTGACCGTGATGGGGGCTATTCAAAGCCCCCGCCTCTGCCTCCGCGCCGGCGCTCGGCTGCCGGCAGTGCAGCGGGGTCCCCCGTGCCCAGCCTCTCGCTGGCTTTGCAGGAGAGCCCAGTGTCTCCGGAGACAGCCTGCTTTTCAAAGCTACACAACTGGTACGGGCAGGAGATTGCGGTGCTGAGACGGGAATGGCTGGAGAGGCAGCAGAGGGGAAACCTGTGACGTGGGGCACGGAAACAGAGGGCACAAGACCCCGTCAAGCTGACTTCTAGCAGAGCTGTTGCTGCGTCTGGCTGCTGTCCCGTGCAGGAAAAGAGAAGTGAGGGACGGTGTTTGCCCTCTTCCCTTTTTGGTGTCTGAGTGTGTGTGTGTGTGTGGCTGTGTGTATGCTTTACAGGGCATGCAGGAGGGACCTGTGTCTCCACTGGACTTTGTTTTTCACTTTCTCTGTGTTTCCATGAGGCTTTATACAGCTGGAGAGTGTGTAATCCAGGAGAGCTGCCTTTCAACTCTCCACTGGTGATAGGAGGTGTGAAAGGGACCCAAAGTGGCACATACAGAACAGGCTTCATCCTGTTTCCGCTCAAATGGCTTGTCTTGATCCTTGCCATCCTGGGATGGTGGATGCTTTGGGTGTTTCATCATCAGCTTCTCCTTCACCAGTTTCTTTGGTTTTGTTTTTCAGTGTGAAAGTTTGCGCCAGTCAGCATTTATTAGTGTCTGTGGTATTGTGCTGAAGTTCTGTGAGTTTTTTTTCATTGTAGATAAGACTGGGTTCTTACAAAATGCCTCCAGTGGGCTGTTGGCCCTAAATGGTACCTACAGCTTTGTGCCTCTTCTGCCACACGCAGCCCTTACAAGGACATATTTGAGATACCATGGTTTTGGCTGGTCCAGAAGCCGTGGTTCACCTTGATAGGTCGCTGCTTGGATTTGACCTAGTGGCTGGCACATACTCTGTTTCTTGGGTCTGCCTGTGATAATGGGCTCAAGTTTAAGACTGTAGCCTTTCAGCTTTCAAAATTTGTGTCAGTAATGCATTGCAGCACGAACTGGCTGGCCCTGGACTTGTGACTGTGCAACAGTGTCAAGCCCAGATGGGTGGGACTCAGTAACAGGATACTTGGATGCAGGAACCTCTTCTTACATCATATTAATAACTTCCTTAGCAGGGTGGGGAGCAGGGCTGTGTACCAAACTAGAGCACTGCCATATCCACAAACCTCATTTATATTTACTTTATTCTGCACTAATCCTCCTCCCTGCTAAATCCCTCAGGGTGTCTTGGGTGGATTCCACAAGCTTGCGTAGGCTCCTTTGGGCACACAAGCTCAGTAGCAAGGCTCATGGGGAGAAGAAAGGGAAACACTGGGCTTGGTCTGAACCAAAAGCTGGCATCAGGAGCTCCCCAAGTCTGATTTGGGCTCTGACTATTTAGCAATATCCAGGCCTGTTAATTTCTCTGGCTCGTCTTCACTGTTATAAACCAGGAATGATAAAGCGTGTCTGCCTTCCCAGGGATGAATTTATTAGCCTCTGTACAGACAACAGCTCCTGGAAAGTGCCATATATAGTACAGCCTGCTTGTTGGAGTCTATTATCTCCAGGATCGCTGAAGACAGTGTCCAGAGCTCTTGCAGAGTTTCTTTTGCCAAGCTCTCCAGAGTGCCTGGCAGAGCCAAGCAGTTGGAGGAAAGAAAAGATATGACCAGGCTCCAGAGAAGCAGGGAGGAGAAGAAGGGTTGGCCCCAAAGAGAACTGGAGGTGTGAGCTGTAAATTATTCCCTGGTCCCTGAGCGTCAACCATGTTTGAACTTGCCTTGAACATAAAAGCCATAATGTTTCCTTCTACCAAAGCCAGAACCTGACCCGCTGGGGCTTCCCTCCAATTTTGTATCAGCATCACTCAGCTAATCTGAGTAGCTTTTCCCATCTTAGCAGATGAGAAGCACTATGGTGAGCCAAGCCTGTTGCCTTTGTACAGAAATGGACTTGTGATTAACTAGTAGGTCAGAAACTGGCTAAAAGACAGTCAGGTTTGGGGGCTAAAAGGGTAAGGGCTGCTTTTCAGAGCAGAATACATGAAACAGTTTTGTGTCTCTCATCTTCCCTAACAGTGTTAAACTTGTTTTTATTGCCCTGTTCTATTAAGGAATCTTGCTAGAAAAGCAACAGGCCATTCCAAGTCATGCCTGGTGGGTATCTATTCACTTTTCTGGAGTTAAATGCATTCATCTTAATACTTTGCAATAGCCAATAGACATTGTCAAAGGCAGAAATCAAATGACTGCCATTAACACTTAGTGCCTTTGAAAGTATCTCTCTGGTAGCTTTGGATAAAAAGTTTCCTGCCTGATTATGACTTGATGGTATATTAGAGGAAATCAGATCTTAAAAAAATAACTTCAGGCAGTGGGAGTGTAACCTTCACGTATGAATAATGCAATCCAGTCATCTGTAGTTCATGTCTGTATTTCTTCATAGTAGCAATCTTCAGGTTTTTGTTTGTTTCTTAAGTGAAAACAGTAAGGAAGAAATAGGAGCAGGTGGGCCAGGAAGAGGCCTGTGTCCATCAGGGATGTTTGTGACTCCAGATTCCCATGTGCATGTTAGCACGGAGAGAACAGGTGTTTGCACTGCCTGTTTCCAGCTGTTTCAGGCTCCTATGCTCAGTGGCAGCAGCTGCACTGGGTCTGACTCAACCCTGGGCCTGTGCCCAGGCTCCTTCAGCAGTCCACTTGGCTGAACTTATGGGCCACCTCCACCTCATTAGCTGCCGCTTGAACAGTTCAACCCTGGTGGGAATCTGCCCCCTTTGCCATGCCAGCTCAGCAGCACCAGGGGATGGCAGACATCATTACCTGATGCCTTGTCATTCTGATTGAGGGTATGTTGGGACCATGGTCAGATTTGGTGAGCATTTTTTTGGCTTTTTTATGTAATAGGAAGAGAAGAATATTCCTGACATCTCAAACATATAGAAGGCAGTGTGACAGTGAAGATTTAACTTCCAAAATAAATCAAAATATAATGGCAGTTACTACATGAGAACCAGGAATCGGGAGTGACTTAAGAGAGAGAATAAATTAGCAAAGCCAGTTCTGTCAGAACTGGAATTGAAACAGTATGATTCATTTAAGGGCAGTTTCATTTTTAAGAGGCTTCGTTTGTTTCAATAAGCCAGGATAGCGCTAGTAACACTACTAAAGAGCTTATATTTAATGCTTTAATCTGTCCCATTTAAATCACACAATTTCCACGCTACCTGGCTCTGCATTAGTACACGCTCCAACTAAATCCTAAATCCTGCAAATGAGGAGCTGCGCTCTGCTTTCTGTCTGATTGCATTTTAAGTAATTTTGCATTTTGTTCCGCAGTGCTGAGAAGAAAATGGCCGAATTTTGAACAATATTCCTGCCTCGTGTAACAGTCCATGCCTGGGCGTTTGCTAGATCTTGAAAGTGCTCTATGACTTCTGATGCACTTGTTCAGGGCTTCCTCACCATCCCTGTCTAACCCATTCCATAGCAGGGACTGCCCTTTTTTGAGCAAAAAGAATTGTTATTGGAGCCGTGCCAAAATTTGTGTGTGCTTGCACGTGCATGTGCATGCGTAGCAGTTCCCTTGTTGGCTGAACACCACCACTTGCTTCATTAGGCAGGAATCAACTAGCTGGTGGTGCTCCACCACCTTCTTTAAGACAGAATATATCAAATCAGCTCATCTGTGATCAGTTATGCTGTGAGAAACCCTTTGAAGCAGCCCCCAGGCAAAAGGCCAGGATTTCTGTTTCCTGAGATTGTACATTCATCTTGCTAATGGACTGTGCTCTCTCTGTACGCGCAGGCCCAGATCATTACAGGAAAAGGAGAGAATTTTCCCTGCCTGCTAGCACATTATCCCCCATAGCAAAACGAGACTGATTGATTGATTGGTTGCCACTGTATGTTTTTCTCCAATCATTCAGGATTGGACTGCTCCACCTCCCACCTTCTCTTTATTATTTTTTAAAATGGAAAATCTCTGGCCAGCACAAAACAGGAACCCTAGCAAAAGGGGAACTGAATACTTTGAAGCTGAGAGGCTATTTTTCTCAAAGTACTTAAGTCATTTTCTTTTCTAGCAATTTTCTTTAGAACAATATGCAAAAGCGATGAGAGAGAAATGCTTGAACCAGAATGCTTGAATTTAAAATAAATGGAAGACCGGAAGAGGGAGGGAGATGCCGACATGTTTTTTTGTAAGCTTTGCCAATAGGGCTCCCAATCCTGCTAAAAAAATGATGAAATACTTGTATTGTTCTGAGGAAGGGATTTCAAATTCAGGCTCATAATGTATTGATTTATGCACATTTATCTTTTCATAAAACAACCACTGTGATGTTTTCCACTTGATCTGAATCAGGTCCTAGTGGTAAGAGTAACCTAAAAATGTTACCAATGGCTATTTGCTAGCCACTTGTTGGACATTCATGATTAAGATTGGAGAAACACTTCCTATCGCAATAGTTACTGCATGAACAGGTAGGGGGAACCCAAGCCCCCAAACTCATCCCTCTCAACTACCTTTGAGGAGAAGCTTAAAAGAAACAAAAACCACTGAAACGCACTGGGATCTTTGTGGAGTTCAAGTTTCAGTGGCATCTTTCACCAGCATCAAATGTACTTTAAAATCTGCACAATTAACAGGTGACACTACATGCAACTTGCAGAAACACTCCCTTGTTTGAAGTGCTTATATTAAGTAGATAATGTGTTATCTTTTTTTAAAGGGCAACTTTGCATGTGCCTGTCTTTTACATGTGGAAAAAGTGTGTATTATGCATTTCAATACATTGTTAACATTTGTATTTTATGCTAGTAAGCTGAATAAACCATTTTTATTTGTAACCCATCTGTTCCTAATAGAATTGTAAACAGATAACACCCAAGAAAAGGTTTTCCACAGCCTAGTGGCTCTCGCCATTCACGTTTTTAGAATTACTCAACCTCCATTTTCTCTGGTTGCATATCCACGGCGAGCATCTTGCGTGGAAAGAAGATACCTCTTTTCCTTTCTCTTTCTATGGTAACCTGACTGCGAAGAGAGATACGATTACTCAGGGGGTCGTTTGGGCTGTATTTGTTCCCTTCTCAGTATTTTCAAGCCCGTTTTGTGGAAAACGCAGCCATGATACCCAGTGCAGCGTTTCTTCCTCTGATTTCAAGCCAAAAGCATTTACAGGGGGGAACCACCAGTGCAGGAAGCACCACGACCCCCCATCGCCCCCAACTCCCACATGGCGGCCGGGTGCCAGACAACACGCCCCCACCGCGCATACGCCCTGGAGACCGCCCCCTCCCAAGCATCGCGAGAACTGGAGGCGTCGCCGCGGCCGCTGCTGCCTCGGCTCGGCCGCTCTAGCACCCGACGAGGGGTAGGAAGGACGATGGCAACGGCAGCTGGGCGCTTCCTGGCGGCGGCCACGGCTTCCTCGGCGCGGGCGGGCGCGGGTGGGCTGCTCCGCGCCCCGGCTGTGCCCGTTGTGCCCTCCCGCGGTGCCACCGTCACTCGCAGCGGCGCCATTTTGCCCCAGCCGGTTAAGGTGAGCGAGTCGCGAGGAGGGCTGAGGAAGACAGCCAATGGGCGGCAGGGAGCGGCATATTGATGGCAGCATTGGCCAATCGCTGCCGCCATGTCGTTTGTGGGCGGGCGGCAGCGGTGTTGAGTGACGCGGGCTAGGCTAATGAGCGGGGAGGCTGTGGGCGGGGCGGAGGGACGCGGAATTGCTGGCGAGAGCAGCGGGGCCGGCGGGGACGCCCTGGCGACGCCGAGTTGCGCAATGTAGTGCCGGTTATGGCCTATTTTAACCATGTTTTCAAGGTGTATCCGGCGTTAGGTAGTTGCTCGCTTCAGGGCTGTGTTTAAAGCACCGCCGTGGCAGGGGCAGGCTTGCAGATAAGCAGGCGGTACCGCGGCTTTTGCACTGCCGAGGGCCCTGGGCTGGCTGTCGGGAATTGCCTCTGCTCTTCTTGTCATTCCCCTGCTCCTTGGCATAGCGGTTCTGGTGCCATTTCTCACTGGCAACAATTTTTGCCTTAGCTGCTACTGTTTGTCCTGAATTCCCTGCAGGTTTCTCACTTTCTGGTACCAAAGTGCTTTTAACAGTGCAATGCTCTCATGGTGGGTTTGGTATAGGGGTGACAAACACTTCTGGCTTTGCAGCCCCTCTGCCTGTCTGTAGAGCCAGAGGTACGTAAATTGTTGCAGAGTGAAACTTGCTGGTAAAGATTTATCCTTTCCAATTGGATCCTTGTAGATGCCCTTTGGCCTCCTCAGAGTATTTAGCGTTGTGATTCCTTTCCTGTACGTTGGAACTCAGATCAGTAAGAACTTTGCAGCCCTACTTGAAGAACATGATATCTTTGTCCCAGAGGATGATGACGACGATGATTAAAGGGTATGTCGTTAACATCACCAGCAGTCTAATTATTTGTGCTTCCTGCTGGCTGGTGGCAGGGAGAAGAATGACAGACTAGGAAATACAGGGTCCAACAGCTCTGAAAGATGCACTTGTGGTTAAACCCATAGATGCGTGCAGCCGTATTACCCCTGGCTACAAACTTCTTTATTCTCTTACACTGGAGTAGGCCAGACTGATGTCTTGTCATTTGGATCAGAAATAAACTGTCTGTAGCCAGTGAAGGATTATAGGTCTATACTGCAAAAATAAAAGAGGGGCTTCAGTATCAAAATGTTATTACATGTTACCTGTTTAAAAGTCTTCTGCTAACTAGTAGAATGTCTGTTTTAAGTAATAATCACTCATTGTATGAAATTCTGATGTAGAAGTCAACAATCTGAGAGAATTCCAGAACCCATCAGATCAAAGTGTTAGGTAGGTGTTGTTACAGCACTGATCTCTCAAATAGTTGGAACTTTTGAAGTCATCAGATAAAGGAAAAGCAGAAATGTATCTACACTACACCACACTTACCTCCATTTTATGTTGTTTCGTTTGGCTTGCCCTTCTTGTGTAAAAATTTTAGGTTGAGTGCATCTGATTCTTTTTCAGCTCTAGGAATCAGTCTGGTGGATGTGTTCCATTTGATAAAGGAATTTTCCATAACATACTGGGTAGTAGCTAAAGACAAGGAATTAAAAAGTTGGAAAGATTGCAATGACCTGTTAGAAGTTTGTTTTATGTAAACCTCCACCTTGTGTGGTTTGCGGGGAGGGATATGGTCTGGAGCTTGGTACAGTATATCTGAAGAATAATACAGTGCTGATTCTTTGGCAGGTAATGTTTTTTTTTAATCTCTTTGCAGAATTGTAATGGAAGAACTGAAATGAGGAAGGCATTGGCAAAGAAATGGTTCTGACATCTGTCACCTGTGTTTTGCCCTTCCTAAAGAGGAAGGGCAGGGAGCCCTGTATCCCCTTTGCCAGTAATTGTCCTTTGCATGTCTGTATGAGGGAAAATTGTAGATCAGGGTGGAAGGGAGTAATTGATAGGACTACATCCTTGCATACACTATCTTTGCCTCACAAAAGACTGCGTGGGATTCTCTTTATTAACTAAATGGAGAACATAATTAAAGAACAGACTGAGAAGTATGGCTTTGTTTTCTTGTTTTTATAGATTATGTGCCTATGATGTAGCATTTCTGTCTTAACCTTTCTACCTCCATATGTCTGTTCGAGTGAGGAGGCTCTGTTCATATGCATGTGCGGTTATGTGTCCTTTCCATGAGACTCAGTACTGTGCCATCTGATGTACACAGTAGGAATCCTAGAGGAACAAGCAGTCCCACAGCAGATGTCCATTAAAAGTGGGGGGTGCATGTTGATGCTGGCACTACAGTTTAGATAATGTTGCTCCATAATCTATGCAGTTATGTATGACAGAGACCACATCATTAATTTCATCTCACTGAGGATAAAACGGAGTATTACCTTGTGGAGTCAAAGTTTTGAGCAGATTTGCTAATGGAAAGGTTAAGATCATGAGTGGCAAACTAAGCTAATGTGTTTTACAGCATGTTATCTAAGAATAAGGAGATTCTCTCTGAATGCTCTGGCCACAGATATCTTGTAATTGCTGTTCTGTACTTCTGTATGAGCCCTAATATATTTATTTTCTTACCTGTGTGTAAATTTCAACCTTTTTTTCCTCAAAATTGTTCGTTAGGGCAGTTAAATCATCAATAATAAACTCTAAAATCTTTTCTTTACTGCTAGTGTGTGCCTAGGATATCTTCTGTTACTTCAGACCAGTGGAATGCCAGTTGTTTTCTCAAATAACTGGAAATATTAAGGTCAAATGTGTGTACTTTTTTAAGCTAGTATTGCCACAAGGAGAAGCATTTGTCTTCCTCTGTTTCTGGACACTAGGTCTGGCCTCTTGCCTGCCACCTTTCCCTTCAGGATTCAAGTAACTGTTGAAAAGCAAAGTTTCTTTTAATGTCAGCTCACTTAGTCTGGCTGGTTGTGCAGTGGTACAGATGTTTGCACAAGGGAGAGGGCAGTGGCAGAGCAGGGAGGCTGACCCCGGCTCTTTCAAAGAGCAAACACTAGCATACACTGCTTCACAATCACACCCTGAGTTTACATAATGGTATACCTATTTTTTTGTAATGGGGAATCTTTTGTTTTAAATAAAATCCTCAGATTTATACATTGCAGCAGATTATCCTGTAAAATCCATGATCTTTGCCTTTTTATGGCTGTGATTACCTCCTGTTTATGAACAGGTATGAAACATGAGATGCGTTCCACCAGAATATACATCGTCCCTTTATATCTGAAAATGCAAGTAAGAAGTTCTTGGCTTACTGGTACCCAAGACTAATGCTTCCTTATGAAAATCTGTCAGCATCTCTCAAATTGAGCGATCCTATTACTTTTCCTCAAGAAAGATCTCTCAACAGAAATCTCATCTTTTATCACAATTAGTTTACTTCTGAGTTTAAGGAGGTTAGGGTGAAAATTTTCTCACCTATTTTTTTTTTTTTAATCTTTTAAATTAAATGTAAAATTTAAGTTAGTCTCCCTTACCTCCTAACAGTGAACAGTTACTTCTTAGCTTTGCCAGCATTCTCATAGTAGATTCCATGCTGTGGCATATCTAACATTTATGGCACTGCCCTCCTTAGCTTCATTTTGTAAACATACAGAATTGCTTTGCATCTTTAAATTACATATAACTTGCTCTGATTTCAGGTGACAAACAAATTTTGAGACAGTACACATACACATTAGCACAACATATAGTTCAAACAGCCATATTCACCCGCTGTTTGACAATGATTTTTTATATTTGCTCTGTATCTCTCTCTAGCTTAGGTAGGACAGATCCATGTACAACTGACAGAAAAGGGAACCTGCAAACTGAGTAACTCTAACATTGGTAGTTGAAGGCAGCTGACAAGTTCTCAAGTTACTCAGTATCTGAGTTGCTCCCTGCTTCCCCAAGGCCTTCTGAGAAATGGTTGCTCAGTTCATCTGCTCTTGGGAACCAGCATATCTCTACTCCTTATTGCTGCTTGATCCTGTAGTCTGTCCTTCAGCCTCGTCCTAAAAACATCCCATCCCTAAAGCTTCTAGGTACACATACACACATAGAGCCCTGAGGAGTGCTGCCTAACAGTTCTCATATGGGGAAGAAGACCCAAAATGGTACTTAGGCAAGGATAAGAAGTTTGAGAGCGCTACAAGGATTCAATGCTGATTGCACACAGGAGTGCTCCAGCATTTAGTTACCTGCTGAAAACATTTTCACTGGTGAAGGAGCAAATTCTGCTTACTTTTCTCAACAATTTATCTAGTAATTCCTGATTTAATTACGGAGGTGATGGTAGGATACTACCTTCTACTATGCATTCAGATGCTCTTATGGAGTCTCCCTATTCTAGATAATGATATAAAAATCCATTTTCCCAGATAATTTCATTTTGCAACAGGGAAACAGAGACTCTACTGATCTTTTATTGTACAAAAGGCTTTATTGGCCTATTAGATTTTACACCATTCTCTGGTAGGAGGTAAACAGAGAATAGTGTCAAAGTAAAAACATGGTCAACAATGTCATAGCATGAAATTGCAAAACACTGCATGAAAACAGTTGGGCCTCAAACGCAAAAATACTTCTGTGACTACAGTGGCTTTTCTGAAGGTCTGCTCTTTCTTCCTGGGAGCTAACACCTACACACACAGGCCTGCAGGCTAAGCAGAAAACTCCACAACCAGGTTATATTCTGGTTATTCATTGGTACTCCAGGGCAAGTGATGGGACAAACTCCACCCATCAAAAATAAACACTGTCAAAAAACAGGAAATCACAGCTGTTCATGCAGTTCATAATGATTTGCACACACATACTGGATTCAGATTTAGTCATTAGACTCTTTATATAAACAGTGGTATACACTCTTTCTGAGCAGATTTTCTTTCTACTATATAGATCTTTATTTGTAATACAAGGCAGCAAGACACACTCAGTCTGTCTCAAGGATCGTGGCCTGCATAGAATTTGGACAGAAAGTCTTTAGGTCGTGGAGTTTCCGTCTCATGGAAATACCTCATGACGTGAGTCCTCTGCTTCCATACATTAATAGTTTCTTGAAGTTCCATTTTTCCCTGTGCACAAACAAAAGAATGTCTTAGACTAATTCTTAATTAGAACTCAGTTCTAACTATACAGCATTGTAAAAGTCATTTGAATGCTCTTTGGCTTATTTCTTCCACGTTTAGTCTTAAGAAAAGCTTTAAAAACTTAAATAGCTGCATCAACTAATCCGTACTCCGAAAGATTCCTTGCATCACTTATACACTGTTCTTGCCTTAGGATTTCAATGCTTTGTGTCCTACATTAGCAGATTAGTTGTCTTTACAGTACAGCTTCCCAGCCCTGTGGAAGGAGCAAGGGGCCCTGCCCTCTTTCTAGAACCTGGCTTACTTCTCTTGTCACTGGCACGCCATAAGCATGTCTATATAACATTCCTAACTTTCCCACATCTCCATTTAAAAGCACTTTTGAAATACCAGTGAGTTAGCTGTAAAGCAAAGTAAAATTGCTGGTAAGTGCTCTGCACTGACATCACTAGCACAGAGATATTAAACATACCAGATTCTTCATAACTCTAGTATAATAGTTACTGTATTGATTTCAGGGGATGGCAGCACAGTGCAGAATGAAAGTGTCTGGAGGTACCACCTAATGTAATACCTAAAACTCTGTTTCCAGACTTCCTTTCAATCATTTAAAGACAGATTAGCAGTCTTCAATGTATGAAGCACTACAGATGAGCATGGTAGTGCTTGGTTGGAAGCTTTCTAATCCATTAGAACTGCAGAGCCCAGTTATTGCTGCTCAGACAGGTTTTTTAGTGTTACCCTGCTCTTGGTATTTACATTATTCCTTTGACCCAGACAAGTTTCAGTCTTAAGACATACCCAGAAATCTTACTGGGTCAGGGTGTCTTGTCACCTATGCAAACCCAAAACCAGTCTCCCATCAAGCATTGCCTTTCTAATGCATGTTTCAGAAATGGTGAGGAGAAACACACCACAATCTAAGGAAGTGCAATAGGGAGTAGAAAGGTCATTTCTGATGGCGAACTAGTTGGCAGCATCCTTTTCCCCTCTCCTTCAATTGTCACTGCTTTCTAAAAGAAAGTACAGTAGTGTTTAGATTGCTGTTTTGCCTGTCGTACACTTCTTTTAAGCATCTGCAAACTGGAAGAGCCACTATGCTGAATGACAGAAATCCATATTCTAGCCGCTCTGACACACGACAGTGGAGCAAAGACCCTATTCCTCTCCATGCTAAAGCAGCTTGTTTCCTTATCAACAAGCTTGTGTCACTAGAGATATGTCTTTTGCAGTCCAGATTGGCTTAGCTCCTCCATAAAGCCAACTGAGATGCTGAGATAAAACTGATCAGTAAAACAGCCCCTATTCTCCATCACACTCAACACCAGTTACCCACTTTCACATATTGCAGCTTCAACAAGAAAGGAATAATTTGTTTGTACCTTAATAACCAGCAAATCAATCACCCGAGGGTCTGTAACATGGGCATTCTTCATGAACATTTCCCGCACCTTATTACGCCCCCATTTCACTGTGATGTCCAGCTGGTATACATGTACTAGGAAAAGCAGAGAACACCAACAGAGGTCATCTACATTGCTCTTAAGTTTTTCTGCTGAAAGCGTTCAGTTCCAACCCTACAAAATCCTACAGTCATTTGTTCTGGCAGCGTCTGCCAGCTTAGTTAACATTACTAATGTAAAACAAATATACAACACAGTCAGGATACGAAACCAGTGCAGCTTAAGAAAGCAGACAGTGATGCCACACACCCCTATTAGGGAGAATAAAATGTGGACTTATCCTCTACTCAGCTAGAAAAATAAAACCAATTTCACCCAGTAAACAAGTGTGTGGAGGCCAGACCTCCCTCAGCCTCCAGGCGCGGAGAAAGTCAGGCTGCCTGGGCAAGGCAAACCCGGCAGCGTGAAGCCGGGGGCTGCGATGGGAACCTCCACACGCCAGGGGATAGGGGTAACCGTCACCATGGACTGGCCCTTTAAGAACCCAGCAGCGGCAGCGGGGCGGCCGTTACGACCTTGAGCTCGCGCTCCCGCCCGCTCATGCGCAGTCGGCCCTACGCCCCCTCCCTCCCCTCACCGGTGTTGGGCACCTCGCGGTACCAGGCTCGGTACAGCTCCCTCACGCGTCGCTTCGCCTCGCCCAAGTCCCGGCTGAAGATCGGCTTCACCGCCGTGGCCACGGCTCCTTTGCCGGCCACCGCCATCTTCCCCCGGCCACCCCCTCCACCGCTTCGCGCGGCGCCGCCCGCCCCTTCCCTGCCGCCGGCGGGCAGGGCGCTCCAGAACGCCGGCGTCTCACTGGGCCGCCGCGCTGCCACTCCGCACCTTTTGGGCGGGGCGCGCCGCCTCCCTGGCAAATAGCGGTGGCCCGAGGCCCTCCCGTGTGGTCAATCGCCGTGGGCGGTGGGAGGAGGAGCAGACTCCTTGCGGCTCCCCCGCCCCCTTTCCGCCGCGGTGGCGGCCGGGACGTTTCTCAACGGCTGCGGGCGCTACAGCCGCCATAGATGTAGCGCCCCTCTCCCCGTGACTGCTGGGCAGCGCTTGCTCCCGGCATCCCCTGGCGCATGACGCGTTCATTTTTGGCTCTAAGAACTTCTCTCCATTCCTGTTCATCAGCGCTAGACCTGTGTTCTGCAATGATCTTTTTGTTTGTTCCCTTTTATTTTAGATGTGCTTGTCTTAAGCCATTCTCTTAGGGTCACATAGGTAGCCTTTGAGTTGGGTCTAGTGAGTTTGATTTCCTTAGATCAGCATGGATTTTTCTGATTAACTAACATTTCCTTTGAAACTTTTTTTTTTTGTCTGAAGCAGCAGGGATTTAGATGTTCGAGGCCATTGACCAGGGAACTGTACTTGTAGTGACCAGATTCTGCTCTTTAGCCAGAGGCGAAACCCTGCCTCCAAAATACCACCAGCTGATGTTCACATATGCAGACTGACTTTCACTCTTTGAGTGTGTTCATGCATGTTAAAAAGGCATTCCCTGCTCTAGATATCTCCATGCTTTTTATCCAATGACATGATTGCTGGGATCTTTTCTTTCTGACTACTTTTAGGTTTACTTCACCAAAACCTCTTAAAAAAAACATGACATCATGCTGGTAACTTCATAAACATTCAGTTCAGAGTCACTGAACCAACCAAACAAGTAACACTAAAAGGATCGTAAAAGAAACTGCATTCTGGCTGTAAGCAGAGAATTGTCAAGTAAATATTTGAGGCAGATGTACAGCAGAACTGTGAGACAACCACAAGGTTGAGAGGAGGAAAAAAAAGCAGACTTTTCAGATCACTTTTATTCTTTTGGATTATTTTGTGGATGAAAAGCATAAATGTGCAATTCCTGCTGAAGTTAAAATCATACCAAAAGTTACTAACAAGTATTTGCATAATTCAGTAGCCTTCATAGCTTATTATATTTACTATTAGAAAGATATATGTGAATGTGTGCACATATATGCACTCAGTATTTGAGGTTTTAAGTCGTTACGGTGCCTATGAGCTCCTTTGTGCTGCAGTCTTTTCAGTCACATGGTTAAAATTTAGTTCCTACTAATCTAAACATCAACATGCCTGATCTCCTTAACACCTTGCAGTACATTTTGTCAGAAATATTGCAGGAAGAATGAGAAAGCTACCTCTGAAATCTACAGCTGCACTATTTCAAACAGCAGCATATCCCCATCCCTTTGTGAGTACCAGAGGTGCTGCCCAAGAGTTCATTTTATGTAACACTGAAAAAAAGCAGTTTTCAGGAACTAATTAGATAGGAGATAGTAAATCTAAACAGCAGGATTCCTCTTTAAAAATATTTGTAGAAAATCCAATATTATTTCACAAATTACCTGCTTCTGTGGCTGAAACATAATACCGATTATTTATGGACACTTTCTTTGTATTTACTCCTGTCAGAGACTTAGTATAATATAGTGGTTGTCAGGCATTTCTCTGGAATAAAATTTTCATTCTTTGGGGCTGTAAACAAAGGCAGAGTATGCAATAGCAGGAAGTAATGAAGGGGTTATATATTTATCAAATGGTAAGCTTTTTCAGGAGCACCATCCTGAAAACACACATTGCCTTGTATTTAAATGTCACCTTGTGAGAAGAGCTGAAGCTTTTGCCCTGCCCACAGACAACACATGCCAAATCAAATGACTGGCAGTGAGTGAACTGTTTCTGCAGGAACTAAGCCAGAGCTGGACTCCCCTGGGCACCAGGAGGAAGGACATGCAGAGACACACACTGCCCTGGCCTGCACGGCATGGGAGGCCAAGAGTGGCTGTGTGTGCAGTGGGGTGGACAAAGAAGGGAATGGGACCAGAGTATCTCAGAGTTTTTTTCAACTTTTTTTCTCCTACAGTGAGCAAGGTCCAGGGGTTGTCTTTTACCTGGGATATCCTTGTAGTTCAGTAGAGAGTAATTCAGGAGTAATATTCTTTCATTAGCTATGTGCTTGGTGAGCTCTGTTTCTGCAGCCAATAACAAAGCCCAGCCAAACTACAGCACTCTCTTTGGGTGTAAGGAGAGCAATGTGCATTTATCTTGGGACAGCTCGAACTTGGTAGGGGTATGGGGAGCACGTGAGGGCAAAGCAGCCATCCTCCCGTGGCCTGGGCTGATCCTCTGGGAGTACAAAGGTGAATTTCTGCAGGAGAGTGGTAAAGAAAATAAAGAGCTCCATCCTTGCCAACTGTTCCCCCAGGCAAATGCGGCGACCTGCAAGAAAGGGAGTAGAAATTGTCTGTGAAAGAGGACATTAAACCACTCTGAAATCTTTGTGGGAGAAGCACCCCCTGTGTGCAGCCACAGGATGCAGTAACCAGAGGATCAGTAGATTGTTTTGTTCAGGGTGGAGGGAAGGAAGAAGGTAAGTGCCATGTTAACCAAGTCCAAAGGGTACAGACGCTCACAGCTAGTTAGATGGGGACAGACCCTCTCTATGTGCATTGGATCATAGAATAATTTAGGTTGGAAGAGCCCCCTGCAGGTCATGTAGTCTTATCTCTGCTCAAGGTAGGGCCAAACTCAAAGTTAGATCTAGCTTCAAAACCAGTTCAGGTTGCTCAGGGCCTTGGCCAGACAGTTTTGAAGGGTGGAGCCACAGCCTCTCCGGCAGCCTGTTCCAGGGTTTTCCTGAGATGGTTTCTGGAAGAAGCTTCCCACTTTTCAGCAGCCAGATCACCCCTCCTATTCTGTACCTGGCTTCCACATGGGCAGCTAGATCCTTCCCTTAGATTTACCTGCTGAGAAAGGCATGAAGGCCTCTCGTTTCACAAACTGCCCGTTCACATCCAGGAAGTGTTCTGGGTAAAACTGGTTTGGCTTCTCCCAGACTGCCTCATCCTTTAGCATGGAAGACAAGTTGGTGATGACTGTTGTCCCCTGTGCTCCTCCACAAAAAGAAACAACTTGTATGAGAACAGCAGGATTATCATGGCACAACAGATCAGTGCTGGTCTCCCCTTAGTCAGTCTCTCTCCTCTAACAGCAGCCATCATTAGGTACTTCAGAATAAGGCACAGAACTCCTCTCCCACATCTAATTTAAAATAGAAATACAGCAGGGCACTTTTCCAACTCTGTCTGGTGCCTGCCCTATGCTCTGAAGCATTTGAACTCTTGTAATTTGTATCCTTACAAAGGCCATTGCATGCAAAGGCCAATTTCATGGTCACATTGTGGAAACAGCCTCCACTCCCCAGATCTTCTTGGATTTGTTTTATAGCTGGAGAGAAACAGCTAACTGACAGATTTCAAAGCCCAAACTTCATATGGGCTGTGGAAAATTGCAAAGCTTTCCTGTTTCGCATGTCAATGTTTTAAGTTACACGAGATAATGCAAGGCTGAAAAAATATATCATGTTTTCATTGCTGCCAACGCTGCCAGGACAGAAGTGTACTTACTGCCTGTCACAGTGGCAGTGGACTGAATGCCAGTGGTATCTGAATAGCTTCAGAGGTTAGAGCGTTTTAACTACTACCATCCTGGGAAAGTCACCATATGCCTCCAAAGAGCCCTTTACATTCCTTTACCTTCCCCTTACAACAGAAGCAGTGAAAGTCACAGCTCATCTAAAGAAAAGCAAACCTTTGTGCTGAGCTGCCACTACACTTGTTGGACTCCCACATAACCAGCATAAACTTAGAGCACAAATGTGGCCATCTCTCTGGTCTTAGCATTTCAAAATTCCCCACTTCAGCACTTGCCAGTGACTGATTCAGGACTGGAAGTGGAACAGGGCAGAGTTGTGTGGGGCCCCCCACACCTGAGCCTGGCATCTGCACAGGGAAAGGATGCCGCATTGCCCATCTGGCCGCAGTCACCTTGGGAATGAAGAAACCTTGAAACTCGATGTCCCGGTATGTCATATGAGGTAGTCCAATAGGAATGACATCCCCATAACGTTGTACTTCATGGATCACAGCATTGGTGTAGGGCATGTTCACTTGGTCCTCCATTGTGGGTGATCTCTCTCTGCCAATCACTTTATCAATCTCTGCTTGGACTTTATCTGAGAAGACATTTTACACTGAAGATGATGCAGCATATTTCAAGATATTCAGCTTTTACTTTTGTCTAAACTTTCTGGAGCAGAGATTCTCCCTTTTTATTTAAGCAATTCCTGCCACAGTGAGGAGCTAAACTTGACTGCAGCCTTTAGGAGATATTTTCTGTTTGAATATGCTATAGTAACATTTGGCTGCATATTTTCTTAGAACATTTCAGCTGTACCCGTATCAACTACAGGACAGTTCCCCAGTGGAAGTGTCAGTGCTGCTGACAGATACTGGCATCACTTAGACATCAGAAAGGGGATCCAGCAGACACAGACAAATGCTTGGTTCCTGTCCGGACAAAGTGTTGGTTCATCTAACTTCTGGGATATTTCCCTGAAGCCCCAGATCTGTTCCTCAGTTGCTAACTCCTGATCTCATAGACAGACTTGTATGCATTTTTTTGGTTTGGTTCTGTTTTTCTTGTTTGTTTGTTTGTTTTTTCTCTGCAGAAAGCAGGGCAACTAAGGAACCAAAACTCCCTTAGATAAACAGAAAGGGCTGGTTCAAGTTGTAGGAAAGCTGGTAGCATGCGCTCAGTAGACAGTGGGTGAAAGCAGGATGAGCAGTTATAAAGAGGAGCAGAAACTAAAGGGAAATGCATTGATTTTCAGTTGCTCAGAGCAATCTATAAAACTATTCTTTGTGCTCAATGTCTTTAATAAAGGTGTTGTCACTGGACACCCTACCTTACCCCTCCTCTCTGTGGTTCCAAGTGCATTTGGGCATGCAGCATTAGAGAATTAAAACAGATTAGCATCTCTTCCACACATAGGAAGGAGGCTACTCTGGCCATGGGAAGTCCCTAAGTAGCCTTGGGGCCTACTAAGGAGAGAGAAGGAGCATGAACTTTCTTTTCCAACTCCACAGTCTTTTTATCAGGGGCTCCCTTCTTTCCCCCTGCCACTGGGCCCTGCCAGAACAGCTATATTTGGGGAACTTTCTCTCCTGGTTTCTTCTAGACCAACAAACACCAAAGTTATTTCTTATTGCAAAAATCCCAAACCATGGATAGAAGATGTTCAGTCTCCTTAGAGAAAAATGAGGGTTGACAGGAACAATCCACACCTCTAACTGTCCTCTCACTTACTCTGTATTTCTGGGTGGAGAAGCATGTACAGAAACGCCCACCGGAGGGTGGTGGAGGTGGTCTCAGAACCAGCTGCAAACAAGTCTGCTGTCACCAGACGAAGGTTGTTATAATTGAAACCATTCTCTTCAGCCACCTTACCCTGAGTAAAGCAAAAAATTGTGTGATTGGACCAAAGATATTTGCTGGGAGAGAAGAGCATTGTTCTAGAGAAGTACTGATACATTTTTGCTCACCAAAAAATTTATTCATTGGCAAAGTAGAGTATAACACAGGCAACTGTCTGTATATGACCAATGTACTTCAGTGACCCTGTCACCTCATGCATTTGAAGGTCATCAGTTATCTCCCATACCCTGAGAGATGAACATTATGCCTGTCTTCAGATCAGAAGTGAACATCTTGTGCTCTCAATTCAGACAGCAGGCCGCTGCCACTTACCAGAACAACCTCCCCCAGAGGAGGGGGAACAGAATTATTCAGGTCTGATCAGATCAGAAAACCCATGCAGTGGAGAGCAGGCTGCATTCATGTGGCAAATGCAAAATTAACCATATTTTGAGGGGGTTACCTATAGCTATAAATTACAGCTTGTCTCTACTCCTGCCCTGGTATTTTCTTACAACTGGGGAAAAAAAAGAAGGTCAGGGTACCATTGCTGCCTATTAAGTCTGCAACACCAATTTCAGTAAAACTGGTATCTCATCCAAATGCTAATTGATTTCAAATTTGTTAGCATATGAGACATGACAAGCTCCCTGCGTGAGTTCATCTGCTTGTCTTTTCTAATCTTTTTTATGCTTTTCTTTCCTAGGGACTAGCTTCTGTTAAGTTATTCTGCATATTTTGATGCTGTCTTAATATGGATAGCAGTTAAAAAGGTGTTTTAAGACTCAACAGTTATTCAAATAAAACATCTCCAGGAAGGGAGCTATGGGACTCATCTGACCAAAGTTAACCCAGTGGTGGGATTTTCCAGGCTGGATTATCAGGGGATCTCAGTGAACAGAAGAGATATGTGACAAGAGGGAACGTGGTCAGGCTCAAATCTCATAAGTAAAGACATTTCTGCCACCCTGGAATAGTATAGCTCAGCGCAGAGTAACGTAGGTCACGTTGCTCTGCCTGTGTGAGCTAGGTGATTAACTCACAGATGGGACGTGCCTGACACCCCACAGTATGGCAGGATTCATTATGCAGAGAAGCAGTCTATCCTGAGGACTCAGATGGTGAAAGCAATTCTCAGACAGAATTTACTACTATTGCTCATCTGGCACTTGAAATTCAGTGAATCCATGCACAGAAACATTTGGTGGCTGGATGGGCTGACACTCATGCCTTTGATTTTATACTGACCTAGCTAAATCAAAAGAGAGACTCCTTTTAATTTCAGTAGAATTCAGATTTAGGCCTTCATCTTTTCCGTAGAAGGGCAATGAAACAAACTAATTATTTATCAAGTAATTCAAAGACAAACATCCCATAAGTGATGCCATCTTTCCAAGTCATAGCTTGATTTAAAGGCAGGGTGCTGGCCAGGCAGTGGTACCAAAAATCTAGTCTGTTGTTGCTGTTTTCTAAATGATTTTGAGTTGTCAGGTCATTAAGGCTCTGATGAACACAAAATTTTGCATGTTGACTTGTCGTTCAGAGCAGACTTAGAAATATTAGTGAAATCTCATTCATTGCCTTTTAAATGCCTTATAAATGGTGTTTGACTCTTCTGTATACCAACATGAGATCAATTAAAAGTTTAAAAACTTGTTGCAGACAGACTTTAAGGGAGGAGGAGGCTGCTGGACAATCAAGGGAAACTGAAGGTAGAAAATGGGGACAAGAACATCATATGATCTCTTAAGACAATAAAGGAGGGCACAGCATGAAAAAGTCAACACTTTTCTTCTTGACATACAAAGTGAAATGAAATAAATAGGAGATTAGTTGTCAAGAGGTATTTTTAGAGTTTCATGAGGAAAGTCAGCTTCCATCAAGAAGCTTAAATAAGAAGAGGAATTAACTTTGGACCCTGAGGTTTTGCTGGTCTCTCCCTACCTTCTCCATTTCCTTTAGAAATGCATCAGTGAAATCTCGGATATAATCAGGGTTCCAGTTCTCCATGTGCTTATGTACAAGAACGTCTATGAAGTCCATGAACTCCTTCTGCCTTCGAAAGACTTTTTGTGGCACTCCAGGGATGCGCAACAAAATAGGCACCGTGTTTAGAAGCTGGGATGCCAGAACCAGAAAGAGAAACAAGACATTATGTGACATTGTGCAAAAGAAAAAATAATGAAAACACAATACTCTAAAGCAACAAAGGGCGGCTTTTTAGGGATCAAATTACATTATTGGGTTACCTGAGGCAGGAATCCAGCTTCTTCTTTCAGGGAGTTTTCAAACAAACATAGCAGCTCCTTGAACGTCTTGTCACCATAGTCAAAACGCTCTCCATAGATGGTGGTGCAGATCACATTGCAGACTGCATTATTTACAAGAAAACGCAGATCAAAAGGACGACCTAAAAATGAAAATGGAGACCAAGCAAAGAGGCTAAGCAACATTAAGCTATTGTAGCTCATCTGTCAGCCTGAGAGAATGCACAAATAGCTTCTTGATGCCTGCATGAGGAAAAGCCCCCAAACTGCTCAAAGTGAAAATGCATCACACTGGGATGCATCTTCTCATCTCCTACTAGTATTTGGTTGATCATCGTTTAAATGAGAAACTCCCAAAGAAAAGCTAAGAGTTGCAGCATTGTGCTGTCACACACCAGATAACACATCTCTTTGTGTCTAAATGGCAGGTGCTGTGCTGCGAGAACTGTCCACTTCACTTTTATCAAGTGTGATAATACCGATATGTTGGCCGAAACTTCATAAAGGTAATAGTTACTCAATTCTAGAAATAACGATATTTTACCTCTACTGGGACTTGTATTACTTATTATGACTGTTTATTTCCTGTCTCAAACTGATTGGTGTTACAGTAGTCTCACTATGCAACATAGGCTTCAAGGCAGAGCAGGGTCAGTAATTATTATGTACACAGACTTGAAACTGCATTCATTTAGAAAGAGAACACTGCACGTGAATGAGAGTGGCTGTATTGTTACTTTTCTCTCTGCATCACTATATTGCCTTTTTCTATGGTTATTTAGATCAATTCCCCCATCCTTCTGGATGTGACAAACCTTCTTCAGAACTGACTGCAGAGCACAGAAATCCCGCTTCCTCAGTCACTTGCTCCTCCAAGGATTTCTTTCCCATCCCAAAGTTCCTCAAGGTAGAGAGTGTGAATTTCCTTAGCTCCTTCCAGACGTGCCCATATCTTGCAATAACAATCCCTGGAATTATGAGCAGGAAATGTCAAAAGCACTGATGTGTACACCATGCAAAGTCCACTAGAGAATAGCCAATGTGAGTTTGTGTGGATAGATGAAAGGGTCTGATCTTGTACAGCTCATTTGTACAGAAATTCAAAAGACTTGTTACTGCACCTTCTAATACATGTACATGGTTAGCGAAGGTGGAGAGGGAACTCTCTGAGAGCAACAAGTGTTGCGAAGAAGAAAGGAATGCAGAATAATTCCCCCAAACTATTCAGAGTTGTGCCCTCAGCTTGTGTGAACTGGGGTAGCAGTTTGTGCCAGTGCACAGAAGCCAGGGATGAGAGATCTGGGCAGGTTGATGGATAATACTCTCTTTATCTTGGAGGAAGATAATTTTCGTGCTGATGATGAAATGTACCTAGTGCGGTAGCATAAGGACTAGCCACTGGGCAGTGGGATCTACCAGCTCCAATGTTGGCAGGCAAGTGGCACAGCTGATTGTGTCCTCACACCACAGAAGAGGTGTATGCTAGTACATGAAGCCATCCTACAGCCACTAACTAGAACTGGGAGAGGAGGGGGAGAGATTTTTCATCTAATCTAATTTTGTCACCACAGAAGAGTTGCAGAGTGTACAAGGAGAATGACCAGAGGGACATGAGCAGGAGGCACTGTACTAGGAAAATCTTCCAACTACCCAACCCTCCCTGTGCTAGCACTAGCAGGGAATGTCCATTTCCAAAGGACTTGCCTTCAGATTTACTTCCATAGCCCACATGCTCATACATTGGAAGGTATGGCCTGTCAGCAAAATCCTCTGATCTGTGGACCAGGGCTTCCTTCACTGTTTTATACCCGTTCAGCACTACCAGATTGGTCCAGCAGTTCTGGAGATGAAAGACGTTTCCAAACTTCTTATGAAGCTGCCAAGACAAACAAGTACATCACTGAAAATAAGCTCGCACGCAATTTTGCTGGATGGTAACACCAAAAAAAAATCATCATATCCTTTCTTAAGACCTTTAATATTTAGTAATTTTGAGGTGCTTTTATTAGGAAACTTTCAGCTGACCATTGATGGGAAACTCTCTGAGGGCAACAGCTCAGAGCAGTGCCAAACACCAGCTGAAGCAGGGATCAGAGCAGTGTCAGCTGAAAAAGTTTAGAATACAGCAATCTTGGTGAAACTGTTGCCAAGTACAAATACTTTGGATTTTGTCTGAAAACATGAGATTTTTAAAGACTTCACATTCAAGAGCATGTTATTCCCTAATACTTTTATTTATTTTGGTCTGAAAGTCTAGGCAAGTTTTGAGTCATTCAGTCTGTTCTGTTAGAAGGAAATACTGATGATAAAGTAATATGTGATTTCTTTTATATACGTTTGTTCCCAAAGATCTGCCCAGAGGTCAGTTCCCAGAAAGACAGTAGGAAAAGGCAGTTCCATGCTGGAGTTTTAGGGCAAGGAACGTATATAACTAATAAAACTGGTAACTGGCATGCACCCTACATCTGTCGTGGTCTGTAACAGATATAATGATGACAGCAGCTGCAGGTAGGCCAGTCAGCCGTATACTCACCCTGTGGCTTGCCAGGAGCTAAGTTTTCTCCAGGTAGACAAGCCCTTTGGACATTTGGCCCTAGGAAGATGGGTCAAAGCTTCACTGCTAGTCACTAACATATCAAGGGCTCAGGAGCCTGTTGTTGGAAGCCTGCAGTAATAGGAATGCCCCACAAACTGTGCTATCATGTGAGAAATGCAAGGAAGTGAAATACAGTGAGTGTATCTGAAATTGAGTTGGAAAGGAAATTAGTACTTTCCTGGCACTAAAAATATGTCATTAAAAGCAATTACTGGTCAAGAATGCAGCTAGCATGACCCTGATTTGATGTGATTTGAAATGGTAATACTTTTGGACTGCATGCAAGCAAACAATACAAATGCTGTATTTAGTTTCTCCATTTGGCAGATTTTGGACAGAGAGCTGAACAGCTCTGACCTAAAAAGAGGCCTCTGGAGTTTGCAAACTGAAGCACCAAAAAAACCATGGTTTAGCTGCTGCAAGCTGTGCTGATTTTTTTTCTTTGAGAAAAGATAAATCCTGACTTTGAATAAGAATGCTACAGAGATTTGGTGCATTGCTGCCGGGGCAAATGCCACAAGCAGATCCCTTTATTGGAACTGTCGCAAGCCTGTGGGCATGCTTAGGCAACCCACAGGGAACTGCCATTCCTGCAGCCACATCCCAAACACGCACCTATTTACTCTCCCACCCTTGTTTGTCCATCTCTGCATTCCCTTGCCCCTACGCCTGCCCACTTGTTAATTTGGGGCCCCGCTGATGAGCCAACATCACCCGTCACAGGGGTAAAACAGTATCTCTCACTGAGCTCCCACAGACATTTGAAGACAGAAGCTGGCAAGTGTTGGTGTGTGGTTATCTGTTTATCTGTACAGGGCCATGACTTGCTCTGTCCTGGACTTTGAAAAGGGCATTGCCCTTTGATTTTGTACAAGATTGAGAGCTCCTGCCTCTGATCAAATCACGCCAGGGCATCCCCTCCCCTCCTGGGCCCACGGTCATGTGAGGGGCTCTTTGTCACAGATTCACTCCCCAGGAGCCCCAGCTGCGCCCAGCCCCTTGCGGGGTCCCGGGACTGTTCCTGGCGGGGACTGGGGCTCACCTGGTTGAAGGAGAGGTGCGGGTTGCGGAAATCGATGTGCAGCATGGTCCCAATGAAGGGCAGGGAGGTTGGGCCCGGGGGGTAGTGGCTCCACTTCTTCCTGCGCTTCATGAAATCAAAAAGCAAAGTGAAGACTGTGAGAAAAATTCCCAGGATGGAGATGTTGTTCCAGCAGGTCGACAGCTGGGACCCCAGCCACAGAAGCAATGCCATTTTCTAGCCCGTCTACTCCTTGGTCTTCCTTTTTTGACCCAGGACTGTTTCTGCCTCTCACTCTCCTCTTCCTCCTTCTCCTTTCTTTCACTCCTTTCCCGAGGTAGCTGTCCTCTTTTCCTTGCTTTCTCTTTCCTGCCCCGTTTTTCCTGTTTTTCTGCTCCCTTCTCCCCGCAGTTGCTGTGAATGTGGGAGTTGGCCCAAACCCCAAGCTCCTCCTCTTGCTCAGATCAGCCCTGGGGGAGTGGTGCTGAGGATGCCTACTCCCCCTCCAAAGTGAGAGCTTACAAATTGTTTTGCCCCTGCTGCGGTAGCAGTTCCTGCAGTGGTGCCCTCCGTGGGGCAGAGCTGAGTGAGATCCAGGTGTTTGGGTGCCCTGTCCCACGGCCAGGTTGAGACCGCAGTTCAAAACAAGCAATTCAGTTTTGTTACATTCTCGAGTGGTGATTTTGAAAGAGTTTAAACCTGTGTCACCTTCACAGACAATTCAAGGGAGAAGCAGCTTCTAAACACAGGCTCTTTGGCTTTCTGTTTGCAGGGCTGAGAATTTGCTCCATTGGAGCTTGAGAAACCTCAGGCTAGGTTAAGCTTTGTCTTACAGTAAGCACTCAGATCACAAATATTGGCCTTAAACAGTGATCTGACACTTTAAAAATCATTTATGTTTCTGGGAATAACAATCTTTATCCAACTCCAAAGGTCAGTCAGTGTGATGACCTTGATTTTTGTAGAATACAGCTCAAATGCAAGGGGGGCAGTAACTGTATTGCAAAGATCCTTAAATTTCCAGCCTTTGGGGCAGTACTAATGAAAACACAATTATGGAGATAGTTCAAATATTTCATAAAACAGCACGGCTGTGTACTCCTGGTGCCACTGCCATGGGAAATCAATAAAGCTCTCTATTATGACAGTTAGTTCTAGCTAAAAAGAAGCAATAAACCCATCACAGTTTGATCTGTGATCTCAGCATGATCAGAGAAAAGCTCCTAATGGAGCAATTGCTGCAACAGTGATGGAGAGTTCAGACTGCAAAGTGCTGCACCTGGAAAGGCAGTGCAGTGACCTCTGGTATGTAGCCACAGCCTCGAAATGCCCCTTTCCCAAAGAGGCTAAATGCTCATTATTTTTGTGCAGAGGCTCCCTTGGTGGACTCTGAACATGCACAATGGGCTAAACTCCTGCATGTCCCTTGTGAAAGCAGCATGGCCAGGGTTCATCTCAAGTACCTGTAGATAAACATGTGCAGCATGAGAAATAAACAGGAGGAATTACTATTTCCTAAACACTTGCAGAGCTATGACTTCATTTGGATTACAGAGACATGGTGGAATAGCTCCGATGACTAGAGTGGTGCAGTGGAAGGACACAGGCCCTTGGGGAATGACAGGCTGGAAAGGGTGAGGAGTGGTTGTGCTCTATGCAGAGGAGTGCCCAGAGCTCTGCCTTGGGACAGGTGATGAGCCAGTCAAGAGCTTGTGGGCAGGACAAGAGGACAGAGCAACATGGGCAATGTTGTGGTATGTGCCCACTACAGTCTGCTTGATCAAGAAGAGTGAGTCAATGGAGCCATCTCACACAATTGCAGGCACGGGGACTCATGGGTGTACTTTAGCTGGATGGAGAATATGGTTGGGCACAAGCAAGCCAGGGGGTTTCTGGGGTGTACTGAAGACAATTTCTTGACAGAGGTGATCAATGAGCCAAGGAGGGGAGATGCTCTGCTGGGTTTGTTATTTGAAAACAAAGAAGAACCAGTCCAGGATGTGAAGGTCAAGGGTAGTGTTGGCTGAAGCAACCATGAATTTAAAAGTCCTGAGAGACGTGAGCAGGACAAATAGTAGCATTACAGCCCTGGCCTTCAGGAGAGCAGATTTCTCCTTGTTCAGAGATCTGCTTGGCAGGATACCACAGGAGACTGAGCTGGAGGTCAAAGGTGCCCAGGAGAGCTGGTTGCTCTTCAGGCACAACCTCCTCAAAGCACCAGAACAGTCTGCTTCAATGCACAGAAAGTTGAGCAAGTGTGGCAGAAGGCCAGCACTGGTGAACAGGGAACTGATAGGGCTCACATGTAAAGAGCAATTGCACAGGAGGAGGAAGCAAGAGGAATATAGAGACATTGCCCAGTCATGCAGGACTGGAGTAAGAAAAACCAAAGCTTTTGACTGGAACTGGAGCCAGCGAGGGATGTGAAGGGCAACAAGATGGGCTTCTCCAAGTACACTGCCTGCAAAAGAAAGGCTAAGGAACATGTGGGCCCACTGGTCATTGGGCAGAGGGCTGAGTAACCAAGGACTTGGGAAAAGCTGAGGTACTTAATGACTCTCCTGCCTCTGTTGTCACTGGTAACATCCCCCCGCCAGGCCCGTGAACCAACTAGCAGAGCAAAATGTTACCCACAGTTGAGGAGGCAGAGATGGGAAGCGCTTAAACCAGCTGGACATACAGAAGTCCATGGGACCAGATGGGATGCACCCAAGGGTGCTGAGGGAGCCAGCTGACAGCACTGTGAGGCCACTCTCTACCATCTTTGGAAGATCACAGCAGTCATGGGAGGTGCCTGATGATTGGTAAAACGTCACAGCCATCTTCAAGGAGGGCAAGGAGGAGGATCCAGGGGAACTATAATCTGGTCAGCCTCAACTGGGATCCTGGGGAGATTATGGAGAAAAATCTTCCTGGGAAGCTATTTCCAGGCACATGAAGGAGTGGAAGGTGACTGGGAGCAGCCAGCTTGGATTTACCAGGAGCAAATTGTGCCTGAGCAATTTGAAAGTTTTTGATGATGTGGATGTCATTTATTACCTTGACTTTGGCAAGGCCTTTGACATGGTCTCCCACAGTATCCTTGTAGCCACATCAAGGTGAGATGGACTGGAGAGGTGATAAGGTGGGTGGAAATTGGTTGAACCGTTGGTATCAGCAGTACAGAGTCCAACTGGTGGCTTATCACTAGTGGCATCCCTCAGGGATCCATACTGGGGCTCATACACTTTACCATATTTAATAACAATCTGGATGATGGGACAGAGAGCACTCTCAGCAAGTACAGCTTGGGAGAGCTAACACAAGCTGCAATAAGTTTGGGAGTTCGGAGACTTCTCTGTACCCACCATGCTTGGACTAGCTCTGCCGCAAGTTCTTAGGAGCTGGCGCTTTGCTGGTCCTAGACTCAGTGGATGGGCTTGAGCAAGAGACAGCTAGATGCTAAAAAGTGACCAAGGGGTTCCTCTCACACTCACTTTCATGACCCATGCCCTCAAAAAAACAAGTGAAAAGATGGGAAAATAAGGCTTCAAGAATATCTGCAGACATTTCCTTGATCACCCCATTGGCAAAAAGGCTGTTACCCTTTCAGTTTCTGTTTATTCTGAGCTCTCAACTTTACAGACTTCAGCTGGAGAAGAAGTATCCACCTGGGCTCTTTCTTTTTTGCTTATCATGGCTAGAGCTAAAGGCTAGCTGACTCCCATCACTCACCCCTCGGCTGTCAGAAGGATAGTTGATGGGAGGTCAGTAAGTGGATTTACATTCAGTAAACATCACCCTGAAAGGACACCAGAAGAGTAACGCTGCAGCTGCTCTTCTTCCTGGGGTTTGGCCTTGATGTTAAGGCCATAAAGCAACCTGAGAAATGTGCCAACTTAAGAAAAGGAAAAAAAAAAAAAAACCTCTTCCCCTGCAACCCCCATATACACCCTTCCAAAAAGGTCTCTGGACAAATGATCTTTTCCTCTATCCCCTTCAGGCTAAGAAGTAGACAACCCCTCCTTTTTTTTTTTTTTTTTTGTTAGTAGCTTGGATTGCCTTTCCCTGCAAAGGGCCAGAGCAAATGTTATAGCTTAGGTCATTTCAAAAGAAAATTTTCAAAATAAGCAAAAAAAAATAGAGAACAAATCTCTTTCTCAGAGAGAGAAGGAGAAAGGGACAAGGATGGGAGATGATCATCTGCATTTTTTTTTCAATAAAGTATTATTTTGAGAGATTTTTTTTAAGTCGGGGGGAAAAAACCCAAACTCATATATAGTAATTTTAGCTAGTGCCATCCCCACTGTGCTGTGTGCACAGCTTTGTGCACAGTCAGTTAAGAGAAATACTGAGTGAAGTTACAGAAGTTATATGCAGACATTGCCATTTTCTGACTGGAGAATCTCTAATACAACAGAAAGCAAGTTTTAAAAAAAACTTACTAATCTTGCAAAATGAAGCATGCAGAAGTAAGGTAATGCAAGGGTTAAAGTTGCCTGCACATCTTAATTAAGCCTTTTTGTCCACATCTATTATAAAAGATCATCATTAATTATGATCTCATGCTATTTTTCCTACAGAACCCTCACTTCATTCAGTGCACAAGATAGATGATACTCATTTAGTTATCTTGTTTTAATTATGGTATTTGGCTTCAAGACCTATTTTTCCACCTGCTGTTGACGACACGCCTGGATGGCAGAGTTGTGGGGTTTTCTGGACTTTTCCATTGTGGTCATCACTGACTGAGTGCAGAGCAGGCAATCTTTTATCCTCACAACATCCCTGTGGGGTGAGCAGTTGCTGCTGTCACCAGTGGAGAAAACAGAAACTTAAGCCAAAGTAACCTCTGAATTGTTGGTACCTAATAGGACACGCCTAGACGTTGGGTTTGCCGGCTGGACTTGCAGGGTGCTCCTGCAGATCTTACCCCAGGGTCACAAGTTTGGTACCCAGGACATGAAGGGCAGAGATTAGTGCCTGTTTATGAAAACTGCTGGCTCGGTGATTACCCAGCATAATATACTCATTCCCTGGCAGAGATGTGGTTAAAGTCCAGGTTCCTGGGCAGCTTTCAGCAGCCAAGGAAACACTCCTACTTCTCTCCCTGTTTGTTTTAATACTGGAGTCAGCCGGGAAGCAGTGGTCAACTAATATGAGTGTTTCCTTGAGCTTTTAGAAATTTGTCATTCAGATCCAGGCAGACTGACCCCTTTTCCCCTAACACCCGTCGACTGATCTAAAATGCAGCAATGGTTCATTCTGGAAAAGCAAAGCCTGGTATCGCAGCACAAACAGTCAATGTGAATCCCACTGCTCTCGTTCCCCAGCTCTCCATCTCCCGGGCTGCAGCAGAGCTGGGGCTGGCGGACACCCCAGAAACATTTCAGCACCCTCTTCTGAGCACAGAAAGCATGGTCTCCCACCCTATCCCAGGGTCCTAATCTTTTTTGGTCTGTCTTCCACCTGTTTTTCAGCCCACAATCTGTTTCTTGCCTATTTTGTTCTCACTCAGGTGGCTTCTCCTCCTTAGCTGTACAGGAAGAGAGCAAGGGGAGAGTAGGGAAAACCAGCTTCATGCTGGTCATTCACGCTTGCCAGCCTCTAGCAGCTGACAGTAACCGCCATGGGCTCCATTCAGACATCTCTGGGGAATTTTTGGTGAAAAACTAAAACCTCCATCAAGCACACGCAAAACAGGTTTTCAAGTACTTGCAACATGGCCAATTTTGAGCATAGTTTTAGAGAGCTGGTGCAATATGTCTTCCTAACAGAAGGCTGCCGCCTGCCAAATGTCAAGTGTAATATTTAATTTCCTGAAGGGGTTAGAAGAAGGTTACATAAACAGTGGGTTTCTAAGAACTATGTCAGCCATTAGAAATGGATTAAAAAATTTTGGCTGAACATTCCCAAACTAATTTAGCCTGAGCCACAACCCCAACTTGGGAAATTTAGTCTCAGTCGGTTCATTGTGACTTTCTTGGATTTCAGATCAGGGTTTATAAATTGGAAGTATTCGTACAGCCTTAAGATGAACTGTGCCAACAGCCTGTTCATAATAAAGCAGTCAGCAGAACTGAAATAGCCAAGTATTTCATAGTTATGGTACTATGACTTACTGCCAACCTTCCCACATTGCAAAGAAAGCTGTTCTTTAGACTTTTCTTCTTTAAATTTCCCATGGCTTCCTACACTTTTTCCTATACCAATCACAGCAGATCACCTATTACCAAAACAACTTGTAGTTTTACTTTTTTTTCCCTCTCACCCATCCCATTTCTCCCCCTCCCCCTACATGGTCTCTTTCTCTTGAAGAGCAATGACTCTAAACTTGATACAGAAAACAAGGAAAGTATTTGGCCTGATCTTCCACCCTGAAGAGACAACTTTGTGCTCGTGCTGGAAAACATCCAGGAACCAGGCTCTACTGACTGCTGTGAATAGTTTGGCAGTGTAAGCAGTATATTCTCAGAAGGTGTCTGTGTCCGGACAAATAAAGCAGCCACTGGGATAAAGTTTGTCTTCTGAAACAAGTTACCCAAAATAAACCTCAGATATTAAAGGCAAACTGAGAAACTGAAATCTTGGCTAAGCCAATGGAATGGCTTTATCTTGACTTGATATTTTCACATAGCTGGAGATGCTGCAGAGCTGATCTCGTAGTCATATGTAACGACAGCCAGTGAGTGTTTCATTAGTTCAATAAATGACTAGGCCATGGTCGTTATGGGCCCTAACCCCGATACCCTGTTCATTATAACTGGGATTAAGGCAGAAATCAGAGCAAGTTAGTTTGGTTTTTAACTAGGCTGACAGCTGAATTTAAGTTCAGATTCTCCTACAGGCCTTAATTCCTACCGCAGCCTTAGGCTAAAAGGTTTCCACCTGCATGTTAACCTGACTTAGCCAAAGGGAGCTCAGCATGTGCAATTTCTACCCCCAGCAGAGACAGATAATGAAGCAAAGTGCTCCTTGCCCCTGATCCTGGTAATAACACTGGTCCAAAATGCCTACTAAAAATACTATTAAACCTATGTGGTCTGGTTGAACTCTTGGAAAACTCCTGCTCATGCAGGAAAGGAACAGAAGCAGCTGCCTCCACTCACACTTTCCTGTGAAACTGTCAGAAAAATATGACTTATGCCCCCAATACCATAGGCTGTTGATTTCTCTCAGCTGCTGTTTTTCATGCCTTGTTCTTTAAGCTTCCAAAGACCTGAGAATATATTGCTTTTCTTTTCATTTTTGCTTTAGTACAGATATTATGGGGGCTTGCTTTGTTGTAACAGGAGCATCCAGGGAAATTTTGGACAGAGATCCTGGCTAAAATCCTGTTTTGGGGAGGGGCAGGTTTGTGAGAAGTGCATCTAAATCAATGTGGGGAAACTCATCCTGCTTTCCTAAAGTGTGAGACTGGTGGGGCATCCTTCAAAATAATGAGACAATTAAAAACAGGTTTAGAAGCCTAACTTTAGGCTTCTTAAGTCTAGAGACAAAAGATCTTGATTTAGTTTCTGTCATTGATTTGATGTGTGACTTAGAGCCAGGCACTCACCTAGCTGGTATCTCAATTTCCCCCTCGTGTTTAATGGTGCTGTTTACCTAGCTGTGTTAAAACATCTACAAATCTAGGTGCAAAGTACATTCATGAGGACTGATACAGAAATTATTATGCAGCAAAGAGGCAAGTTTGCAAAGATCTCAGAAAAGGGGTTAAAAAAAGATAAAACAAAAAGTTAGTTTGAAGAATTTCTGTTGTTACAGGAAACACTCTAATTCTGATCTTTTTCTTTTGATACAGGGAGCATTTCACAGTGAGTATTTGCTGCTCTTTCCACATCCTGGAGACATAGCTGGGGATGCCATGTTTTTTTTCACAGTTAGGTCCTGAATTCTGTTATTTATGAATCAAAATAAAAGGTGAAGCTAATATTGCTAAAGAGAGAACTGCATTTCTCTCCTATGCTCACGGAACTCAGGATCAGCACAGAATAACCCTGGGTGATATTATCTCCTAGTAGGTAAGTCAGATTTCAGGAAATTAAATAGATAGATAAATGAGTGATAATTCTTTCTCTTTTGACTATAAGCTCATTAGCCTATTTCGGATGGATTCTGAACATCCCCTGCTTGCCAGGAAAGCATTCAGAGCTGCATGTGCTCAATACATCTCCGAATGAAGAGCTAAAAAGAGGCAAAAGTTTCCCATGATTTATAGAATGTACTTGGTGCTACAATTTTCTTGGATTAATAAACGTACAATTGAATGTCTCCATTCACATCGCCTTCCTACTGGCTTGGTGGTTGTGTTTGCTCCAACTGTGAGGGCAAAAAGTTTCTGCAAAATCATGTCATTTATTGTGACACTAAAGACTTCCTGCCATTCATCCCTTGGGAGAGCACTGGTAGTAGGTGTTGCAGTTGAACTCACTGTCACCTCCTCATCACAAATCACCCAGGGCAGCAAAAAGTACTGCAAAACACTGGGAAACATTGCCTGGATATATGCACACAGTCCAGTTCCTCTTGGGTCCCTTTTCTCTCTCATTTGGGATTAAAAAGATGGCTTTTTAAGGTCATTGTGAAGGATAGCTATAAGAAGTTACCTTCTACTTGTATGGTATCTGAATGCTTCTCAAAGCTCCTCAGACCTGAGCTTTTGTGAGAGCTTCTCCCTGCTTCCAGACTCTTTGTCTCTGTTACCACCATGTCCTGAATGCTGCAGTCCACTCAGCTAGCACAGCCGAACTGGAGCAGCAGTGTCTCCACCACCTTTCTGTCAGGACCCCAATATCATAAGGGTTTGGCCATCTTCTTATGCACTTGGATTACTCTGGGCAGTGAAGCAAGTGCCTTGATGCATCTGCACAGTCACTCTCTCTTTAGGCCCATAGGATGCATTTCCCATAAGATCAGAGCTTGAAAAGAGAAATGCTCCCTGGCTGGGCTTTAGGCAGTTCTTTATAAAGTTGAAATCCAAACAGACCTGGAACCAAACTGTGTGTCTTCTTGAAGACCTGGCACCAGTCTCATAGCTGGATTTTACTGAAATGTCAACTCCAGTTCTCTACAGCTGATAGGTGCTTGTACGAAGAAATAAACCAGCATAACACAGCTCAGCCTAGCAGGAACAAAGTCAAGCTAAAATATGCTCAGGACATACACCATAAACTCTTATTCTCTGGGTGCCAGCTTCAGGCAAAAGCCATTATATTTAGTCCTACAAATCTTGTTCATTTTTGGCTCACTGATTTTTGGTCCAACCATCGCTAAAGTCAGCTTCGGGGCCTGAAGAAATTCAAGGACTTTTAACTAAGTGGACCAAGTCCTTAGGGCCATTTTTTCCACCCTTAAGGTGACCAGTATCTGTGAAGGTACTTACTATTCAAGTAGGCCAGTCTTCAGTGGGTAAGTACAGGTTTAAATACATCCTTGAGCCTGTAACCTCTGCCTGGAGGGAGGGAATTCTTCAGCAGAGTGCTCAGAACTCACTTATTCTCAGACCAGGACATGGTCAGCAAGAACAGAACTGGGTTTAGTTGTCTCTAAGATTTCCAGGCCTTGTTATGTCAAAACCAAAACCTTGAATTCTTCTCACTATTTGGCAAATGACACCCCCATAACAGCCCAGCCCACACTTTTGGTTGTATCATGTGCCCATCCTAGCATTCTTATTGATCAGTGCAGAAGAGAGTTTAATTTTAAACTGAAAAAACAAGGGACAAAGAATTAGAAAATCAACTGGGCCAAATCCTACAATACTAGCAAAGCAAAATCAACCATCAGCATCACCTGGATTTTAATAGGGTGTTTTGTCTGCCATAGAACTGACAGACCCAGTCTAGACTTTTGATGAAAAAATTCCATTTTAAAATCTATTTCACCATTGATTTTTTTTCAAGAATCTATTTTAAATGCAGTGAGCTTTATTCAAAATAATGAAAAGTTTGAGTATCTGCCTCTGTGTGGAAACAATATTTGTAGGTATATTGCTCTTCAAGCAAGAGTTGCCAATTTCAGACAGCACAGAGCATGTAGTACCTTTTATTGTACCAAGAATAATTAATCTGACCTTTATACAATCATACATCCTGAAGGGAGACTTTTTGGCTCTGAAATCTGAGTAGTCTACATTATTCTTGTTCTGATAGAAAGTGTCACATTATCTACTTGATCTGTTTAGGCATATGCTCAAAGTGATGCAGTAGCACTTATTTTGGTGCATGCCATAATTTTGCCTTAAATTATGCAGCCATTTTCAACATTACAAACACATGCTTTCTATCAGCTCAGGATCCCTTTTCTCCCCTTGTGCTACCACTTTTGCATGGGATGAGTAGGTCCACACAGCTCCAAAGTGCTGCATGTGTGTACTCTGGTTTGTTATTGTTATATTTTATGTTATTTTTGTCAGCAAAATAAGACACCTCCAGGAGGTATTTTATTAACCTGAGTTTTATTAACTGAGTTTACTAACCTTATCCAAAAAGCTAGTAAGATACCTACCAGCCACTCTGCAATGATCATTACTGATAGCATGATACTTGTGTTAGCTGACCTCTCCCTGTATAGTAATGTGTGCAGGTGTTAGCTTCTCAAACACAATCATCTCTTTTTATGTTTGCCTTACACTAATTCCTGTAAATATGATAGATCCTATAGAAACAGTGGTGCCATCCCTAGTTTGGGGCCCTGTTGTGCTGGGTCTGTACAGATAAGCAATAGCAGGTATCTGCCCCGCAGAACCTCCCGCATGTGCGGTGGCCCGCAAGCCTGGGGACCCTTGCCCCACAGGTAACTAAAATGTAGGACATCAAACACAAGCAAATCTCTGAGCAAACTGGGCTCTAAATTAGCAGTGGTCTGATTCTCTCACAGGGCATAATTTATATGAACCAGAGCTTTAGAGGCATTTCAGTATTTGAATCAACAGTATGGTGCATGATCAGACATGAGTATGAATCAAAGCACAGTATTATCCACTGCAAGGATAAGAATACAAGATACCTGGACAAGCAGGTAAGTTTAGTGTCACCATTTTGACAGAAAGAAAAAGGAAAAGCAGCGCAAGGATTCACCTTAGCCAGTTTGGATGCAGACCGACCTCCATGGCACCAGCAGAAAAGTTATAGGCAGAAGTGACACCGCATTTTTTTCCCCAAGGTTTAAAGGATAGTGAATGCAGAGCCAGTTAGTTTGCACAAACTTGGATGTTTGCTATAGCTATTTATTGATTTATGTAGCACCAAATGTGGGCACTCTCTGCCATGTGACTGGGCACACATCTGTCTGGTGATGGAAAATACCTGCAGTTTGGGCACATCATCAACATGCCAATGGCGTGACAGGTTCAGGGTTGGGGTATGGGGTTCCCACTGCCGCAGCAAGAGGCAATATGGGCCCAGCAGGAAGCCTACAGGGAATCCCAACTGGAGAGTTTTCCGGCCCTGCAATAGGCTAACACCAGGCTACAGAAGGATCCTCCTCAAACCACTAAATACCATGTGGCTTCTCCTGGCAATCTCTAAAGAGCAAAATATGCCTCTGGCCTTGCTCATTAGCAAACCAACACAAATTCTTTATTTTAATGACATTTAAGATATTTTCCAAACACAACCTTTCAACTGATAATCCTGCTCAGAGAATTGAACCACCAATACTAAACATTTGAAGTTTCTATTAGTCCTTCCTCTGATCTCAGAGACATCTCTTATTGCTTGTTTTGGGTGATTTTGGGTGAGAAGATGACAAGACTTTTTTGTGCAGGATCACTGCCAGCCAAATAGACGATCAGTGTCAATTTGCAGGGGACTGCATCCAACAATCTCTGTGGTCCTATATTACTCCTAGCCACATGAGGATCTTCAAGGGGCAGAAATTCATGATAAGATACAGAAAAAGTAGCGACCAGTGGGGAAATCCAAGGAGACAAGAAAGCAGCAGAAAAGACAGTACACTTTGGAGAGCAGACTATGCCCAGCAACAGCAAATGCATTGGCAGTCCAGGCTTAAATGAGTGAGAAAATGTAACTACTGTTCACTGGATACAGACTGGTGATTGTTCTGCCAAGCAATTCACAAGCTACTGAATTCTGGCCTTTGTCAAGCAGTTCATTAAATGAGTAGAAGATGGTTTGAAGAACTTAAGTCAATTCTATTAGCACACTATAAATAATGCCACACTTTAACAGTAAAAATAAAATATGCATTCATCCCAGCTTTTTTGCCCAAATGATTATTAAATATGCTGAAAATTAAAATACTCAAGCATACAATTTTGATGACCTATAACCTGTGTTAATCACTTCAGCATAGTGTGCTTTTTGTTAAAGTACAGAGTTTATTATTTTGCCATTTTCATGAATAAGACAGTGTCAAGCTCTCATTAGCAATTTTAAATATTTTTATCTGCACTTTTCATGTCACTGTAAACAATGGCTTACATACAAGTAAGCCTTTAAAAGTTTTTTATCAGTGTGTTGGAAATATAAAAGATTGCTGCATGTTAATATGACAGTGAAACAGGTTGTTTATGTTTGATTTCTGCATCGTGGTCCTAATGATAGCTTATACTTCACAGATCAGCATGCGCACTGGAACTCAGAATGTGTATTTTATTTTTTTGTGATTAGGAAAATCTTGAATGAGTGTTTTGATTTGAACATTGGCCCAACCAAGCTCACAGTTTGATTAATAACAGTGGGAGCATGTGGAGTGAAATAGAAATTAGAAATGATGAAAATGCAGGCAAGATCTTAATATGAAGTGTTTATCTTGTTGGTTACCTTTTGGTACTCCATTGTAAATCATCTGTACATTAATTTTGCCAATAGGAGTTGCTACATGTTCATAGCACCTGGACATAACACCTTAGGAACAAGTTTATTTTTCTAGGTTCATTTTAATATTTTCTGTAGTCACACCTGCACTGTGTAATTGAGTTTCTGTGTTGAAAACATTGCATCAACAAAATTACCCAACACTCTTTCTACAGAGGAAGTATCTGTAAGCAGTGATCTTTTCTAGGGAGGGGAGAAGGACCAGAGGCAGTGGCTGCAATGAATACCAAGAGGCAAAGGAAAGGACAGTATTTTGAGCTGGATTTTTTTAAGCTGACCTATGGACTGAACGGATGCTAATTTAATGTTGCCAAGTTGCAAGTGATTAACGGGAGAGAAACAACACAGGAAGTCTGGGCTGCCAATAGCGGGACTCTGCTCCCCTCCTCCCAACAATACAACCCGAAGCTCATCACCAAAATCCACGAGAGCTGCATTCTGACATAAATGATCTCCCCCACCCACAGAGAGGTAACAGTTTTCTAAAATCACTAATTCATAGCTCCTGCAGGCATGTCTGCTGGACTTCACACTCGCAGCCATCTCAGAACAAGACTTTGGTGAACCGCTGAGAATACCAGAACTGTACACACTTTTCCTGACCTAGACAGGAAAAAAATGACCATTTTGGTGGTAATGACTTTTAAATGTTGGCTTACTTAAAAAACTAAAAACTTGGAAATTTCAAAAGCCATGCCACACAAGGAGAAAATAAACCTTCGTCCTCCTATCTACTGGCTACAGGCACAATTTTATGTCCATTAAGTCCTTCTTACAGCTCCTTTCTGATTTGTGTTACTCCAGGATAAGACATACTGGTTCACATCCAGAAACATGGAAAGGCCTAAGGACATTTTTAATTACTGTATACTCTTTATTGCCTATTCCAAAGTCTAAGGCTTTTCTGATTTGTCTTCACTGTGTTTTGAATTAAGGCCTAATGCTAGGATACCCTTTGCAATCAGGATTCAAAATTCAACATCTCTTTCTAATATTAGCTGTTTTCATGTGCAACTCTCATAAATCTCCTGTCATGACACAACTTCAACACAGATTAATCCCACCATCCTTTGCACTCTTGGGAAACAGAGCCAAGGGGCTGCCTTGGTCCTTACAGTCACAGCCTGCTGCTGACGTTCTCCAGGGGGATGAGCGAGAGAAGCAGCAGCTGCCCAGCCCCTGCCAAAGGGTCTTCTGCAGGTGTGAGAGCCCCACTGACCACACTGCCTTTGTGCAGCCACTTGCTCCCTGGAAGTCTCCTCAGATCCGAAGGCCAGCAGTGCCTGTTGCAATCTCTGAGGGGACGTGCTACAAGAAACCAAACAGGTATCCCACTCTTTGAGTAACATGATGCAGTTTCTTTTAAACAAGGGAGCACAACAGAGGTGAAAAGGTTGCAGATCATATGAGAAATGAAGTCAATGAACAATAAAATTTGTCATCAAACAGTGGTCAGAGTGCAAATTCAATACATAAACCCATTTGCATCTCTTATACGTTGCTGAGAGCTGATGAAAACCAACATCGAGCTGGGAGTTTTGGGGTAACCCTATGGAGGGTGCAGAGCACATGCAGCAGGGCAACCTTTCTCTGCGCCTGCCCCTGACAAAGGCACATGCTGCAAATATTTACTCTGATAGAAACTTTAATTTTCTGGCCCATCCACTCTGTCTTTGCCATGCAGATTACCAAGGATGGTTTATCATCAGCCTGTAAAATCGACATCTGCATGCTAGGAAATTAATTGAAACCCCTGTATATTTTTCCATACGAACTAGCAGAGCAGTCACAGAGTTCAACTAGCATGGAGTAACAGCTTTAAGCCGCTCCTCAAACAGTTACAAATGTCCTTTGGTCAGGCCGCAATTCTCCTCGTCTCTAATACTCCTCGTTTTTTCGTTTGGAGTATCTCCTCAAAAAGCCTTAAGGTGGCAGCACTACACAGTTCTTAAACGTCTAAAGCACAGCACAGAGCAGTCCTGGGATGGGTAAAGATCATATGCAGAGACTGAAAGACCAAAGAGTGGAAGGCAGCAATGATTAAAAAGCCAGTGTGAACTGAGCAGGCAGTCAGATTGGGAATATGAAAATGAAATGTAAACTCCTTCATACCCAACACCTCAGGATGAATTTTGCATCACGCCAGAAGTTTACGCAATGGAGAGGCTGAGACCTACAGTTTCTACCCCAAGGTGGAAATAGGGCGCTAGTTGGAGGAGTGTCCATGCTAGCACAACAGAAAGTGGCTGCCATCTGACAGCTCTGTGATGTGCTTGGAGTGGGATTTCGGTCCCGTTTCTCTTAAGCAGGATGGGCTTAAGTGAAGTCAGGCTGGAGACCTCTGGTCTCTAGAGAATATCAAGGTTTGCTATCAAACAAGAAAAAAAGCAAGCAGGGAACAAGCAGGGAGTTTAATTCTGAAACTGCATTGGAAACTGCAGGAAGAAGTAGGGCTTTGAAGACAGAGGCTCTGATAACTCTTTTCTGAAGGCTTCACCTAGGAAGCGGTCTGCACTCGCTGTCCTCCTGGCTGCAGCAGGAATGAACAAGGCGCAGTTCACTGCAAGGAGAAGTTGCTCCCTGCTGGAACCAGCTTTAGAAAAACCACCTGCTGCTGTTTGAACTACCCCTCCCTGCTTTGGACAGCTGCACTAAAGCCCAGCAGGCATGCTGTATTTCAGGATTAAAAACATTGCTAAATATTTTCAGGGATCCACACAGCCTGACTGCCCTAACTTGTCATGACATCAGGAATTGCTGCGTTGGTGAGCAAGATGGAGCCAGGACTCCTCACAATAGCACAGTGACAGGACAAGCGGCAACAGTCACCTGTTGCAGCAAAGGGAATTGTGACTAGATACAAGGAAAAAAACTACCCTATGAGACTGGTTCAGCACTGGAACAGGGGCCCAGAGAGGCTGTGGATTCTCCATCCTTGAAGACTTTCAATAATCAACTAAACAAGGCCCTGAGCAACCTGGGCTAGTTTGAGGTTGGTATTTTTTGAGCAGAAAGTTGGACCAGAGACCTCCAGAGGTACCTTTGAATCTATTCTATGACTGTATAATGACAGTATTTCCAAAGAGCTTTAAAAAGCAGCAAGTATGGATGACAGGCAAAGACTTCACGTGTAAGAGTTGCGATTGTTAACTGGGATTCCAGATCATAGATGCAATTTGAATTTTTATTTAACTCTTGATATAGAACAGGTATACCTTGAAGAAGCAATTGAGAAAAGATTTCCTCAATTTAGGGGAAAAAAAAGCAAAGCTGAAGAAGTCTGGAATCAATTTACTGATTCTATTACCAAAAAAAAGAGGAAGGAAGAACTGAAGAACTTGAGAGCTTCAGAATTGCTTGGATGATGAAGACAAAAGATATGCCAAAAAGCCAACTTAGAAGTTGCTTAAGTGTAACAACATGGAAATAGCTATGAGTTTGAGGGAAGGTAACCTTTGGGTGAGCCTGTAGGTGCTGTGGATTTCTGTGCCTTGGGAGGAAGTGAGACCAACCACAGCCACTCTTGGTCTCACCTCAGGGGGGGATGAAGGGCTGGGAAATCTGAGCTCCTTTAGCCTAAAATCCTTTGGGCTATAATTCCAAAACACAACCTTTGAGTGACTCAAACATGAATTATGTGAAATAGGATGAGCTAGCTGACAGTAATATCAGTACTACTGTGCAAGAGAAATACACAAACTATCTAAAAGCAACATAAAAGATTACCTGGAAAAATGTGAAGAACAATGCAGTCTTACAAAGACTTCTGTAATCAAAGATAAAAATGATTAAGCCTGTTTGCACCTATTATGAACTCTCAAGTGCTTTTTGAATATTAGTGTCACAAGGCTTTTCAAAACCACTAGGGATTTTTTGTAATTGTCTTTGACAATTACTAGGCACGATCCACGAAGCCTGCAGTGGAAATCAACTTAATAAAATTGTTGTCAGTTAATGTAGGAGTAAAAACAAAGAGGAAATACAGGAGTTAGTTCCTACTCTGTCCTTGAAAAGGACTTGCTTTATTGTGTGTCTGTTGGAAGCTCATTTCAAGGACATGTATTTATGAAGTTGTGGCTTGACTCATTATCAATATGTTGAAGGTACAAATACTGCTTACTGCAAGGACCAATTTTTTTCTTTCATGAATGTTGCTTGTTTGCTTATGCAGAGGCACAGTCTCCTGTGGGAAATTTTGAACTGCAACCTTTAAGTTGTCCAAGTGTCCCCTGAGCTCACTATGGACCATAGCTGTGTGGATTCTTATCAGCACTTCCAGTGAAAGTTATATAAACTGGTGAATGAACACAAAAATTTTTTCATCACTTTTCCTCAGCTATTGAGCACCTATATTCATATATTTACAAATAAATGTCATTACACAATTACTCTACTACTACAGATCAAAAGGATAAGCACATGCAATCTTAAAAAGCATAAAATTGTGTTTCCTTAATGTACCTGGAGAAGAAAGAGGTAGGTTAGGTGGCTGTTGCAAATTGCTGGATTGAAAGGCTGTTCAAACAACCCCCAAACTGCTCCTTTCTTTTGCGTTGTAAAGAATAAAGGAATAGTTCTACAAGACACATCATTAAACACCTACAGATCAGGAAGGGTTTTTTGTTTTGTTTTTTTTGCCACTCATGAACAGGTACTCTCAAATTCAAAGGAACTCCAATAAATGCTAAAAAGAAAAAAGGGGCAAAGCTCTCCTTCTGCTGAAATGGTGAGATTTACAAATTGCAGAGACTTCTCTGCAAATATCTCCCTGTCTCAGTCAACTCTTTTAATTAGATCAAAGGCAATAAGTGAGACCCTAGAAAACTGACATCTCTCCCTGGGGCAAATAAAAAGTTTTTGATTTAGAAATCTCGCATAAATGCACATTCTTTCTCAGCCTTCATATACCCATTTCCATGCTAGAGGGGCAGGACCAGTTCCTAAGACTTGCTCAGTCCTTGGCCTCTCTTGACACTGCTGACAGCTGCTAAGCAGGCACTGAATCAACCTTCCCTTTCCACATTTTCTGTGGGTTGCTATTGACTGGAGGTAGAAAACGAGGACAAAGTATGCATGTTTTGAAGAAGGACAAACAAACCCAGATGACTAGGTCAACATTCCCCTTTTACGCAAAACGGAGTCTGTCCTCTATTATGGAACTACCATTGGATGCAGAATGGTTGCTCTGTGTTAAAGAACAGATTTCAGAGCCTGTCATTATGTAGTATAATAAATGGCATGGAATTAATTTTGGTATAGTACATATCCAGACTGTTCTTCCAAAACTAAGACACATGCAACTTCAAGCAGAAAAAGTCAGCAGGAGCAGCCACTTCCACCACTGAGGACTCCAGACCTCCAGTTGCCTTTCCAGTGGTCTCAGATCTCCTCCTCTCATGTCTGACAGTTCCCTAAAAGGACCTTCAACAGCAAACTTCTCATGATTTCTTCTACTGACCTATTATTGCTTCATGGCTTTTTCACATTTTTAGTCCCCTTGTGAAAGGCTGAATCTGTGAGAGGAACTTTGTACCACAAAGCTGCTCTGCTGACCCTTGGCTCAGAGGTAGAACCCATGAAATTTGGGGTTTATGCTGCGGTTGAGGCAAATGTGTCATGCTTCAAAAGATCACCTGCAAAGCAGAATTTGTTCCAATTATTGGCAGTCTGTAATTCCTGCTGCTGATCATTACACCTTAATGATTTCCTCTTCTAATTTGTTCATCTTCTAGACTGCAACAATTTTACATAGTCCAAAAGATACAGCTTCTTTATTCTTCTGAAGCAATAAACCACAAACATGATATTTGCTAAGTCCTTGGCTCATATTCGACATAAAGAGTACTTGTATTTCTGCTGTAACAGCATCTTTTTCAAGTCTGTGTTTCTGTAGCAATGCATTAACCTTCTTCCTAATAAAAATGAGTTTTGTAATAGAAGTAGACTGTGATACGGTAGCCATAAATGCCCTTTTTAAGGCTACAAATGCTCACTTTCACCTCATGGCTCCAGAAAATATTTCCTTTTTTCCACCCAGCATAGGCAGTTATTTTTCTATCCTGTGAAGCCATGAACATTTGTAATTGGAGAAGAACCTTAAACAACTCCGGACATCTCTTAAGAGTCCGCAAAATTCATTCCGTATGGGCTCTACTTTGGTTGCTGTAAATGTCTTCAACTGTGTTTCACAAGCAATGCTAATTTTCTTGCAGAGTGAAGCTCTTTGGTTTCATTTCTAAATTGTCAGTTATAGTTATGCTATCAGTCACCTGTAAAGTTATCAATTACTCCTCAGAAGTTTTAGCCACAACAGGATACCAACTAAATAAATAAGCTGTAACATCCATTCTATACAATAACCTCCTTATGTTGCTTTTAAGAGCAGCAAAGATATTACATAAAACAGAAGTGTTAAATTAAATTACACACTTTGTTCTGTGTATACACGCAGTCCCTTCTTGACTTTTTTAGATCTATTTCCACCTGCCAATTCCTAATTTCATCATACAACACTGAAAAATAAATTTAAGTTTGCTTTTCTGTACTTACCTCCCAACTGTAAACTGGTACCTTGAGATTTGTCTTATTTGTAAGGTGCTCTGAGATCAACTGATTAAAAAAATGCACTAGAAGAATTAGACACTATTACAACCCAGAATCCAGGTAAATATCTATTCACTGTAATTCCAACAGTCCTCAAAATAATGTGAACATTTCTTTCTACAGTCTGTGTAAAAATCTAGTGATTCCACCTCTTTTCTGAGACAGAAACACATCTGAGGTGCAAGAACTTAGGTGGAAGTTCAATTTTGTTTTCCTAATACAAGGGCTAAAAAGTGTACAGACTTTTCCCCTTTAAAATTATTAGAAGTGGTGATGCTTCTTTGATAAATTGGCTTCAACCCATGTGAATCCAGGTGCTATACAATGCTGACTCATCTTTACAATATTATACTTTAGCATAAAGGCAGAGTGCCTCTCAGCTCCTTCCCAGAAATTTTCTGACATTCTTGCTGCTCCCCGTTAAAATACGTGACACTGAAAAGAAATTTCAATAAAACTCAGGAGGACCACTGTCATGATATACCTCAAAGCCAGGGAGCACTCACCTCCAAACCCGCTGTCGCCTCCACGTTTAGGTGTTAGCCCATCTAGTTACAAATGAAAAGCTAGTGACATACTGCATGCATTATTTATAGATAAACTGAGTATGTTTGTGTACAGTAGTATGTGCATTTAGGTTTTATCATGCAGAAGAGTATGCACTCAGTTTGAATCCTGATCGCCCAGACAGAAGGGAAGATTTCCTTCACAGCACGTTAACAGTTTGCTATGAGCCAAGTGAGTACTTTTTTCTTTTTTAAATTATTTGGACAGAGATAGCCCTCTCTAGGGCTGTTGAGAAAGATCAGCAGTTCTAAAGCTAGCCAGATAAGGTCAAAATTTTGGGATCATAATATTAAAACTGAGTAAAGCAATGAATTACAAGAAACCTCTAGAGGTGGAGTGTAGGGGGAAGTCATCTGGCTCTGATACATCCCCATGAACCGAGTGAGTAAACAAGCAGTGCTTTCTCATTCAGACACTTTCCAGTAAAAGCCTTAACTAGCATGTTGGTCCCGCCTAAGAAATGAGTTCCAATGAAAAGACTCTGTAAGGATCCTGTTAACTTTTTAGCTGGATGACAGAACCTTTTGCATCTGACCAAAAACACAGGTAGAGCAAAAAATAAAATACACACGCGTAGAACTAATTACAGCGACTGGTTCACTGATCTTTAGATTGTAAGTAAAAGTTCACACTTTACCTTGACCATAACATTTACGATGTGCAGCTGGCAAATCACAAGACATCCCACTTCTCTGGGATGGTGATCCTCAACTCAGGGCACTTTCACAACTTACATAAGAATTTCAAAAGTATTGGACTGTTCGCTAGCTAAATTGTATAGTTCGGTTTTGCAGCTGGTAATACAGGATATAGGTATGGAAGTGATTTTTCAGTGATGTGCATTAGCCAAAGTATCTTTGGCATGCAACACAACAGGGAAAGTACCTGAAAGTTACTGATCTCCCACAATTTTCTAAAAACTACTTTTGCCCTCTGCCTTTATTGACAAATTCTCTGATTCACATTATACTGCAGTAGCTCTATCTTTAAAAAAATCAAAACAAAACAGGAAAAAACTCCACTAAGATGTTTGGTGGAAATATTCCCTGATCAAAAAGAATCTCATCTGTTTCATGATAAAGAATATTTTAACAGCTTACGCACTCTCTAGATCTTGTCTCAAAAGTTTCAAGCACTCATTTTCTCCTACTAACCCAAAACGATGACTGTAACTAGACTTGCAACTTCTCATAGGAAAATTAGTAGAGCCACAAAACCTTAACTATATCTTTACATTTTCTAGATCTGTAATTGGATCTGGATTATCTGTACGCTTCCTGTTATTTTACACACAACTTATAACCACCAAAAAAAAAAAATCCCTACCAATAATGATTGAGTTATTCACTCTCGACCATCCAAATATTCTGTTCTGCTTCTAACGGTCTGATATTTCAACCCAGTTTTCCACATTTTTAGACAGAAGTGTGTGTTTTCCCAGCCATTCTTATAGCCAGGGACTAGGTCAGACAAATCAATTCTGTATCCCTCTACCAAGTATTTCTAGTATGTCCAATACAACCATAGCACTCAAGATGGCATACATAATTCCTGCTGTAATAACACTGTTATTAGCCATGATAATTTAGAAAGCTACTCAGCCCCAAAGTGTTCCCCACTAACTGTACTAGTTAGTTAAACATATTACCTTTCTTCACATACCCTGACTCTCTACATCTCTTATACATAACACTTCCTATTGCGTATTAAAAAGTCAAAATATGAGAGCTGTCATTTAATTGCCCATACATGACAAACTTTTTTTTTAAAACACATGACCCACCAAAAATGTTCTTTAGCTTGGCATTAGCTGGATTCCCTGAATTAGATGTACAGAGTTTCTTTGTGGCACTCCATCATGCTCTGCTCTGAAGCTCTAACAGTTTTTTGTCTCAATACCACTACACATCATCACTTTGGCTTGTTCTAATACTGATTCAAAAGGTTCAAGAACATTGTAAATCCAGGTAAAATCCCCAATCACAGCTATGTGATACACAGATTATCAAGGATGGCCACCACCTTTTGCAGCGGTGGCTGTGGCTACTTTCTTCTGTGCTGCACAACCCCACCATAAACTCCACAGCAGCCTATGTTTTGGATTTTCAACTGTAGATGTCATGGGCAGAAGTCTCCAATGAATAAATCAGTAGCTCCTGGTATCAGGATATGCTTGATTATGTGTATCCAGATTCTCAATCAATTCCTGTGAGAATTTTGTTTATCCTTCTAGCCTCTGCTGAACCCTGATCAGCCCATATTGATGTCTTGTATATCCTTTATGAAAAAGCTTCATCTTTTTCTTTGACCATGTTCAGCAGAATTACTGGATTGACTCACTCAGGGTAGTCATCAGAATCTTCTTTTCAATTGCCACTCACTTCAGAAACACTGGTAAACAGTCACTTAAATTTCCCAGGAAGCTGGTGTTAGCCCACACTTTCCTTTCAGAGATCCTGGTGAGAGTAGATAGCATGGAGAAACATTTTGAAAATGATCCATCTTGTCCAAGCTGTCGCTAGTTCATTTCCTCATCCAAACAAATAATTTCCAAGTGGTTGACGGGCCACTGATTTTCTTCTTTATACAGTCTCCATGTTTTAAAGTTCTGCTATGGGTCATTTCTGCTCCACAAGATCTAAATTAGACAAGATTTCCAAATTTTTTCTTTCTTTCTAATTTGAGGTATCCATAGTATCAAGCAAATTATCATTAACAAATTGCTTTTGCAGAATCAAGCTGGTAAATGTTTTGTACATGGATTTCAAAATCTACTCAGGCACTTTATATTTTTTGATCTGAAAGAAATTCTTATTTCCAAGAGGATTTTATGACTGCTCTGGGTCATTTCCAAGTTCTCCCCAAGAAACCATTAAGCATTGTTTTAAATTCCTCCTGGCCTGGTTTTAGAGAATCCTGACAGCTCTGATTTCTGTGAAGGCTCTATTACCCCAAATATGACCAACTTGCAAGACCTTTGCTGGAGAACACATCCCTTCCTCTGACAACAGCATTGACAGCTGGCCAAGCGGTAGTCGATTTGAGGAGTATGAAAGTACTTCCCAATGAGAAATATTTGTCAGGGAGTCAAGTGTGATATCATTTATTTATTTGCTGTACATGACTCCTACTACTTTTCAACCAAGATGCACAAGAAGTTAGGGTCTCCACAACAGCCATGAGCACCCACAAGGAAAACCTCTGACCCTTTCCCTCCCAAATACCCAAACACCTTTTCCCTCAGTTGCATGACACCACTGTGAAGAGCCAAAAGCATCAAATTCAGCAGATTTACCACACTGTCCTCTGTTGTAGTACCACTCAACTGATTCTTCACCAATATAAATAATGCAGTAACAGTAACTACTTTTTTTTTTTTTTCAGAACATGGAGAATAGAACAGACACTAGGGAAAAAAAAAACAATTTTTATTCAGTTGAAAAGAAGTCATTTACTCAATCACATTGTCTATGCTAAAAATGATTTTTTTCTGACTACACCAGCAGTTAAATATTTTCAGCACCAATTCAGGACACATTAGTGACATATATCACAACAGGTCTATTTCTTAATGTAGAAGGACATACTAACTCCAGTAGCTGCTACTGGGAAAGGAGTAAGCAGAAGACTGCCCTTTCTCTCCAAATACTTTTCAGTGAGAGTAGCAACTTCTAGAAATAAATAACTGCCAAATTATCTCCCAAACCTTTAAATTGATCTTTAAAAATAGAGTTAAAATAGATATCTTAATATGAGCTCTCATAGATTTTATATTTTATGTGCTGAATACTCCAAAATGAGAGTAGTTGAGCAAGCATCCAGTACGTAACCTTTTAAAATAGGTCTTCCCTCCCCACAATATCAATTCCATTTTTTATCCAAGTCATGCTGGTTAGAACCCTATCTACAGTGACTTCCTAGTAAACATCACACTGTTTGATGTTACCAGGATATGCTACCATCCTATAGTGAAAGAAGTCAGTGAACCGGTGAAATGCCACCACTTCACATGAAAAGAAAATTCATCCAGTCATTGGCTCTTTATCCTGAACATCATACAAATCCTAAGCTTTTATAAATAAAAGCTTTCGTGGTCTTCCTCTTGCTGGGCCAGTTCAGAAGGTCATCACTGAAGGCAGAACTGATGAAGGCAAACAAACCAAAAAGCAGCAGATAATAGTGTCTCTCTGTCCTTTTAAACAAATCAAGTTCGCACAAAACAAAAGGAGACAAGGTTAAAATGAAGTTTATTAGTTTTTTTGGTTTTTTTAAGCTTTTTTTTATATAAAACTGTTTGTGAAACAGCTATTTTATTCCCATGGCAGAGTGACCCTTGAAAGATGCACTAACCCCTTTCTTAAGGCCTTAACAAGAAAAAAATTTTGAATTTTTTGTTGTTCCTTAAACCCAAATGTTTAAAAATTACACAATCTACAAAAAAAAAATATATATATATAGTGTAGCCTGTTAAGCTGACATTCCCTCTTCCTTCCTTTGGAAAAGTAAAACAGAAAACAAAGACGGGCTAACTGGATTTTCCCAAACAGTTTGAACACATTGATTCTACCAACATTCAGACCTTTTCCGTCCCCCAATCTGGCAGGTAAAAAACAGTGTCCTCCTCTCACCCACCTTCAAAACTGAAGGCAACTTCTTGGAACGTTTTGGGGGCGTACGTTGTTACAACAAAGGGCAGAAACTCTTTTCCCCCTGACGTGGAACAGATGTTCCCACAGGCAGAAGGCGTACATTTGTGTGTGTGATTTAGCAAGCAGCAGGTACCTTTCATTTCATGAGTAACATGATCTAGAAGTCTTTAGATGGTTTTCAAGCTTCCACTATTAATAAATAGTGCTTCTCAAAAATGATAATCTCCCTCTCCCACATACACAAGTACAAACAGCCCATCACCTGCAACCATCCATGCCTTCCTCCTACCTGACAAACAACTTATGTGATTTTGTTTTCCTTTTAAAATTGAACTTCCTTGAATGTGGTCAGAAAGCAAGCAAGAGGAAGGGAGACAAATCCAGTGTGGAATACTCCTAGTTCCACTGCTCCTTCCAACAAAATGTGAGGCTCCAAGAGCCTTCCTTTGATTTTGGATTTAATATTTACTTTAGCTACAGATTTTTTAATTTATCTGGGGTTTTGTCATCTTTAATCAAAAGCATCAAAAGGGATAGCGCACCTTTCATTTAAAACAAAGTCTTTCAAGACTAAAAAATAGATCTTTATATATATATATATATTTATCCCTCCCTCTTTAATTCCCCCCACCTGTTTCCTCTTTTTCCCCCTCCCCTTCCCACTGTCACTATGGAGATTGTGTCCATGGAAACAGCTGGTTCAGACTCCTTGGTCAGATTCTGTGATGTCATCAGTCTTGAGTGTGATGTAAGAATTTATGAAGGAAGTGCTGGCATTGGCAGGCACGTCGAGAGGGGGCATGGCTGCACAGTGGGAGAGATTCCATTCAGTCACGAATGTCCACCGCTTTTTATCTCAACAGCCTAACCTGAAAAACAAAGTGAAAACAATAATATAGGACTGCTTCGTTTCCTCAGTCTACCAACACCCCCCTCAAATTTCAGAGAAACTTACTCAACACCACAGCAGTAACACCAAGAGCTCTTAAGTTTTGTGGACTAAAAATGTATGGAAGCACAACAGTGAATAGTACTTAAAAGCAAATCAGCGTGGTGAAAAGGATTGGTTTGACAACCACCAGAGAATGAAACAAGCCCAGTTACAGAGGAGGTCCAGAATGACAGAGCTCTCTGCACCAGCACAACGGCCTAATGTTCTTGCAGAACAGCTATTGCCAGCAGTGAGAAGGGAGCTCATTTGCCATATGCGTACGTCCAGTCCTTATCATGACCATTAAAACTGAAAACCAAGGGTCCAAGCAAGTTCAACTGCGATGACAACTTCTGCAGTACAACACTGCCCCTTGGAGGCTGGACCCAAATAATTTCATACAGGTCACCAAACAGCCATCAGATAATAATTTTCAGTGAATGGGTAGCAGATAATGGAACTGATATCAAAATTATCAGACTCCAGCTGCAGGAACCAAGTTCCTGAAACGACTAGATTTCACAAAGCTAAAGATAAAGCTATAGTTAAAATAATTACAGTTTAACTAATATGTATTTTTGTTGCTTTTTTGTTCTAATTGCCTCATTGTGGTGGCAACAGTTAACGGAGGGACTAAATTTGTGATGTCTTTCAAGACAAGCTTTGGAAAGTCCAAGTGCTTGGTGTTCTCTTTCTCCATGTCTAGAAATTCTCTGAGGAGAAAAAATTAACTCCAGGAGTTCATCTAAGTTCATGGGGGCCTAGCTCAAAAGAGAAACTGCAGACAAAGTTAAAACTTCATTTTTCTAAAGCCACCACACTCATCCTTAAGCTGTGCAGCCAAGAAAGCAAAGCTTGAAATAATATGTTCCTTTCTTCCCTTCTCCCACAACCTACGTGAGGCCCAGAACCAATTTATTTCTTTAGTATGATTAACCCTTTGGTGTAACTTAGATAAATCCTGTCCCATCAGTTAGCGAGTTTGTGCAAAGGAAAAAGCTCACCACATATGTGACACGTATGGAAAACAGTTAAAAACATTAGAGGTGCGCTTCCAAGCACACACAACATCCATGTTCATAGCTGGCAATTACAACTCCAGGATCCCTAAGTGGGATACAGAAGCCAACACTGTTCTGATCATTAGCACACCAATTAGATAACATCCCAGCAAGCCTACCTCTTGGCTGCAAAGATTCCCCTCGTACAGGGATGCCCGGCTAAGAGGAAAGAAAGAGTGAGGCAAGTTTGTATATATATATTTATATATATTAAAAAAAAGGTAGGCCATGGAGATATAGTTAAAGAGGAAAGGAAGGAGGTTCCTAGACAGTTCAGGCAGCTGACCTTTGTGGTATTCATTACTGTGCAACTGTGAGCCCTCACCGAAGGAGTGTCAAGGCCATGTTGCTGCCTCTGGCTCCTGTACAACTGCAGCTTGCCCATGCTTGGAGTCCATCCAGAGCATTAGGCACTGGCTCAGGGAGGAAACAGGCTCACCACACAGACAGTCCTTCCCTATTCCTGGACAAGATCCAGAGCACCAGACTCTCTCTCACAGTCGCTCTCCAGATCTGGATTTGATCCAAAAGTTCTAGAGACAACTGGTTCAGGGAGAGAGAAGCAACAAACAGAGACACAATACACTGACTTGCTTGGATATTATCCAGCATGCAGGATTTTTCTTAACTTATTGGACCTATGGGGTGAACCAAGGCTAAAACTGCCCAATAATCTAACAGCCAACTGCACATTCTATCTTTACCCTAAGACCGGCAGAAGGACAGCTGCTGTACTACCAGGACTGCTACAGAATTCCTCTAAACTTCTTCACTTACCACAGTACTGCAGCAAACTTCCTTTTAAGAACTGGATCTTTTGGATTTTCACGGGTTTTATTTTGGGATGCAAGGTCAGGTTGAAGAACTTGACCTTTAAGACACTGTCAGCCTCAAAAGGGGGAGGGCTAAATAGGACATTAAATAAGAACTACTTTAGGCAAAAGTGCAGCTGAAAAGAAATGATGCCTTAAAGAGATGCCTAGAGCACAGAGTAAACATAGTGCTGAGATTCCAGAGCTTGCAGGGTCTTAAACCAATACATTCTTATGATGTACTACACTCTTAAAAAAGAAGTTAGTGCTGGAAAATAATGCAGGAAACAAAGTTGCAAGAAAGTCTCTGGGACATACTAACGTTTAAAAAAGCTCCTTAAAGAAATGCCCCAAAAAATCATCACTGAAAAAGATTCTTCATATTCTGTAGTATAAAACAGTTATAACAGACACTATCTATGAGACTATCATCCTGTTTTAACATTATGAGTTATGTGACCATTTACACTTTAAGGAAAAGGGAAAAGCTTAAATGAAAGAATCCCAGTGACCTTTATCAAGGAAGCAAAAAATTACTCAAATAATGAACTTTGAAGTTTAATATTACTTGCATGGCAACTTTTTAATAACACTCTAAAAACAATAAAGAATGCTGTTAAAATGACCAAAAAAAAAAAATCACAGAACACAGCAGAGCTAAACCAAGTCAGCAGTCTCTCTACAAAGCATTTATACCAAACACTAGATGTCTTCTCCTATGGCACTAAAAACCAGAGAATTCTTTGGTAAATCTCTCGCCCTTCATAGAAAATACCACTAAAATCACTTCACAGTTACTCAGTTGGAGAAGTAAGAAAGATTTTAAGGTAAGGGAAGTGCTTGGGAAGCACAGAAATGTGGGGAGGAAAGGCGATTGTTATAATTAGTTCACACAGCACACATGATAAAGCAACTTCACTTGCATGATCACAGGAAAAAGACAGGCAACTAGGTTGAATAAGAAATGCAACTGAACAGTGAAATAAGTCAAGATATTTACTTGGGCAGCAGTTTACGGAAAAAGATGCTGACAGGAACTAATCTGAAACCAAATACTTTATTTAGACCTCCCTGTTGCCATCAAATGGCAATGCACTTGGGGGAAATCAAGCACTAGAAAATCCCATTCTCATCCCACTCCTTGGTGCTAATTCTCACCTCTGTGCTACTCCCTCCTTGTGTCAGGGCTTTTGCCCAGCCACGCAGTGAATCAGATTAAGGAAAATGACCTAACATGCTAACATGGCAAAAAATAGTTTCAGATAAATCAAATTCCAGACCAAGCTCACCACATGGCTGTATGAATGCTTGGGCTAGACAAGGAACGATGCAGCAGGAGAGAGGAAATGAGCAGCTGGGGAACTGGAGCATGAGAGCAGAGCTGCTGCTTTCCACAGCCCCGCTGACTTAAGCTGACTGAAGCATTCGGCCAGCTACAGCCTACCTTACATCCAGGGAGAGGGGAGGCAATGAACTAGAGTAAACACTACAAATCTGTGAATTTGTGGCCACTTCTCTCACCTTCCATCTTCTCTCACCCACATCTGTCTGCAAAGCAGAGCAAAATGCTCGTCTGAAAGGAATGTCATGTGCTCCCAATAAGGTTAATTTATTTCTCCCTCTATATGCTGAGGCAACCTCAGGAGATTTCTGGCACACTGGTATAATGAGTTATCAGGCAGTTGTAACAGCTAACAAGCTTTGCCCCTCACCACTAAACAGAAGGTACCACTGCAGAAATACAAAACTGAAATCACTAGCCTGAACAGATTGGTAGCAGGGAAAAAGAAAAGTTTTAAGTAATTACAATTTTTCTACAGGTACACAAAAGCACCTTGTTCTCTCAGAGAAGCAGGGAAGGGCACTGGAGGTAAGAAGCCATAGGAGAAGGCAGGTGGAAACTGGAAACTCTCCCCAACTCACCTGTGCTTGCTTATATTTCCATTCCCAGGATTACACTTCCCCCCTCACCCCCGCTCCGACTGCTCTGTGCTGAGGCTGCCTTTCACCATCTTGTTCTGCAAGGAGGGAAGAGAGCAAGGAAGGAGGGGCTGACAAACCAGCAAGCCAAAAGGAAGAGGGAAAAGAAAATGAGGGAGAATAGGAAGACAGGGGTAGGGAAAGAGAAGCACACACAAAGTGAGAGAGAGAGAGAGAGAGAGAGAAAGAAAAGTCAGTATTAGAACCAGACACAGATTTTCAGACAGAGTTTTCCCTGTGACAAAAGTAGGTGATTTTGCAAAAGTAAAGAGTTTGGGATATGGAGGCCCGGTTAATTACAAGAAACACAGAATTTATCACAAAAACTTTGGCACAAACTCTTAGAAACATCACTTAAAACTGACCTACAGATGGCTTAAGACAATCTAAGACTCCAGTGCCACCAAAAGGTGAGGTTTCCCATCCCATATACATACTCCCCACTACATATACACACTCCTTCCTGTGCCTCTGCATCTTCATCCATTCTGTTGCAACAGTACTTGCAGTGATGCAGACACACAAGTAGTTGGATCAGGGAGTAGAAACCAGCCATTTCAAAAGATTATTAGTTTTCAGACAGCATTTTCCCATGATAAAAGCTGCTTTTCTGCAAAAGTAACATATTCAGGACATGGATAGTTGGAGCATCAGTGCTGACAGAAGGAAATGGGAAAGCTCACTGGGGAGAAGAGTGCAAGGCAGGTCCAGTCCCTCTGGACTTAGTTTACTTATGCCTGAAGAGTTAAGCACAGTTAATGAGGCAAGAAGCCCCTTTGTTCTCCAGGAGCTCCTTATTATGATGATATTTACTGATATGAGGCATAGGCTAAAAAAGGGTAAGAGGCACTGTACTGGGGGACTTACTAAGTGTCAGTGGATTTATGAAGTTAGCTCTTCCACCCATTAACTGAAGAACTGAAGAGTCAGATATCATGCAGCTACTACTTAGCTACTAATGTTAAATGGATGTTACCTAAAAGGAGAGTTTTAAACAGTCTAATCTAAAGTTTCTTTTCCTCTCAATTGCTCACATTCATCTCTTGCAAAAATCTTGATGTAATTTGTTCTTCAGTCATTCTAGAGTGGTGGTTTGCAACCCTTCTATTCCAGCCTTGCAACTAGCTGGAACTTCCCTTTCAAATTACTACAATGGAAAGAGCAAGGTGATGTTATATTCTGCCCTGAAGAAGAATTTGGAACAAACCAGTAATGATCAGCGAACCACGGAGCAAGGGCAGAGTCACAGGCAAGCGAAGAAAGCCCTGCTTGACTTCAAAAAAATGATTCATGTCTTTACTAAGCAAAAGGCAACAAACTTCAGTGTCAAAGAAAGGCTGCTAATGTTGCATTTCTATTTTTCCTGCAACGCAGAAAAAGGAAATGATCTGTGCTTAGTTTTGAATAAAATTCACAACTTCTATTGCCTCATGATGTACCTTTATCAAATCAATTGGCACTCTTTCCCTCACTCCCCTAAGGATTACTTTGGAAATCAATGTGCCTGTTTAAGTATCTTCTACAGTAGGATGGATTCTTGTCATAAAATGGTTGTGTTTCCTTTCACAGTTTGGGCATGATCACTGCAAGTAGAAATATACAGCAGCAGTGACCCAAGCCAGCTATGAAAAGCTTTAAAACCATGTTTCCCCATGACACCTCTTGGCAGTGGGCAACTAAAATAAAACAGCCCTCATAGATATAGTCTTCCTATTCTCTTTAGGCAAGTAACCAAAGTTGGGTAGAGGATGGCACTTCTGTAGTTGTATTCCACTGTAAAGAGAGCTCATTCCTTCCATTATTGTTTGGTGAGATCTGCAGGTTCATGTAGCATTAATGCATCAATTTAAGCTTGCTGTACATTTTCAACATTATCTCCACAACCGTACAGAATAGGTTACTTTCTTTTATATGACGAAAAGTAGGCCAGTTCTGAATCATGCGCTGAATGTCCCCAGAATTTTCCAGTGTAAGCAGAACAAGAATATCCAACATGAAAAAAGTATCACCCCTTTACCTTAAACATGTATGTATAAATACATCACACTGTGGTAGAACATCTAGAAAGGAATGTGAGACTAATACTTGTATGTTTACAAAAGACAGATTAAATATGATCTGTAAAGACAGAAGACCACCAGATGTCACTCTAATTCTAAGCAGAGAAGAGATCTGCAGACAAGGACTAAATGGAGACTAATCCTGCTAGAGAGCAACAGAATTCTTCCTGATTATCATCTTTTCAACATGTGCCATCCACACTCTTGCACAATTTATGTTGTATTCAACTAGCCACAAGAATAGCCATTTTTCTGGATACTTCTGAGTATTTAAAACTCCCAGGGTGGACTGGTCTCCACAGCTTCCCCAGAGTTGCACCCTCCCCTTATGCACTGGGGGAGACACTCTCAGCCCTGTATCACATCACTTATGTACAGAACAGTATGCACTGTCTGCCTTATCTCCTCTTTCCATACGGATGGAGCAGAGGCAGTTCAGCTCTTAGCATCGCTGTATTTGCAGGCTCTAAAGACATTCAGTTGTTAAGGATGACCGAACACTAGCAGAAGCAGCACACTAAGTCTATCACTGAAGACAGGAAATGACAACAGGTTTTCTGAAGAGTCGTCGAAGATCTACAGAACAGCTAAATAGACAAATTGTAGGCTGAGCAGTAGGACTCAGTCTAATTACTACTACTAAACTAGGACAAGGTGTTTCAGTTTTTGACAGGTTCTTCTTTCCAAAAACTGGTGAAACGTTTCCACGAGCCATTTCCTTCCTTCTTGCATCCTCAGTAATCCCAAGAGAAAAAAAAAATCACCAGACCTTCAATGTAACACTTAAACAGAAGCAGGGAGCAGGGTACTGATTCTATCACAAAAGACAGGAAATGAAGCTGGGTTTTTTTGAAAGTCATCAAGGATCTAAAGAACAACTAAACAGATATAGCAAAAGCTTCATTTATCATCTTAAGTTCTCTATATTCTTAAGTAGATCTTTGCCCCCAGAATGCACCACAAGAATACATCACAGAAGAAATCATCTAAAAGCATCTCTGACTACAGATGTTATCCACGTGTAAAATTATTAGAACAAATTTAGACCCCAGAAGAGGGCAGCAATAATCAGGCCTAATGCAGAAGAGAATTCTTACCTTGTGCTTGGGGCACCTCACTGAGAAATTCTCTTCATTTAGTAAACAATCTAGAGGAAGAGAAGACAGCAATTTATTACTTTTTTAATAAAAAAACCACCTTGAATAATACATCACATGTATTAATCTTGCCTCTCAGGCATGTATTTTTCAAAGATCTCTTACAGGAATACTATCTTATTAGCAAATTCATCCCTCCCACCCTCAAAGTTTTAGCAAATAAAATCACCAAGCACCCCAAGTGACAATGTTGCCTGGATTACCAAGTCAAGTCCAAACATCCCCAGTCTCCCCAATGCTCTTTACAGAGTAAGAATCACAAGAGCAAGCCTCTGAATCCTGCACCCCAGTTCCCTTCAGCAATTCCAGCCTTTGTTGCTACAGCACAAGGACATCCAGATACATCCATCCAATCTCAACAGATGATCCCTGCTTTATACTTCATAGGAAAACCATTGCCTTTCATTCTTACCCCAAGGCCCTGCCAGCATCAGGGGGAGAAGTGGTGTGTGTCTCTAGGTATGGGTGTATATGACAGTTTATTTGTAATCCCAAATCCTGGTGATCAGTTTACACTTTGACACTATGTCTGGTAGTCAGGTCACTCACGCTGCTCTTGGATCTGCTTCCATGATTTGTACATTGTGAAGCTTCTATGATCTAAGAAATAGTTTTATTAATGACTTAAACCTATTATGGAAACTGGGGCACCTATGTAGAAGCATTAGGAATGAGATTCACAATGCTGTAGTTTGAAGAGCATTTCTTTAGTGCCAGTGAATATGTTACTGCCCTTCTACCCTCCCCCTCAGACTACTCCTCGAAGAGATGCCAAGCCAGCAGCTCCTGAACATAAGCGCTGTGTCCACACAAGGAGCATTGCCAACTCTCTGCTTTCCCCATCATGGTTTCCAGATATCCTGTATTTCACCTTCACAGTAAGTCAAAAAGTAGTACCACTCTCCCAAGAGTATTCAGCGGCATTCGCTAGGCACCCTTAACCGCAGGCTCACCTCTGCACTTGCCCCAGCTTCTGACACGGTTCTTCCCAAACACCCCGTGTAACACAGACAGACTGACCCAGCAACACAACTTGAGTACTACCAGCACAGTGAGAATTCAACAAGGTGTTTACGACCCCCTCTCTTCTTCAACCTACCCAAATAGCTGGCAAGTAAAGAAGCAAAATGGTAAATAAAATGTGCTAATTTAAAACACTCTTAAGTATGTAGCATAACCAGCGCTACCTGCTGTTTCAATCTGCTGGAAGAGTTTAGCAGACAGCAGGAGACTGCAACTAAAGCTTGAGGGAAAAGCTTTCTAGACACCCAAGCTTTGGCAGAGCATCCCTCTGCTATGAAATGCTTATGTTTCAACATCAATGCCTCTGGCCTGAATCAAAGGGAAACAGCATGCAATAGGCTAAGTTACTTGAGAGATTTTAGCAAAGAGAAGAAAAACCCTTAATCCTGCCATGGATAACAATTTCAAATGCAGCATTAGCAAAAGACATAAAATAAACAAAATATTGCCTCATTACAAAGGCAGGAATTCTATATTTAGACCACGTCATGAATTATCACTGTACAATACAGCAATAGTCAAAAATATACACAGTATGTTAGAATAAGATGATTTTTTTCTTTCTTAGAAATTCAACATTGGTGATGAATGAATTCTCTATCTGGTCCCTCAGAAAGGGAGATCATACAAGCACCAGGAAAAACTCTCAGATACCTTGTACCTCATGCTTGATCTGGGTATGGAGCTCAATTTCTTATTAAGTTTTGGATTTTTGCTGCAAATACCAATAGCAGATCCAATTAATGCTAACTTCTTTTTGTTTCTTTTAAGATTTGAGAGACTACTATCTGACTGAGATATGGAAATATCAGCTCACTGTACAGAATCAGCTGAATACCAATAAGAAGGCAAAAATTGTTCATCATTACCGAGTTGCATTGGATTTCAGCCAGCAATTCCAAATACTTTATATCACAGATTAAAATTCACTCCAAAGTCATCAGACACACAGCTACTATCAGTTCAGTGTGGCAGAAGGGGAAAAAGAATAGAGACTCATCCTTGTTTGTACAGATTTTTCTCCATAAAGTAGTCAGGGAAAACCTAAAACATTTTTAACGGAAGCAGTTATTCTTCCATAAGCTTCACACTTCGTCTCATTCTGTGTTCTGCTTGTTACCCATCTTCAACAATACTTGTGGAGACACAGATTTCAGTTCTCTAAAATTCATTGTATTTTGCTGATATTTTTTTCCTAATTTTCAGTCAAAAATCTTTTGTTTGTGATACTTCCTACAATGGATGCTGTGGGGACAACTGTGCTGTAACAATCAGGATCTGACTCCAAGTGGGGAGGAAAAGGCAGAAGGAGTAGATACAAAAATCTCAGAAAACAAAGATCTTGTTTCCATGGAGATGTCCCTAGGACTAAGTTATCTTGAGACATCAGAGGCTCTTTATAAATTTGGACAGATGAAAGCCAAACACAGACAATGTTAACCGCAGTCATTTCCATATAAAAATTATTTAAGTGGCACTAGCAGTTTTGATTTTTATGCAAATGGCTAACAGGAGTTCAGTTCTCTTGCACAGAAGTATACCCTATTCTGACAAAGATTACTTTGTGTGAAAGGAGATTAAAAGGAAGACTGAATTAGGATATGTAAAAGTGTCCATATGTACCAACTAGAAGCTTATGAAGCCATGTGCCTTACATAACAGCCAATTAGCAACACTGGTGCCGAACTTGGCTCCTCACCAGCTCTGGGACTGGAAGGCGACCAGCAGCGTGGAAGCGCAGAGCACAAAACGCACTGCAGGGCCAGCCTTCAAAACATGGAGCTGTGGAGAGCTATCAGGACCATGTGGTAAACAACAGGCAAAAAGAAGTCCTATAGTCTTCCAAAATCTCAATGCAAATTAACTTTTTTTTTTTTCCCTGTTCTCGTTTCTTAGTTTTATTATGTACGGAACCAAACTATTCGGGACCTCTATATTCCAAAAAAGAAAAAGAAGAATTTACCATGAAAACAGTTTTAAATCTAACTATTTCCATTAGATATAAGTCAAACCTGTCCCTAAGAAACAATATAATGACATAACTGCAAGTAACTGAAGTAATTTTGAGATATTGCACCCTCCAGTCCTTTACCAAGGATTTACAGCCTTTCAAATGAGGCACAGTAACGAAAAGGGTCCCAACTTGTAATCCACAGCAATGCTAAGGTAACAAAACATTTTAGTTCACAATGCAACTGCCTAGGAATACAGACACGGATACTTACCTCAGCTAAGCCAAGGCCACTTCCAGGGATACTACAGTAACTCTGTTAAATGCTAAGCGTTTATGATTGACCACTCCAAGAAGTATTTTCTGATTTTTAAGATACAAAGAGTCATACATCCTCCGGAAGTCTGAGCACCCTTGTAAATGTCAGCACAAACTTTTGAGGACTCAGAAGGAATCAGTCCCAGATTCCGCAATAAAGCAAGGTAGCACCATCCTTCATCACAGGACAGATGACTTCAAATGAAACTACTACAGAGTTCAAGAAATTTGAGAAATATGACAGCAGCACTGCATAACCAATAAAAAGGGTTTATAGGCAGATAGCAGGCTGAAGAAAGAAGAGAGAACGCTGATTTGCTTCTCAAGGAAGCTTATGTTTTCTACTTGGGCATAACTGAAAACGAAATCCTATTCCATCTAGCATATTTCTTTTATATAGATTTATTGTAAGAGGAGTTACAGATTAAGACAGCTTGATTATTCCCACAGATAAAAACAATTGCAAACAAGGTCTTTCACTGTCAGGATACCAGGCTGAAATTTTGAATGCTGAGAATCTATTTCAAGCTGAGCTCTTTTATTTGTTTTGGTTGAAAACTTCAGCTAAAGCGGTCTAACTATTTCCTTAAGACTCTTTCTTGGAAAAAGTTATTTTGCCCATGTTAAACATCCTGGCAAATTTTCTCTGAAAAACTCTACCATTCCTTGATTTGCAGCAGGAATCTGAATTCTAGCTATGGCATACCCTTGCCAACTGAATGCAAAAGCAAAATGTAACCCTTTGCAAGGAGATAAGGGCATCTTAATTTGCACATCCTCAGGAGAAGTTTCTTATATTTTATTACCTAGATTCTTTGAAGATTCCACCAAGTATGCTTTTGCTTGGGGGTTAGCAATTCTTTCCTGTAAATGAACCTCTGGTCTCAGAGTCAGGCACCAGAACCAAAAGCAGGGAAGTTATGAGGGGACACTTTTAAGGCTCAGGCAGCCTGAATAAAGAAGGTGACCATTTCAAAACAGCAAAATGTTTTGGTCCAGAAGGCAGACCAGAAGATCACTGAGAAAGAGAATCTGGGACTGGAGAAAGAGCTGAGGCTAGAAGGATGGAGACTACAGCTAGTGGAAGTTAGGAGCAGGAAAATAAGGATGAGTAGGATCAGATACACACAGTGCTGCAGAATAAGATGGGAGACTGATGCCAAGACTGAGGGAAGTAAATGGGAGCGGCTGTACTGGGAGACAGCCAGCATAAGAAGGCTAAGACTGAATCAGGGCTGACTCTGCCAGAAGACTGGAGACTAAGAACTAGTGGGATAAGGCACAGGAGAGTGAGACAGATTAGCCCAAGGGCAATATACAAAGGCAAACTGGGACTAGCAGGGCTAAGTGTGACAAGGACCTGGGTTAGGAGAACTAAATTGGATTAAGAAGCTCAGAGAGGAAAACTGGCACTAGGAGCAAGAAAGAGGGTGATGTATGAGCAAAGAGAAGGAGGCAAGAACGATAGCTAGAAAACAGGGCAAAGGAAAGGTTAGAAAGGAGTAGGGAGAACTGGCTCTTACAATGAAACTGGAATAAGAAACCTGAGAAAAGGAACCTGAGACCAACTAGATGAACAGCCAGAATGGAGAAGAGATAGGACAAGAACAGACTGAAGAGGAAGAAACAGAAGGGAAAAAGTATAAAGAAATAGAGAGAAGTCTTTGTACTCACTAGATCATACTCTGCCTGGAGTGAAATGAAAGATTCACGAGTTTTACCATTCCTCTCCTATTAATTAAATCTGTCTGTGAAACTCGCAAGCAAGTATCCCCTCTCCAAGCAGCTCCAGCCCACACGCTGGCCTGCAATTTATTACTGCCACCATGTTACCTCAAAGGGAGACTTTAGCTTAGAACGGTGCACTCTGACACACGGCCACATGACAACGTGATGTCTTGTGACAGAATTTGAAATAAAACAAAATGTAGTAAGCATAGCCTTGGAACTTGCACACAAAAAGCTATGCTAGAAAAAAACCCAAAGGTTGCAATGTCAAGTCAAATGTTAGGAAATGCCAATTTAATTTAGCTCACTTCTACATATTTTTCAACATGGCTTTAATAATATGATCATACACTGTTTTTTCCACAGGACACTGCCTCTTCAGTGCATGACATGGAACTGCTCTTGGGAATCAGTCAGAATTGTTCAGTAAATTTGTCATCTGGAGGATCCTATCCCCATTTGTTGAGGAAGTCAGAAGGATCTGGAGTTAATGAGGAAGGTAATTTCTGAAGAAAAATCTTAATTCTGATACCTGTATTTAGAACATGGAAAATGCTACCTACTTTACTCATTCATATTAAGCACCTCAACCTATTGGGCACATGCACTATAATTTATTGTGTGTTAATACAACACTTAAAAGGTCAGGTTGTGGACCAGAAACACATTACTTAACACAATATGAAAGCAAAACTGATGATCCTGTCTCTCAGATGTTCTGGAAAAATAAGTTTGTTATTGTTCACGAAACTCTTAGGCACCACAGCGATGAACATCACAGAAAATTTCACACTTCTACTTTCAGAACCAAGAGGGAATAACATGCAGTATGTTATGTATGCTGTATAAAATATAATCAAGGACCCTCCATCTATACTGTGGTATTAGCCGTATTCCACCATAGTACTAATTTCATTAAAAAGCATTTCTATTGGAGTAAAATGCTGTGTTCCACCAGGGTGGGATTTCACAGTATGAGGTGCACTGTAGTCATTCAGAAATGACAGTATCTATTTCAAATATTGTAAAATTTGAAAGACAGTGTGAAATAGCGGGATAAACAAGTGGGCTGCTGTAGAAGAAGCAGGATAACAAACAGGAAGTTTCAGTCATATGCCAGTTAAGAGGTGCAATCCTGAATCCTTACCTGCTTGCTATCAGACTATATTTTGTATAAAACATGATAGGAGAAGTGAATTACAGTGGACTGGAATTGTGGGACATTATTCATTCTGACCTGGGATCTACCTCCATGAAAAACTTTCACTCTTATTCACAAAATACCAACTCACCAGACTCAGGCTCATAGCTGAAAATAATTTAAAACACACAGTAATTTTTATCAGTTGTGATAACACAGCTCAAATAGCACTCCTTTCTACTTTCCCCTTGTGTCTCAAAAGGCAAGAACTTGTAGAGATCTGCACGATCCAAACCTTTCCCTCTATTTTAATTCCTAGACTTCTAATAACAATGTTATGAGGAAGGCTTCTCCTGCAACCAGCCACCGTCTGCTCTATAACCTGTGTTCACATGAGGTTGACAATACAGTCTTACAGGTAAGTGCACTCATAGGACTCTAATACCTTCCTCTGATCACTGAGTAAAAGCAGCAACTCCCATAAGAGCATACCATCCAAACCCATTAGTTTGTTCAGGGATAAAAAAAATGGAGCTACTCAAAGACTGTTTGAAATGACCCTGCGGAGGGAGAAGGAAGGTTGTGCCGTGAATGGTGCTGATGATTCTATACTTTGCCTTGAAATCATTACTAGGCCTATCCATAGGAGTGCATTCCTGAAAGAGGAAATGTCTTTCAGGTTACTTTCAACCTTTTAACCAGGTGTCTATTTTTCGTAAGAAACAGATGGTCAGTTTTCACATTGTAGCCAAATTTCAGTTGCTGCAGTTGCATTCAGCAAAACTTTTTTCTGCACTTCAAGTAGATTCTTTTCATGACATGTTTCATCTTGCCCCAAAGCACTATTGTACACTTTTTATCTGCTGCTGGTTTTCACCCTTTATATTACTATACATTGCAGAGTAGGTTAAAAACTCACAGGGAACAAACTTGTGAAGTACCTTGGAATTATTCAGTGTCATATGCTCTGAATAAACATAAAATGCAGCTGGAATGTCATTTGTTCTTACCTGCATCGATGGCACATGGGTAATGGTATCGGAAGGAGCAGCCTTTGTTGTAGCAGCCTAAGGTGGCTCCCGGTTCCTGGCAATGGGAACATTTCTGAAAGGGAAACCCAAGAAATGACAATGAATACTGTAACAATCCTTCCAAGTATCTGTATTTTCCCAGGAAACTTATCAACCAGGTTTCAGCACAAATTTCTTGAGTTTCACAATGGTAGGCTAGATCTTTACATCTTTACCACATAGAGAAGCTTTTTGAATAAAGGCAACATAAGCTCTTTCAAACAACAAACTTTTCAGCTCTACTAACTGGCTAAGCTCAACCATAAAACAGAACTTGAAACCCACCTCAAATTCATTCCACTGGCCCATGTTTCAATACCTGATGATGACATCAGTGCTAAAATTGGAGGAAAAGAGCTTTTATGAATCTACAACAGCTTTAAAATGTGAATGAGCATGATAGGGAATAATTTAGAAGACACCATTAGTATAAAACTAATTCGGTCACATCATTTGCATTATCACTAGTACTCTAGGAAGATCAAGGCTAAGTTGAACATTTTTTCGCATGAGATCAAAAATGGTTTACCTAGAGCAAGGAGAGATGCCACCAGGGGAAAATACCTCACCATCAAAAAAATGGCTCATCTCCAAAAGAAACACCTGCAGTGCTAAAAAGATGCTCATACATTTATTTTCAAAGCAGTAGGACTTATCTGATGAGCATGTTCAATTTCCATTACATTATTCCTATTATCTCAACTGGTCGATGATATATTTAATCATATTATCAGACAGATGTGAATGCAGCAGTGTGAAAGCCACTCACCCACTTACTTCATCCTGAATGACTCTAAGGAAGTAGGCCTATAGCACATCTCATTCAAACAGGAACTTTATTTCTTGAATGTAAAAGATAAGAGTTTTCCATTAACTAATCTAAGATTTTGAAGAAAGCTGATTTCTCACAAGTTGATGTTTTTCCCCTCTAAAAAGAAAATGAGCTATATGACTGGCAGAATCCACTGAACACTAAGGCCCTACGACTATTTAAAAATTAAAGCGCAGTAAGACTACCGACAGGAAAAGAAAAGATGACCTATGATAACTTTTTAGTTATATCTAAGAAACACCAGGAATTTCAATTTTGCATGACCAACACCAGAATAAGCCCTTGTATAACTGCTACAAACCACCTTGAATTCAGGCTATGAAGAAGTTGCCTTTGGATCACTGATTGCACACACAGAGACGATGATACTATCTATAAATTGTTCTTTCTATTGGAAAAACTAGTATCAAACTGCATGTGCTCCAACAACACAGCAAGCTACACCCGTACAGCACACTGGACAGATGTGCTTGGACCAGCATTGTACTTGGCACTGGACAAAAGCATAGTTTTTCTACCATACCTGCAAGTAATGGTACATCAGGTTCATATGCCAAGATGGCCACATCAGCCAGATGACACTTCTTCATGTCCCTATTTAAAATATATGTGGCAGTGGAGGTCTGCAGAATATGTAGCCAAAGATGAGAGTCACAGAAATTCCTCACTTTGCATAGTAAATAGGATTTTGATTACAATATTTCAAAAAAATACTAGGAATATCTGACACAAAGACAGTTACTGACTGCTCTTCCTACTATTCTGTGCTATGCAGACAGTGACGCCTGTAGTTTGTATTTAAATGATTGAGCGAGGATGAAAGCAAAATTAGCTCCAGCCATAAACCAGGTGGCCCTCTTCAAATCAAAGCAGATGCAATTAACAGAAAAGCTTATTAGATGTCAGTTCTCATGACAAACACAACATCAGTCTTGAATACTGCCTTCTCTGTTCAGTTCTGCCAAAGCATCTTGAGCCTGATCTTTAGCATTCCCTACTAAATCAAGTCATATGTCTTTTAAGCAGCAAATGTGTATCATGACAAACCACTGCAGTATTTATGATGTAAGGAAAGTGTCCCTGAGGCCTAAAAAGAGACACCCAAGCAGTTTATTTTTGCCTGTCAGAACATGAATGCTTGCTTCCAAAGGTAAAAAATCTACAACAATATTTAAATGCACACCAAAATGCACAGACCTCTAGCCAAACTGTAATGTGATTATCTCTTTCATGGGAGTAAAACCAAGTTTCAGGTATAGAAAATGTCTTTTCCTGGCTATGAAATCAACCCCAGAAGAATATTATGTACTGGCAATAGTCCCAGATTCACCTATGCCAAATATTCACAAAGTGCAGCTTGAGGAGCTCTGAACCAGAGCTCTTTACCCCGCGTGCTTTATTCTCTCTTCTAGATGTGGCTGGCTGAGATTAATTATTCTAACAAGACAGAGCCCAAATTGACTATTCTTTTTGAACACAGATATGAATTCCAGTTTTGTTCCTCAGAGACATGCTGTCCTCCCCATTTTATCTAGTCTTTGAAGCACCATCACACTGTTGCAACACAAGAGGTCATTCTTCCCTAGAACACGGTGTCCTGTACAGGGCAGTCAACAGGAGCATAAGAACTACAGCAGTGGAGATTAAACTGCAGCTGTGTAAAAGATTTGTAAACGAATTCCTAACGCTAAAAAGGCATGTTTTAAAGAGTGCATGGTGTAATAAAACTGCAAACAAAAAAAACCCTAGCAAACTCAAAGCAAAATTTTTGATACTTTTCCAAATGCTAATTTAGCCTTTGAACTAATTCTTTAGTGCATCTAGTGTGGTTCATCTTGCTGTTCTGAAACTGTTGCGGTAGAAACACAACAGGCATTTTGACGAATTTTAAGTGTGCCTGTAGTGCTCAGCTGAGAATGGTATGGAATATTTTCATATTAGTTGTAGTTAGGACTGATTAGAGAGCAAAAGTGGGCAGTTAAGATGCCAAAGCATAAGCACCAAGTCTTCATTTCCCTTTTTCAGCCTGCCTGACCAACGAGATTATTACCAAGGTTACCTGCAGCTATGCCCACAACAGCAATCCCCCAGTGGACTACAATCCCACTGACTGCTCAAGGCAGAGATCATCTGCTGCTGCTGGCTCCCCTGCTGCTGAACAAGTCTCCATTCTGGCAGATGCTTCTGCTTTTCACAAGCCACTGACAGTCTAATGGTCCCATTTCTTCTACCTCCTGGGACCCCCAACCATCTGCTTCTTTCAAGGGAAGCTGGGGGAACCACGTACACAGTAACTACTCTTCTCTTTTGAGTCCTGCCTTCTTGACACACCACAATGACTGAATAAAGCAGATACCCTACAAAGGTATATGGTTCTAAAACAACTTACGAGGCTATCACTTAATCTTTGAAAGAGACTAATGCCATATGGTTCCCAAATATCTCCAGATGATTCTAGAAATATAGACCAGAGTGAATAAAAAATTTCCTAGATTGTCTCAATCTTCTTCTGCAAGACAGCATTGATATGCCTTGAAAGATATAAAGCAGCACAGTTCCTGCTTGTACATTCTGTGGCTTAGGCCAGAACCCTTATCCTTATATATTTATGTTTCAGAACAAAAATAAAATGAGGGATGCATACTACAATTAGAAAACATTCTAAAACCAAAGTAAAATAATGGAATTTCATACAGGAAATAAGTGAACTGTGCTTAACTGCCACTAATCACTCTCTTTGGTTCATGTGCAAATTGTCACCCAAACTCCATCCTGCAGCCATTCACCAGCAGATGGTAGCAGCCTGCTTGTCACTTGTGAAGGAATTATAGCATTCTTAGCCAGGGAAACAGCACTCAAGCTCTCATGGGAAGAGAAATTCCTTTTGCTCAGTAAGCAGCCTGCTTAACCTCCTCTGCCTGAAAGAGCTGGGGGCTGGTACTTGGAGTGTGCTCCCAATGGGAGGTGCCAACGGGTAGTAATCATTGCCAGGCATCTAATCATCTCCTGGCTCAAATTAAAAAAAAATACAGAGCAAAGACTGATTCAGAGGTCCTATCCCCACAATTCACTTCTAGCCACAAAGCACATATATCTCACTTACAATAGGCTGAGGAGACTGAAAAGTGTCATTTGGAAGAGACCCTCCATCCCTTGAACTAAATTATCAATAGTATTAAAGCCAGTTACACTGCCTCTACATCTTCATGCTATCAGCAGCCCATTTCTTCCTCACTACAGCTTATCATTCTCTGTCTACCAAAATGAAGTAACACCCAACCTGGAAGTGTGGAAAGTATGGGGACAGCTACCACAGCATTAGCAGAGCTGCTCTGATTCATTCAAAATATTTAAACATACTGTAATTGTATTTCCTTTGCTTTAAGTTTTGTTTTTTTTCCTGCAATATTTGTTCCTTCATTACTACAAGAGTAAACTCTTCAGACAGAACACTGCTCTAAATAAAAAGGTGTGTGTACTGTGGTTACCTGTTTTTCCTCCCTCAAATTTGTACCACATAGATGCTGGAACATAAACATGTCTCAGCTATGTGACCACCACCTTCTTCCCAACCAAGCACAGCTTCTTAGACCTGTGAAAAAAGTGATCCAAGTTGCCCCAAAAAATCCAGCCCTTAACTTTTCCTTTTGGCTCTGCATTGACACAGATAATGTCTTTGAGCGTACTGAAATCCCACTAACTGCTGAGTGGAAGAGCTTTACTGATGGGAAGCTGGGAGCCAACAACCTAGCCATCAGGAACCTTTTTAATACACCTTTCTGACACATTCTGAGGAACAGCAGGAACAGCTGCTTATAAGCAGAAATGAACTGTTTCTGCCTAACATTGCAATGTAAGGCATTTTCAGATGAATTTTCCACTATTATTCTTGTGGAGCAATTACCAAAGCTGTTTCAGCAAGGACATTCACAATAGATACCACTGGATCATGTTTTCTACTGTCTATAATCCAGAAGGTTTTTCTTCTTGCTGATCAGTTGCTTCTTTCAGTTTGTTCGCCAGTGCTCCACACTTAAGCCTCATTCCAAAATCCCTTCTTCCTAGCACCATTTTTTCCTTTGCTTTCTTTTTTCTTCCCTTTTTCTTTGCTTTGCTTTCTAGGTATCTCCTTGGTTTTCCCCTTCTTGTGTACCACCATCAGGGAACACATAAATGGAATGAAATGGCAAGCAACAACTAAAGGTTCCTTAAAAACGAAAGTAAGGAAAAAATGAAATATATGTAGTATTAATTATTCAGGTACAAGCCTTGAATTTACATGTTAGATGCATTTTTTCCACACCTTCTTCTTCATCTATTTAAATTCTGAGCTTTTAGGAGAAGAACTGCTTTTGTAGGATTTCAGAGTCCAGCTACAATATTATGAAATAGGACCTTCTTCTGACTATTTCTGATTAAACAGTTGGCAGGCTAAGCAGAGCACTCAGATTTAATATGCAGGCAAAAAGGCAGGCAACAGAGTCAGCAGGCAGGAGCATTCTCTTTCCTGGAAAGCTGGCTACCAAGAGACACCGTACTCCAACAAGCTCTGAGGGAAACTGCAAAACATTTGCTACCACACGCAATAGTGAAAAGTACCGTTACAGATGTGTTACAGGAGAAAGGAAGAAGTGATCTTGGAAGACTGCTGTTGAAAGGTATTGAGACAAAAACAGAGGGAGGTGGGGTGACATTTTTAGGAAGCAGGAGAGGAAAACAGCATTTTCACTTTGATGGGAAGATACTGAAGAAGTTTAATGAAAAAAGTTGCCTATGTGACTGGGGCTAGAGATAACAACAGAGTACTGAGGGATGCAGAATGATCACGTTCTATTTCTCTTCATAACGAATGCAAGTTCTCCAAAAACAGGCACAGAATATCAGAAAAAAATGAATCTTTCAATTAAAAAGAAACATCCTTATAAATAAAAGTGCTTCAAACTTGCATTATTAACAGGTATCTCTTGCCAGTGATGATGGAACTTCTGTAGCAAGCAAACCAAGTAATACTGAAGAAAAATAAACTAATCACTTAAGTAGAATTGGGCAGCTATCCTGAATACAAGCAACTAAGAACTAATTTAGATTTCAGCAAAGAGACAAATTCATGATCTGGAAGATGCCATCACTGTACTATAAAGCTGGATTAGGAAACACAGGGAAGAGTCAGAACTGCAATGCTGCATGGGCTGCTGAAGCACAAAGAGAAGCTGCAGCTCAAAATGGATGGCATGGAAAAAAAACAGAAGAAATACTAGAAATTTAAAAATATCTTAAAAACAGAAATCCTATTCAGTACATACAAAGTTGATTAAAATACAACAGAAGCACTGTAAATGAAGAAAGAACAGAGCTTTCCATCTTCCTCAACTTGGTGGAAAAAAGAAAGTAACAAGAAGAGAAGATTGCTAGTTTTGACAAGCAAAGGTTTGCCAGCACAGCTTTCTGTGGTCCTATTCTGACACTTAAGCTATTCCACTTTATTCATACAGAATCTCAAAAATGGAGCGAATAATAAGGTGACAAAATCTGTAAACTTTGCATCAAGTCTCAAACTGATGGCAAAGAATTGCAAAAAGATCTCACCATGCTGGATGACTAGATGATAGAAAAGAAATGAAACCTAATGTTGGTAAGTCCAAAGCAACTCACATGGGTAAAAATAATTTCACCTAGACATATATAAGATGATATACTCTAAATTAGCTATCACTACTCATGAAAAGAAAGGAGGAGTCATCCTAGATAGAGTTTTGAAAACATCACTTCAGTCCCTGCGACTGTAAAAAAGACAGTCAGAACATAAGGAATTATTAGGAAAAGAAATTGATAATGAAATCAAAATTATCATTAGATCTGTGTATCACTATAGCATCCTGACATCTTGAATACTGCATGTGGTCCTGGTCACCCTATCACTACAAGAATATGACAGATGAGAAAAAAAATATACAGGAAGACCACAGAGATAATGAGGAGCATAAAGAACTTCCATATGAGAACAGACTAAATGGAAAAGAGGTAATAGAAGGAGGACACAACCAAGATCTATAAAATCAAGTATGGTGTTCATAAGTCAAAGAAGTAGGAGCAAATAATGCGATCATTAAGCAGCTGGTTTAGAACTTAAAATAAACCTGCATTTTCATGCAGCAAATAATTAAACTGTAAAACTCACTGCCAAAGAATGCTGTACTGGCCGAAAGCAAGAGGGAGTTCAAAAAGAGATTAGACAAATTCACTAAGCATAGGTGTGTCAGTGTCTACTAAACACAGTGATCTGAAAGAAACTGCTGTGACAACTGAAAGCTGGGAGAAAATACTTAGGAGAAGTACCACTCTGTACATGACTGGTTTATTACACATCTCCCAAGATAACTGCTCCTGACCATTGCTGGAGACAGGATACCACAACAAAACATTTCATTCTTGCCCAGCATGGCAGCTCTTCCACAGACTCAGAGATTTGATTGTGAAATTCCACAATGAACAACAAAAAAAATCCTTGATTATTAAAAAGAACGTATGTGAACATAAAGCACCCAGAAATTATACCGTAAGGGCACGAGATGCAGTTTTTAAGACTTTTCAGTCTTCACCTCCAGAACAGAAAGTGAAGGCTGAGAAAAACTATAATGCTATACAAAAGGGTTGAAATTTGATCTAAGAGAGAAATTCGCTTTCAGTGATTAGAAGCTTAAATGTACATGAAGATACTCTGCAAGATGACATTGGTGAAAAGCTGAGAAAGCCATGGAGAATGGTGAACCCTCCCCGCTCCTCAAAAAATGGAAAGAAAAAAAAAACCAAACAAAAGAAAGGACCAAGCATAACTGAACTACAACAGAGTTCAGATACCTCAAGAGTAAACTGAAGGTTAACTTGAACAGATTTAGCAAAAGTAACAAAAAATTACCAATAACTTAAAATGATAATGAAAAAGCATGTTTAATTTTAAATTAAGCAGGTTAAGTATACCTCTTTATAGCCAATATATCTCACATGAAATGTAATTTCAAATTAAAAGAATAAATAGACTAGCAGGTACAACAAGACAAAAAATGTATAAATCTTGTTTCCTTTGATGAAAAAGAACCACCTTGAACAAGAGAAGCATTTCAGGCCATCATGTACAAGTACAGGGGCTTAGAATTTGCTGAAGTATGCAAGTCTATCTGAAAAAACTTACACAGTTTATGTTATCTTGGCTATTCATTTGGGAACTTAAATGTGTAACAGTAAGTGCAATTTTGTTAAGAAAAGGCCTGAAAAATAGAAGAACTGACTTAAAAGAGGAAAAAGGAATTCAAATTTTGAAGCAGTGATTATGTGATAAGGAGATACACAATTATGGGAATAGCATACTCAGCAATGAGAGAGCATTTGCCACATCTGAATTTTCTGCCAGTACTTTTCTTTCCTGACCATCATGGGCACTGATTACAGGAAATGTCCAAAATGTATAGAGAACATTCAAAATTATTATTCAGATTAATGAAAACTATTTTTTCTCTTTTCAGTGGTGCCCAGCAATAGGATGAGAGGCAATGGGCACAAGCTGAAACATGAGAAGTTCTGTAGGAACCTAAGGAAAAACTTCTTTACTGTGAGTGTCACTGAGCACTGGAACAGGTTGCCCAGAGAGGTAGTGGAGTCTCCATCCTTGGAGATATTCAAAAGCCATCTGGACAGGGTCCTGGGCAACGTGCTCTAGGTGACCCTGTGGGTTGGACTAGATGATCTCTAAAGGTCCCTTCCAACTTCATCCATTCTGTGATTCTGTGGAATGAGTGAAGGAAAGCAAAGGTAAATGTGCAGGTTTTTACACATGAGGTATCTGGTTTAGAAAGTTATAAAATTAGCCAGGATGGACTGATTGGAAGTAGAACATAAATTCTTGAAACTGAAAGAAGTAGAATGAGGGCAGAGCACAATGGCCTAGGATAGTTAATTATGTTTGAGGCATGAAGGACATATATGAAAATGATGTTTTAGGAAAAAATTTAACACTATTCCAAACAGATGTTTACTCATTAATAAGGATGTCAATTCTTAAATTAAGATCTAAAGAAACAATCCTACTGCATGATCAAAATATATTCCATTGCAAGTAAGGATAGGTCAAAAAGGTCCCAAAGATCATCTTACTGCAAAATGAACAAACTGCCTCTCTAGAAGAAGGATAAGTCTGCAGCAAATAAAAATGGAACTGCTCAATACTTTTAAAGAAGAAATAATGACAACGAGAGCTCCTTCAGAAGACTGCTGAAGTAGTAGTTAGTGGCAGAGCTTTAAGGAGAAGGTGAGCAGGATGCAAAGAGCAGACAAAGATTCCTGACGTCCACTCGTGGCTGCTGCTACTACTTAGGAAAAGCAGCTGCAGATCAGCAGCAACAGTAAGCGAATTCAATCCTAGAGAAATGGAAAAGGTGCAATACTTAGGGAAGGAGAAAAGCCTAGGAGTCAATACATCCCTTCTCAATGCTGAGTTGTCAAGTAACACATCAGTCTTAAAAAAGTTAAGAAAAATCAAAACACAAGCTCATGAACTATGGCAAAAATAATCAATAGTTGAGGAAAACTAAACAGATTAGTAAAGTACATTGATGAAAAAGCCTCAGATAGAGAGGAGATGTTTTATGGAAAATAATGTCTGTTGGCCAAAAATCTGAATGGGTTTCAAAAGAAATATGTTATTTCACTACTCAGTAATAATCGGCAAAAAACCTACAAACCATGACATATGTGCTGCTCACACTGCCTATTACAATAGTAACTACTTTTCATGAATTCTAAACTGAGGCTATTCAAAAATATCCAGGAGCAGCAGGCTTGCCAAAGACACACAACATTGAGAAAAACTTCAGATGAACTAGTAGCAGTTTAGAAGTGGCAGCAAACATAAATAGCAGCAAAAGTCCAAGGCCGGATAGCATTCCAGCTGAATATTACAAAACAGCTGAGGTAGTGCCAGTAGTTTCCTTAAAGGATAAATTTAATGTTGTTCTACTGGGGAAACAACTTCCTCTGCCTAAGGATTAGGGAGTATGTAGTTCTCCCCAAATCTGAAGGGAAAAAAGACTTAATGAAGCTCTTTCAGGCTCAGACCATCACTGAATCATGATAGAAAGGCAATGATGTTAGCTAGCTATTTGCAAGCCACACTTTCGGTTTATAAACCTAGATCAAACTATACTAAGATAAAAAGGACTGGTGCTAGCCCTAGAATACTAGAAATAAGCCACTGTGTGAGATCAAAAGGAGATTTGATTCTTTTTTCACCTGAAGAAGAAACAGAAGGATAAGGGTCTTTTTGTTTTGTTTTTAAGCATATTATAGGCAAGCACACTCTCTTCTCACTTCTTATCCCTCCATCTTCTGAAGGCTGTAGCCCAAAAGTAGAAGTGTAAGTCAGCAATAAAGTCTTCTTGGTTAGACAGCTTCAGAGAATCAGAAGGGAAAATTCTTCTTTTGGCATTAGCCTTGAAGCTATTTGTCCAGAAAACTGAATTTATGGCATCTTATTTGAAACTGTTGTTTCTCGTGAACTGCCTCTGCACATTTCTGCTTGGAGGAATAATACCTTGTGGCATCACTAAAGAATGCCTGTTCTCCCCAATAATAACTTATGACAATATGACACTTCAAAGGAGGAGGAATAATTAAATTTAAGTGTAGGAATAAAAACTGCATAAAAACCTCATAAAATACTTTTATATCCCTGTAATGTGAGTATTGGAATTGTTCTAATCCAACCCAAACAATTTCCTAAAATCAACATCTAAACAAATTCTTCATTTTCTGGAAGATGTTGGTTATACGTTGTGGCAACCTTGAAATTTTAGTCATAAATTTAACTTGAAGTGTCTTTCCTCCGAAAAACAGTTGACAATTAAATTTAATAATGATTTAACACAGGGTACCAGTACATTCAAGTTAGGTTCTCTGGCATTTTAACTTTCTTTAAGAAAAGCAAAAGCTAACATCAGACAAACACGTAACAGAACATTATTATCTTCTGTGGACCTGCCTCTAAAGGATACATGAACAAACTTTAAAGTGATTTAACTTACATCTTCTATGCAACTAAAACATGCAACCTCACATCACCTGCCTAATTTTACAATTTAATTAACAACATCTGACAATTTAAAAACATACCATACTTTCAATTTTCAAAGCGCCCTCCAAATTTGTCTCAATGGTCACAAAATCAGTGTTTTTTTCAAATTTACAGAATTATTTCTTGTCTTGACAGACTTGCCAAAGGCAACATAAGGAGTTTTTGACAGTATAGGGATGGGGTTTGAAAAGTTCATGGTTTTCTCAGAACTGAACTCCAGTACTAAAGCTGCTTTTTTTTAATATTAGAGAAATAGTTCCTTTATAGAAAAGTTCTCCTTTCAGTGACTCGTGTAAGGACACTCTCCTCCTTTTTCTCTCCTTTACTATTAAGTCTTTTCTTGAAGTTGCCAATTCTTCTTTAATAATCAGCAACTTTCTTAAACTCAGCAAGCTTAACTTCTTATTAGTAAAAAGAATAAAGTAAGGTGCTAGAGATGCAGTAAAGCTGCAGCTGACAACAGCGTAGTGCAAAGTAACAACAGCACCATATTTTGTCAAGTGATAAGCCATGAGAACAAGACAAATATATGGCTAAGTTAGAACTAAGGGACCTAACTGCAAATCAAAATAAAACATGAAAGGAGTGAAAAACAGAAAGAAATATTCACTAATAAGCAAAGATAATATAAACAATTTTTAACATCAACCTTTAACATTTTCTTAAACACAAGGAAAGCTTTGGGCACAGACAATAATTAGCTGGCTGAGATAAGACTGAAGCGTATTTATGCTACAATCAGTTGTGCAACTAGACCTCAGGAAGAAATGCAATCTATTTACAACACAACAGCGCAGGTACTGACAACCAGCGCAGCTGTAGCATGTGGACCTCTCAGGGGGCTTGGCCACTCCACTGTTCAGTTGTGTCTTGGGTAGGTTTAGTAGCTTATGCTGAGTTCCATGTTGTTATGTCTACTCTCACCAAAAACTCAGCAAATCTGAAGATAACTTAAGTTGATCTATGTGATCAGAATCACACCCTGAACACTGTGAGGAGAAATACTCAAAAGAAATCACAGCTATTTCGGTCCTTCTAACTGAAGAGAAACATCTGCTTTGGTTTAGTCTGGCTGGCAAATCAGGCCGGAGGAAGGGAGGGAGCATCTGGTCCCTAAGACTTCTAGATCAGGGAATGGAGGGGGGGGGAAAAAAAAAAAACACAACTGCCTTTTCATATATCTAGATGAGTAGAGGGTTGCACCTCAGTAATAGAAGCTACAAAGCTATCTATATTTAAGAACCACCTTAGATTAAAATTTAAAGTGTACCTTTTATTAAATTTATTGATTTGTGTAACTAGTAATACCATGCTAGAAAAACTTACTTTCTTTCTGAAGTCACAGTCTTGACCAGTCTGCTAACTTCCAGATGGTTTTAAGATACCATTTTTTGATTGCACAATCTCCTGCCCCATCCTACCCCTGGCTGTGCCTTTTCCCTACTGACAGTATGGACAGTACTGACACTAAATGTTAAGAAAGCTGGTCCTGCCAAAAATTAGTTTGATAAAGGAAAAAAAAATACAAGCTTGCAGGCTAGATAAGCTACCTGAATTACTTCGGGTAGTCACACAGCAGTAATGCTGGCAGAAGAGAAGGTGTGGGGAAACAGAAAGGCTTCTTAACAGCCATAACTCAGACTAGCCTAAGTTGCCAGTGAAGTCCACCTTCAGAGCAGAATCTTCAGTGGAGCAGGAGAGGTTTATCAGGGCTTACTCTGCTCTCCTGCAGTCTCCTTCCCTCAACATTTAACAGCTACACTTCTACCCTTTCTCTACCCCCATTTTTGGTTACCCCATCTTATTCTACTTCCCCCTAAACCAAACTCATCTTTCCCCTCACTCAGCACACTGGCACAAAGCAATCAAGGACTGGTATCACAGTGGTGACTGGGGATTTTGCCAAGTTTAGTGAGGGATTTAGAGAAGAATTTTAGTAGTGGCAAGGAATGGGATAAGACTACAAAGCTGTAGGAGGAGAAACCAGCACTAATTTGAGGGCAAAAGGCTTTAAAAGGCTCTTTCAGGATGATGATAATTTTGATAGTTCCCTAGATGAGGACAAAGCCACAGCCAATCTTTGTGCCTTAGGTCCAGCTGTACTTTCGGCAATTTGCTCCTTTTCCTGCTCAACTCTGCAGTAGGAAGGGGCTGCTAGAGGAAACCAGAATTCACATCCCCATATTCCCCAAACAGCTTTGTGCCTGCCTCTCCAGCTATATACCTTCTCAACATGGCTCAATCCACTTATGCTAGCCCATAGCTTTAGCAATACAAGACTGCTGTTAAGTGCTAATTGCTTACTAATGAAAACTAATCATCATGCAATTAAACTTTAATCACTAAGCAGCTGGCTGGGATCCAATCCATAACAATGAAGGTTCATTAATAACTTTTTTCAAGTCCTCTCTCCATGAAGACTATCCTATGCTTCACACAGACTCCATAGAAATGTATGAAATTCAGTTTGAAAATATTTCCTATGCTATGAAAAAAAATACAGAATGCAACAGTCTAAGAATAGCATAGTTTAGATTAGGTGAAAAGGAGTGTTTTAAGATTCAGAGAACCCAGACTCAAGTCCTGGCTTCCTTCATGACCTCAAACAAGATTCTGCAGTACAGAGAGAACAGAATCTCTTTTCTCTGACTCTTGTCTGTTCAGAGTAACATTGTCTGCCAAGTTTTAATTTTGCTACAGCTTCTAAAATTACTACATGAATACTAATCCTACTTCAGTTTTATTTTTACTCATCCTTCTAAATCCAGAGAAATTATGCTGACCTACTTCAGAACATATTTGACAATTTTCTTCTAACTCAAAACAGGTATTGGGGTTATATAACTAGTTTTATAATGGACAGCTAGATGGAAAATTTACCTTTGAAGCAACAGAAATTCAAAAATTGCCTATATTGTATTAAAAAAAGTCTTACACCACAGGCAGAGTTTCTCAATTCTGATCTGCAGCATTCCTATCCAAGCTTGGCTACTGCACAAAGTATTATTCTCATATAGCTTTTTAGGAACTTGGTTTGCTTTGTAGTGTTTGAAGAGCTTTCCTTTATTATGCATGGTAGAACATTAGCATAGCTGAAGTACTATTTTTGCTTACTCAGTGAACAAAGGCTTCAGGATAACATTTATTTTAAAAATAAAATAGAGAAACTGTAAAATATTTTATTTAAAAAGTCTTACAAAAGATAGAACATAATTCTAATAATCCATACAATATTTTATGAAGGAAAGCCATGAATTTTGACCTCCAGAAATTAACCTCTTATCAAACGGACAAAGCAAAGAAAGATTAAAAACAGTTTTTTCCAAAACAGGAAAACTATTTTAAAGAGTAAACTTTACACTTTTGCCCACCTATAATTAAATAAAGGCTATTTTAAATATGGCAGTGCACAGCAGAATAAGCTTCTCAAGTTTTTGAAGGTCCTTCAGTACCTATTTGTTAGTAGCATTCTTCTACTGAGATTTAGGGGATACAGCTCAAGTGACTGTCATCTGTAACCTGAACAGGAAGAGGCCATCACTCAAGTCCAGTCCAAATTAAAAAAAAATAAAACAACAACCACTCTCCTCCCTAACTGCTGGGAATCTTAGAACTTTGTCAGCACAGCTTAAAAAATTTCAACCTAAAAATATATTTAAATGGATGGTATTCACTCACTACTGAGAATTTAGCAACAGTTTGGCACCTCTACAGTAACAGAGCAACTTAAAAGCCCATGAAAAAAGATTGTGCGAGTTTGTGGACAGCCAGACAAAAAGCTCCAAAGCTTTGTTTAGAAATCTCCTGCATAGAGAAGTCTTCATTCTCATCTGGAAGAGTTTCTTTGAAATTAAAGTTATTTAAATACATTTTTAAATGAAAATTATACACAGATTTTTGAGGATCCCTGATGCTTTATAGAAAGGCCACAACAGTGGAATGAACATGCTACATTTTACATACAAAACTTTCCAGTGCCCCTGGCTACAACTAACATAAGTGTTTAAACATTCTATTCTTTCCCAGCGCTCTATTGCCAGTAAATCTATTTTCCACTTTCCTTGCTCCACATGCTAGACAAACAGTAAAATATAAAACCACATGTAAGAACAGACATGATGCCCATACTGTGGGATAAGTTATTGGCAATGGAGTCAGCTATTAAAGATGCACAAAAATTACTTCCCTATCTAGCTTTCTTCTCTCTGCCACTATTCAAAAGGTTGATATGGGGAAATCTTTCCTCCTTTCCCCATACCATCTTTACATTTGAGACCTCAACTAAGGTGCCCTTCCTGCCATTTATAATCCAAGATCATCAATATGCTGCACCAGGTTCAGCTGATTTTTATTCACAAAAAGGGTAAGGGAAACAGGTTTTGTCTCCCAAATGTAATCAATGGCTTTCAGTCACTGAAGATACTGAAATATATGCATCAGAAGTGTAGGTGTGGATTCTGTCTGCTCACCTGTTTGGCAGCTGAGGATTCTGATATTAGCTCACAGCAGCTCTGTGTACTACAAAGAGATCTAGTACTAGTCATTCGCACTTCTAGGTCCCTACCAGAGGCAGGCGATGAACTGAGATACATCAGGAGCATCTATTAGGTTCTCATTTCTATGGTGGCGTACTCTCTGCAAACCAGGAGTCACGACAGCACAAGAGAATTTCAGCAGCACAGCAGATGGCAATGCCTTTCTGGGAAAGCTGAATCAGAAGTTCATTATTCAACCTGTCTTTCAGAATTTCTTCTCTACCAGAAATTTCAAGCTTTCTTATTTTCATAACACTGCAGAAGAATATTGAAGATGCTGCCATTTCTTGAAGAATGAAAATGAATGTTAATTTTACTAAGGCCCATCTTCAAGAAAGAAAGAGTATCTTTTCAGCTCAAATAACTGAGTATTTAGGCACAATCTATGGAAATTCAATCACTTGAAGGGTAATTGTACAAGGTGCCTTGAGATTTTGTGGCACTCCTCTTTTGGGGTTAAAGCACATTAAAAGCTGTTGACAGAGATAAAGACAGCAGACAATGTTCTCAATCTTCCCTTTTAAAACCACTGATAACATGCAGTTTTTAATCCATTACTCATTTCCCTTTCATCAGGGTACAAAATTAACAAGTTCCAGTGCCACTTCTTCCTACTCTGGAAATTCCTCCTTACTATTACAAGTCCAGGTGTGGGAAACAGTTTTTCCTTCCTGTATTTGTCAGGCATGCGAGCCTTTGAAGCAGCAAATTATTATTTCAGCTGAACCCTGACCCAATGCAGAACTTTACTTGATAGACTTTTGGCAAAGAAAAACTAAGGGAAAAACCATGCCAGGTTCTGCACATTTTTCTTCTCTAAAAAGAAGGATAATGAATAAAAGGTCAACATTCATCTCCTCACGTTTAAAAACAGTAGCATTGTTGGACTATAACACTTCCAAGTGATGGTGTCACCTGGGCACAATTTTGTGTTTTGGCTAACTTGATCTAATGGTTATAGTAACCAGTGAAAAGGGCCCTCCCTATCAGATGTAGCAAACATGGTCCACAGAGTAAGCTGATTCAGCTGGCTGATCTGGCAGAAAGACACCCCACCCCTGGCTACTCTTCCAACAGATTAGCTAGCTAAAAATCCACCCACTGTGCAACTGCATAACTGGTAGATTTAGCATAAGGGAAACAGTGGGAGCAAGCAGCCTGCAAAGAGAATGAAGTAGGGTCACCCCTTTTGACAGCAACTTGCTCCTAGCCTGGCTGAGGTATAACAAAGCACACATGTGCAAAATGAGACATTCCAAATATAACTGACACTTTCAGATTCTCGGTGCTATACTATTTAACTTTGTGGGATTAGAAGCTGTTTCACTTTGTTTTTCCAGAGGTAGCTAACCTCCCACAATTTTCTCAGGCCATTCTGATTCCCTAATTTTGACATTTGATTAGCCACAGTTAGGAACCCTTTAAAAGCATTTACTTACAGCACGTAAGATAATTTTTGTCAGGCATTGATTTCCCAAATCTGAGAATATAAATAATAGCTTAATGCCTAGTGGTCCCTCCTAGGGACCTCCTGTTGCCCAATTTACAGCAAGAATCCAGAATGGGAGAAGTAAATGAACAAGAATGGTTCTATGAAAACAAGAGAAGTGAACAAAAACTACTATAGATAGGCAATCCTTATCTCTTTTATGGCACGAATTTCCACAGATACATACTCAGGAGATCAGCTAGCAGGAACCTTAAGTGGTCAAGGACACCCTTCCTGTGCGAAACCAGTTGTTCTCCGTGAAGTCTGGATAGCACACATAAAACCCGTCTCGATAGAACAGCCCTGCAAACATCTAAAAAGGCACACTGGAAATGAGCCAGAAGCCTGCCACTGCCCAACAGTAATGAAAAATTCAAAGATCCAAGCATCAATTTGCAAAGAAAAAGACATGCATTTAGGTTCTGAACTTGTCTGAGCCTATACGACTTTGGAGAAAGCTCTTAAAAACCAAAGTCGAACCATTCTAACAGCCTTGTTAAATACATCAACTGTCCTAAAGCATGTAGACTTCTCTTCAAGTAAGCAATAGGCTTTCAAAGATAATCCATGAAGAGTCACACAGATAGCAAAATTCCAAATTGGTGAGAGAAAGCCCAGAATCACCTGCCATTATATAGCATATCATGGACAGATTTTACCCTTTACTGCTTGCTACTCTTAAGTTCTCCTGACTGAAATTGATGAGCCTTTCAGTAAAAAGCAGCATAGGAAACAGGCTCCAAGGACTTCCTTCGGTACATAAGGATTAAAAGATTTATCAGGCTGGGAATGAAGCAGGGAGGGCTAAAGCATTAAATTCTTGAGACCTTTTAAAGGGGATCTTTATTGGGGGATAAACAAGTTTTCCTTTCACAGAGCACTGTCAGCAGAAACAAGAGCCAGTTTTAACTTCACCAAGGTCAATTCTGAAAATGATAGGAACGAGAAAAAAAAAAAAAAAATCAGAAATAATACCTGTGCTGGACCAGAGCCTCTGCCTTGGAAAAAGCCTGTGTTGTGTAAGAGCTCCAAGCAACAGCATACCACCTTCTAGTGAATGGCTTTTTAGAAATCAATAGTAGAACTATCTATCTCCTTGGACTTTGCAACTCAACAGGTAACACAAAGAATGTTTTTTGGATTTACTTACCGCTTTTTAAATTGAATACTGAAACACAATCAATTCTTTTGAAAATTAAATCTGTTCTGATGAGAGCTGCTAAAGGGGCTTGAAATTTTTGACATTTTCAACAGTAACCAAGATTTCATCTTGCAACAGTTTCTCAAGAGTAGGAAAATGATGAGGAGAAGATAAACAGAGCAGGAAACTTTTCTTAAAGATCTTTATAGTGAAGTCTGTGCAACTGTTAGTTTTCCAAATACATAAATTCAAAGAAATGGCCTGACATGACTTTAAGAACAGAGACAAAATAAATCCCCCACAGGAAGGACATGAATGAACTAAATCTAACCCAAGGAGGGCCAGGTCTCCAGATGTACTCTCAAACCTACTGCAGGAGTACCAGCCTTAAGGTTCCTGGTACCATGAGGTAAAGATCTTATCTTCAAATCACTTATGACCTGTTTTACTTAGCCCAAAACATGGTGTCTGACCACCCACAGTAATTAAGAGAGCTTTCTATGGGCAACAGGTGCACCCAGGACTAGGGGGACGACATTTTTTCAAGACTTCAGTTAGCCTTCAACCCCAAAATGCCAAGCTTGAAGGTCCGTTAACATCCTTGCCATGGTATAAGAGCCAAATACCAGTTTTAAGTGATTTACGTGAATTCTGAAGTAAGGCAATATTCCATTTACACAGAATGTGTTATATATATGAATTATTCACTTTCAGACTCATGACCCTTAATTTGCCACAAACCAACGTCTTCCCTTTCCTAGACCAGAACTAAGACCTATTCTCCTATGCTTGTGCAGACACATCTGTCTCCTCTCTCCTGCTAGCAAGCAGCTACATGGTTTGCCAATGTCTGCTTTTCCAAGACTAACAGTGATGAACTGCATGTCAGAGGAAAGAAAAAGAAGATGCACTTCCAAAGCAAGGAAGACGTAAAGAAAGAGCATATGCACCAAGCATAAGAAATCAGCTGTCTGAGCCAGAAGGCTGTCCTCAGGCAGCAGGGCAAAAGAGAGTCAAGTTCAACAGAGCCTTTTCACCGCCTGAGGATGGCTTGTGGCAGGTACGCACCTCTTAATATCTTGACTGCCATGCTCATGCTGGGTGTAACCCTTTCCTAACTGAAGGGGGAAGGATACACTGCTTCCATAGAAGAATCCAGCACTACATTTTGCTACAACAGGATAAAAGGTTAAAATCCAAATACTACTAGGAAAAAGAAACTATTCCATTATTTGTGACAGAGGTAAAGGAGAAAGATGGATTACTCTGACACAGCGCAGAAGAGCCCAGCATTCAGCTAGAACATCTGTTACGCTGCCATTCAAAGAGACTTGGACAGGCTGGAGAGGTGGGCAGAGAGGAACCTCATGAAATTCAACAAAGGGAAGTGCAGGGTCCTGCACCTGGGGAGGAATAACCCCATGCAGCAGTACAGGCTGGGGGTTGACCTGCTGGAAAGCAGCTCTGCTGAGAAGGACCTGGGAGTGCTGGTGGACACCAAGTTAAGCATGAGGCAGCAATGTGCCCTTGTGGCCAAGAAGGCCAATGGTATCCTGGGGTGCATCAGGAAGAGTGTTGCCAGCAGGTCGAGGGAAGTGATTCTCCCCCTCTACTCAGCCCTGGTGAGGCCACATCTGGAGTACTGCGTCCAGTTCTGGGCTCCCCAGTACAAGAGGGATGTGGCACTACTGGAGCAAGTCCAGCGAAGGGCCACAAAGATGATTAGGGGACTGGAGCATCTCTCTTATGAGGAAAGGCTGAGAGAGCTTGGCCTGTTTAGCTTGGAGAAGAGAAGGCTGAGAGGAGATCTTATCAATGTGTACAAGTATGTGAAGGGAGGGTGTCGAGAGGATGGGGCCAGACTCTTTTCAGTGGTGCCGAGCGACAGGACGTGAGGCAATGGGCACAAACTGAAACACAGACACTTCCATCTTAACATGAGGAAAAACTTTTTCACTGTGAGGGTGACAGAGCACTGGAACAGGTTGCCCCGAGAGGTGGTGGAGTCTCCTTCTCTGGAGATATTCAAAAGCCGCCTGGATGCAATCCTGTGCAATGTGCTCTAGGTGACCCTGCTTGAGCAGGGGGGTTGGACTAGATGATCTCCAGAGGTCCCTTCCAACCTCAGTGATTCTGTGTGATTCTGTGTGATTCTGTGTATCTTGTACAAACACAGTAACAAAACTCACAAAAATGGTTCCTCCTCCTACCATCTTAAAACTAGTTTAAAAAAATGGATCTAGACAGAACAGTTCTGAGAACTGAAAGGGTATATATTAAATCTCATAAACAAAGTGTAAGCAGGCTTTCTTATAGCCCTAGATAGGAAGAATTAGAAAGAAATCCTTTTCAAGTCAAATGACAAGATTATGAATCTGAGTGACAAGAAAATCAGAACAAGATGGTAGAGGATAGATTGTGGAGGATGTAGATTAAAAGCTGAGTTTGAAGTGAGAGTCTGAGAACTCATCATGAATTCAAGAATAATTTTTAAGTTTGTGACAGATGAACATGAAACTGGAGCAAAAAGGAAGCTCTACAAGTCTCTGGAATAAAGTGACTGCATTACCAAAAGTTACCCAAAGACATGGCATTCCAGGATACAGGGGAGGAAAGCAGAGGCAGAACTTTAGAGAAGCCCCACAAAAAGCTGCAATTGATAAACAGCCTCTGGGGAAAGGGGGTGGGGGGGTAACAAAAACAAAAAACAGAAAAACATTAGAAAGAAAAGAAGTAATCAAAAAAGGACACAGATGGGAAGCAGGTGGAACAACAGTTTAAGAAGAGCACAGCTGATAGTGACAAATTTAGCTGACAGGGAAAGGAAAATGAAGTACTAGCTCTGAACTTTAGCTAGGAAGAGATCATAGTAAACAGTGATTACAATAGCATTAGAGCACAATCAAAGACAGAGCGGAGGACAAGAGCCCCAGACAATGCACTCAAATAATTTTGAGATGAAAAAAGAGAAAGGAAATGAAGAGGTAGTTGCAAAGGCAAGAGAGGCCACAGGCTTTCTGTACACTTCAAAGATGGGAAATACTCATGTCTACATGTACCGTGAGGGGGAAAAAAAAAACCCTAAAGTTGAACAAGTGATTAAAGGAAAGAGAAAGTAGAGAGAAAGGACAGGGTTCAAGGGAGATAAGGAGACATTGTATGGTGTCAAAAGGGGAGATGAAAGGATTAAGAGGAGAAAAAAAAAATCTGTGACAAGGAGATGATCAGAACTGTAGGAAGAAAATGAGAAAGGGTAGGCCAAAGTGTATTCTGTCAGAAAAAGAGTCATGAAAATCTCATGCAGAGAAAGAACTAGATGCCAAACATGCAAGCACCATAAAAAAACCCAAAAACATAGTGGATAATGGGCTGTGACTTAAGTTTGATTAGGGCCAAACAGCATAGTCATATTTCTGCTACGCACACTCCCTTTGCAGGAACAAAAGCACAAAAAGTATCACTGAGGGCAAATCAAGTGGTTCAAGAATTGCCAGAGAAGGCATTTGCTTTAGGAGAAACAAGAATCACAAGTGAAAGTGTGACATATCCTCAGAGCAGGAAAAAGGAAAAAAAACAGGCTGAAGAGACCTGAATTCAAATTGCTGGTGAACTACATGACACATGAAAGCACGGTGACCTTGCAAGTGGGATCCAAATGATGGTGAAGATCCTCAAAGAAACCTTGGTATTATCAGAGAGAGAGAGGAAATTCAGCAATCAGATCGGAACAAGCACACAAGCACTGCTCGAAGAAAACCAAATGAGATTAACCGTCTTTGTTTAATGGGAGACTAGAAATAAGAACGCAGGCCAAATGAAGTTAGGGCAAAGAAGCATGTAATTACTGTCAAAGAACAGTGCACAAGAAGCCAGGAATCAAACTTGAAGAGGAAGGCTCACGGGGAGGAAATGAGCGTAGAGTATGCGACAGTGCAGAGGGAAGAGAAGAAAAAAACTGAATCCTAGCACTGCTTAGAAAAGGAAGAATCTGAAGGCAACAGAAAAAATAGTCTAGCCCCTCTTCCATGGTCTGGCCCAGGACAGAAAGTATAATGGAAAAGATAACAGCAAATAAAGGGGTGCAGCATACTGATGATGGCTAAGATAAAGCCACATAGCTGTGGTTTTGAGATATCAGCTTCTATCTCAGATTATCAAGAATAGTGTCTCCATCCATAATCCAGAGGTTGCAAATAATCTTCTGTTCTCCCCCCCCCACACACACACTTTGATTTTACATATTTCTCCTCACTAACTGCATAGTCAGAGCCCCACACTTTGGAAAAAGGCAGTTATCAGTATGAATTGTAGGATAATTCCCATGCAACTCATCAGTACTAAAGCCACCTGTGTTTTACCCAATGCTTAAGACCTCTGTGCCATTCTACTCTACCTCCCCTATTTTGTAGAAACTGCCAATTTTCCTACAGTTGTGTAATATGTCTTAGTGCCCCAGAGTAATCAAGTTTGGAAGGGACCTCTGGAGATCTCTGGTCTAAGCCCCTGCTCAAAGCAGTGCCAACTTTGAAGTTAGATCCAACTTCAGAGTTAAAACGGGTTGCTCAAGGCCTTGTACAGTCACATTTTGAGCATCTCCATGGATATTCTACAACTTCACTCAGCCTCTGTTCTAATGTTAGACCACCCTCACCCTGATTTTTTTTKGGGGGGGGGGAGGGGGGCTAATATTGAATTGGAATTTCTTTTATTGCAACTTGCGCCCATTGCCACTTGTCCTTTCACTGTATAATTCCAAGAAGAGGCCTGAAGAGTATTAGTATCTACCAGGACAGAATACAGAGGAAAAAATGGATCATCATAGTCATGAAGAAGGTCTGGACATCCAAATTTTGGGGGATTTTTTTTCCTCATTATCTAATTTTAATAGGTAATGAGCATTCAGCTCTTTGATGCCTGAAAAATCTGTCTCACCCGGGTGCAGCAGAGATCTAAACTAGGCTATTAAAAGGGCAACACTAGAGATTTACTTACAGATGAAAGATGATTGTTTCAGACTTGAGAGAAGGACAAGGAAAAAACTGTATTCAAAATGTTATATACATTGCAAATCATCTCATCATTTCATATAAGTTTAGGTACTCACCATTTCTCTTGCAATTTCCACAGCTTCCTGCAGCCCATAGAGCCTGCCACAGACCAGGTAGATCCCATTGGCCCAGAGAATACAACCCTCATGGACCCAAAATTCATTGCTGTCAAGAGGTAGTTCAGGAATTTGTAACTCCAGCTCAGCGCCACCTTCTGAAGTGGGCATAGAGGGTTTTGAGTCCAAAGGAGTCTTTTCACCACCACTGCCACCTTCAGTGGTTGCTTTTTTACAAGAAGCTCCCCTTGAAAGTGACCGAGAGGTTCCACTACAGTCCTCAGAGCGGTGCCGCCTCTTAAAGCGGGGATGAGCAGCTAGGCTTCTTTGTTCCTTCTGTTGTTGCTGTTCTTCCTCCTCTTCTGTATCTGTCTTGGAACCATTAGAAGCACTTTTGTGCCGTACCTTGACCTTGCTCTGCATTTCTGTGGCCCTCTTTGGAGGTGGGTTCTTGGGCAAGGTGGCTGCATAATCCTGGGGGTAGAAAGGACCAAAAAGGTCACCCATATTACGATAGCTGGCCCATTTGCCACACAGGCAGCAAACCAAATGCCCCAAGACAGAGGACTCTGTTACTACAGGGCCCTGCAGCATGAAAGTTGAGGTGGGCAGCACTTTGCTCTCCGCGTTGCTAGGAGGGGGCGTTGAAGATCTCTGTCCCTTCCGACCCCTCACCAATTTGTTCTGCTCCTCTTCCTCTGCATTAATGATTGTGCACACAGCGCCTAGTTCACACTTGTTGACCACATGAATGTAAGGGAAAAAGGACTTATTCTTGGTGTCAGTTTTATCTACAGACTGGGTAGCATATTTCAGCTTAATCTCTGGTTCTTGAGGCTCCACAATTGGAGCAGCCCGTCTAGTCTTCCGTTTCCGTGGCTGTGCTGCAGGTTTTCGCCTCTCCCTCCTTTGCCGCTTAGGTTTCGGCTCTCCACCAGCTACCCCTTCTGAAGGTTGTGAAGGTACTGGTGGCGGTGGCAGTGGGGGTGGCAACTGCTGCTGCTGCTGCTGTTGTTGCTGCTGCTGTTGCTGCTGCTGCTTCTTCTGCTTGTTCACGCTCCCAATTGGCCTCCCCTTTTTCTTTCCAGAGGGAAAATATCCCTTTGGAGGGAAACCATCTGGCTTGGGTGAAATGTTTGTCACATCTCCATCTTTTTCCTCAGACCTTGGGTTTGGTTCAGAAGTAAACACACCAGAAGGGGAGATTGTTTTTGAGTCGGGAAAGGTCAGAGTTCCAGCTCCACTTACAGATCCATCAGACCTTCCCTGACCACCTGACTTCTGAGAAGGTGGTAGAACTCCACTGGATCCTGTTCCTTCTTTACTAATACTGGCAGTTTCAGGGGTTTCTTTCTTGGTTTTATCATCTTCATTGCTTGGCCACTCTTCTGAAGATCTTGGAAGAGTTATTTCACTGGTTGCATCCTGGCTTGCTGGCCCTACTTGATCTGACAGTATCTCTCCTTTTCTTTTCTCAGCCTCTGGTCCATGCCCAGCCACACTTCCTCCTTCAGGTCCACTCTTAAGGGACAGAATGTCATCAAGAGTGACAGTATCTGCACCAGTTTCAGCACTGTTGGTGGAAACACTTCTCCTAATATTGGGAGATGTAATTTTTTGAACAATAGCTTCCAGTTTTAATCCTCGCCCCTTTCTTGGGGGCAATATTTTGGTCTTAGCCGGGCTTGTAAGGGAAACAGCAGGGCAATTCCTATTATCAGGATTTGGCAGGTTCTTGAAAGAATCTCCCTTTGCAACCGGCTTGCCAACATCTTGGCTTTGAGATGAATGGGCGTAGGAGTTGTATGTTTTATCAGTTCCTTCTTTTGCTGAAGTCATCAGTCGCCCTTTGTCTTCAGTGCCACTGTTTTTCATATCCTGTGGCTGTCTTTTGGTAGGGATAGGCGAGATGAAAGAACGGACTCTCCTCCTCATAATTAATGGGTTCTGAGGAGACTGGTCTTCCTGGCCAGGGAGCCTGAGCATGGCATTACTAGGCTTGGGCAAATCTGTAGATTCCTCTCGTCTATGTCCATCGCTTTCTTGAGGGCAAAACCTTTTTTGGTTGCCTACTCCAAGAGGGCCACTGCTTTTGGCAGGAGAAGTTTGCCGGGAGAGGTCCCAACCAGATTCATGTTGTTGCATCTTCTGGTTACCATGTTTCAGTTCGGCACATTTGCTCTGAGCACTATCACTCCCCATAAGACAGCGCCCAGCTTCTTGGCTTCCAGTATCATGATAAGAGCTACCTTGAATGTACATCATCCCATCCTTGTCATTTTTCAAGGGACTCCTTACTCTTTCTAGAAACTGCTGTTGTCTTGGGCTCTTCCTTGCCCCTTCCTGTCTGTGCTGAGCTGCAGCAATCACACCCTGAGCAGTGCTGCTTGCCCAATCTTTGTATTCTTCTTGCTGTTGCTGGTATATCTGCCTCTTGTAATGATACTGGGAATTTAAACTCTGGTTAGGGTCACCAAAAGCATGAGGCCTAGCATTTGTGTGATATGCTGAAGCCAAAGATGAGCCTTCTGAATTCTGAGAGTATGCAGAATGCAAGGAACCCCTGTTAACTCTTTCAGATAGTGTCATGTGTGGGTTCATGTGATGCAGATCTGTTCCTGGGCCTCTGCTTCTGCCTGGTGACATTTTCAGCTTATCTGCAAGATCCTGAAATTGAGAAGGTGATTTACCCCTGCTGCTTCCAGTTCTGCCAGGTGCTCGCCTCATCTGTGTTGATCTGTCCTGCTGAGGAACGTAGTCTGGACCAGAATCAGAGACTGCAGCTCCAGGGCTAGCATTGCCTCGGAAAGATTCATGCTTGATGCCAGCAGGATGACAATGGTCTCCTGTTTTTTTATTATTGAGACTAGCTGAGGTCTTTGACTGTTCAAAATCTTCTTCTTTGATTTGCCCACTGTGAGCCTTCATCTTTGTTTCCATGGATACTAAACCACCAGGAAGTATTACTGACTGGCTTAAGCCAGGAGCAAGACGTTCACTCCGTCCACTTCTGGCCTCAGGACCTATGTGGCCCATTGGGTGAGGGCCAGGATCTCTGACAAGCTGCCTTAATGGAGATATGTCACAGATCACTGATCTCCTCTCTGAGAGTGCTCCCCCTTCATGGGCAGAAGACTGAGACTCTACCTCAAACTTTCTAGCAATAGGGTAATCAGCTAGATTGATCTGCTTCATGTCAGGAGCTGTGCTGCTTGATTTCCTATCCCAGGGACCCCAGTGAGGGCCTTCTAGGAGAGACCCCATGCTTTTGTTTAGGAGGCTTCTATTGGTCAATTCATTGGTTTGACTAATTAAGATGTTGGGCCTCATGGCTCCCTCTAAACTCCCAGCCATCCCAGAATGTTCCTGTGCATTCCTAGAATATCGTCTGTCCGGATGATGGTGATAACCCTGTAAGACCTCCTGCAGGAGGCTAGGAAACTTCTCATTCCGGCCTTTGCGCTCACTGTGCCCTGGAAAATCCCCTTTTTCTTGACCAGGATACTGTGGAAAGCCACCAATGTTTCTCTGTATACCAGCTGCTATATTATCCTTGTAACTATATCTTAAACTGCCAGGAGATTTGGAAGGTTCTGTTCTCACAGGAAAATTTGACCCGACGACTGCATGGCCAGGCTGGCTGTTCCCCTCTCCATTATGGTTAGTGTTATCTCCACTTTTGCTCCCTTTACTCCCTCCTTGAGCTTCTGGCTGTGGTCCTGCATGCCCAGCTTCTTTCGCTGCACTAGCACTAGCTGGCGCCTGGGTGGCTGTGGAAACATCATCTTGCGCAGGTTTATCTTGCCCACCTGACTTTTCTACTCTTCCTGTCATGGCTTCTCGAGAGACAATCACCCCAACTGCCTTTTCATTCACTTTTGGAGTAGTTTCCACTGCTACCATGGCTTCCTTCCCATCAGGGGAGGCCACATCTTCCCTAGCTGCAGGGCTGGTGCTGAGTTTTGATGGCTCATTCTGAGAGCCTTGTGCTGGTGAGGAGTTGGATCTCTCTAAGTTACCCCCTTTGTAGGTGGTGTCTGAGCTGGTGCTCTGGCCACTCAGCTGCCTCACCCTCTCCCCATGATCCTCTGAACTGCTGGAACAACCACCATCAAGAGACTCTGCCAAGGGAGACTTAAGCTGCTCCTCTGCCTGGGAGGAGCCTTCTGAGTTTGTGCAGCTGTCAGCCTTCTTTGAAGAGGATGACCTTTTGGAACTTTTTTTCTGAGGTGCCAAGGCATCTGAGAGCAACATGTGCTGGACAGTGTTAGGCAGATTGGCCACTTGAGAACTTAGAGCACTTAAGCTGCTCAGCCCTGGATCTGTGAGCCTTTTCTCCTGCAGTCCTTCCAGCCCAAACCCCTTGAATCCCCCTGCATGAGCATTGGGACTTGGCATCATAGATGGTGTGGGGCTAAGCTGGGGCATCATCTGCAAGATTCGGTTTCTAGAACCCATGGACATATTGCCTTGCCCACATTGGAGATTTTCTCCACCTGGCATGAGAGGAGAAGGGGTAGAACTGCAGCTTGGAGACTGAACCACAGATGCAGCAGGAGATGGATTAGAAATTGGACTGAAGTTCTGGTGGAACTGCATTGGTGATCTTACAGGAACTTCAGCTTGGCTGTACTGTCCCACTTGACTTTGAAGAGAGAGTTTGGTGGCAGCATTTGAGTACTGCATTACATGCTGAGGTGGATGCTGCTGCTGCTGCCCCTGCTGCCCACTCTGGGGTAGCTTAGACTGCTCAAAGCTTTTCATTGGTTGAGCCTGAAAGCTGTAGTTGGACTGGGTCCCATATGCCTGTGCACTGGAACCCACAGCATGGCCTTCATACTGCGATCCAGAATTCACACTGTAACTTCCATCATAGTTCTGTCCCGACTGGCCAAAACGCTGTGGGGAAGGGAAAGAGGAGGAGGAAGAGGACGAAGGTGGCTGATAGTGTTGGCTGAACTGACCCACTCGTAACTGGTACCCAGAAGCAGAGGAAGGCAGGGTGGATGGACGCTGCATTGGCTGCAAGTGTGAGGTGCTGGAAGCAGACTGGCTGGAAGCCTGGGGTAAAGGCTGATGAGACTGATAGATCTGCTGTCTCAGCTGCTGCACCTGCTGCTGCTGGCTAGAAGCCTGCTGCTGATACTGGGCACTCCCTGGAGAGAAAGGGCCAGTATAATCCTGTTGGTAGTGGGATACACCCCCAAGGCTCGAGTGTTGTGTTTGAAACTGGCCCACATGTCCCTCACTCCCATACTGACTCCCAAAGCTACTCCCCTGAGGGGGCCCATAGCTCTGTACTGGTCCAGAAGGCCTGCGCTGAGGTGGCTGCTGCCCTCCTGATGCCACTGGATCTTTGTTGGCAGCCATATAGTAAAATTCTCCTGCTTCTTTTCTGAAACCTTGGTAGCTCTGATGGCCAGAGCTCTCACCAGGCATTGCTGTAGAGGCGCCTGTTGCTCCACGACGTCCACTGCCAGCACCTCCTCCAAAGCTCTGGAACATCTGGGCCTGCTGGCGGGGGCTGAATTCTTCCAGTCGGGATGAACTGTGCACTTCCTGCGGGTAGTTCTGCTGGTTTCCGTGGTAACTACTTTGCTCCCGAAAGGACTGCATGCTGTTCAGCAGCAGAGCGACAGCTCGAAAGCCCTCCTAAAGGGGTGGAAGAAAAAAAAGAAGTATAGCACGCGTATCTCCCAGTCACACGAATACCACTGTTCAATTTTACAGTTTTAACAACAATTAACATCTAGTATTTGTCTCCTAACTTCTAGTACAGGATCAAGGCCTAGTCCCTTTGCTTGTGCTTTTTTGGACCTTCTAGGCAGTGCAAGTAAGAGGAATCACTAATTTCCAAGAACAACTAAGTTTGTATCCTACCACCAGTTGGAGCACTTATTCAGTATTAATATTTCCCTGCAGTCACTAACTGGGTCAGTTTATGTGCCTCAGAGGAAACAAACTTTCAGCAGTATTTTGCTAAGCAAAGAAGGAGAACCACCATCATCCTTGACCTATTCTCTAAGGCTAATACTGGAAATACTGTGCTACAACATTGAAAGAGGTAATCATTCTCAAAACATCCTTGGATCTGCAGTAAGAATGATACCCAAGGGCCCACATTTCACTCAAAGAGATCTCTAGTAGAAAACACTCTAGATAGAATTGACCGAAGTTCAAACTAAGATACTCCAATCAAAAGGCTCTATGGGAAACTGGAAGAACTGACACCAGCATGCTCAAATACACCTGTTCCATGCTCTGTTCCCAACTATTCCAGTGACACTTTTAGGTGAAAGTCAACACAGCAAGAAACAAGTGATATTTTTCCCCGCTTAGGCTTCATTCTAAAAGATGGAAAATCAAGACAAGTCCACTCTACTTGTGCAAAGGGATCTACAAGACTTTCATATTACCCTGAAAGAAACTTAACTGAAAACATTTGTCAAAAAAGCCAGACCATATGTTTTGGAATAGCATGTACGATTATCTACATTTACATAATGAACTCCTAACTAAATGCACTTCAGGAAGGCTCTCCTATACACCTCAATTTACTATTCAGGATGTGGAACTCATGACTCATCCTCAAGGACCGGACTACAGCTGCAGAACTGTCTGCGAACCCTGCCTAGTCCTTCACTAAGAGCTTGACACATCACTAGAGGCATTAAGAAAAGCAAGGTAACAAACAAGCATATGTATATACAGTCTTTTTTGGTATTTCCAAAAAAAAACAAAAAACAAAAAAAACCAATAAACAGATGACAAAAACTTACTGGTTTTGACAGCTCTGTTACTGTTCTCCAGTGCTGCAACTGCATAGTATGTCCTTAAATGAAATGCTGCCTTGCAGCTTTCCCTTCCTGAAAACAAACTGGACAAAGCCCACCTGGAGAGACTTCTCTTTCTTTAGGTAAGTGTTAATACAACACTCACACTTTCCCGGGGGAAAAAAACCCTAACTCCTCAGATTAGAGACTTCCTAGAAGACTTGTCTGCATTATGTTTTCTCATTTAGTCATCCTTTGTGCTTGTCACCTTCAACTGAACCCACTTAGAATTCAAGTCTGTTTTTGTACTTAAAATTTTGCTCAAGTAGAAGATCACCAAAGAGTACCAAGGAAACAGACATACAAATAATAAGATGCAGACTATACATGGCATTATAATCTTTTTCCAGCTGCCTCTCAGAATTTTATTAAGGAACATCTCATCTACAGAAGGCTCTTACTCAATGGAGCTTCATCATCGGGGCTTCTTCAGAAGAGGATACTATTTATATTTGGGTTTCTACTACTTTGTGTACGCATGCTATGGAACACAAAAGACACTCCAGTGCACATCTTAATAACCCCTTTCCATCTCAGAAAGGCATAAACTTTGTGTTGTGGCCTTGGTTCATGCAGCTTGATGTCCAAAAGAATGTTACCAAAATAGTCACTAGAATCAGATGGGAACTTCGAATTGCTGATTCTTCTGCTTCTGTCTCTCTCCTTCCAGGAAGTCAACTTTACTGTAGCTTTAATCTTATAGCATGGCACTTAAAAAATATTAGAGTATAAGAAAGTTTTGGTGTCATGTTGAACTTTCATTTTCTAACATTTTAAAGACTACACAAATATGAGTAACACTGTTATAAAAACCAAACCATGCTGATCTGTCCAGTTTGGGTTTCTTATGGAAAAATATACTTTCCTGAATTATTTCCATCTATCTTTTGTCAGTTGGAAGCTCCTGTCCCCAAAGTTGAGGCAGCTATAAAAAAATTTTTTGTCCCATTTTCAATCTTCAGACCAAAGCATACAAAAGGAAGGGAAAAAAAATAAAAGCAAGGAGAAAAAAAGTACACAGAAATGGAATTAAGTTATCAAACTAAAGGTGGAGAAACACCTACTGCAACCATCAGATGTTAGAAAGCAGCTTCTCTGGATGAAAGCAGCTTTGAGCTCTGCAATCAGCAATGTTCATGTGCTGCAGAGTCTGAATTCACTCCCTAGCAGTAACGTGCTTTGCATCATCTCATAAAAGCATAATTTCCATCCTCATCACAGGCTCAGCCTCTCAGAGAATCTCAGACTCATTTTTAAATACAGCTTTAATAAAGCTTACTTTGCATAGCCCAAACAAGGCTTCAGGAAGCCTGTTCCACATTACATTATACAAAAACTTTCTGATCAATGATTATATTCATGCTTCTATACTACTGCTAATAGAGGCTTGAATACTGCTAACATATCAGTATTAATAATGGCAGGAAACATTCCAAATATTTCCTCACTATTCAAAAAGTATAATTTAATTACATTATGGAACAGAAACAGGACGAGATGCTGTGAAATACCTCTAAGAACAGAAGTCTATCAGGGATCAACTTGAGTCACAAATTCTTATCCTCCACAATCTCATAAAACCGCGTATTTATTTTGTCCAGAAGATACATATGCCAAATGCAAACACTGAAATGTTTTTCTCCTTCAATTTCTGATCTTGGATCAGAAAAGTAAATAAAAATTTTCATTGAGGACAACTTAAATTGCTGGTGCCTTAAGCAAATCCTCTGTTTTTAGCTCTCTTTCAGCAGGATAACTCATGAAGGGCTTGACTTGAGTAACAAGACCAGCAGAATAATGGTGAAAAAAAATATGTGGCATTTCACTAGTAATGGGAGTAAAAGAAAAGAAAAAGGGAGGCCTCAGTCCATTACATCATTGATAACCTAAGACCTCTAACATACTTCCTGTCATTAAAGCACTATAAATACAAGACCATTATAATTGCTATAATTATAATAATAATAATTTTTCTTAATAATAATAGCACTGTAGCGCGCCTAGATTTAAATGCTACACGCTCAGCAAAACTACCAAGGATAGTTCCATAGGCAAGTCTTATTAATAAAATACATCCAGGCAGATGACAAAGCCTTCAAAGCCTATCCTGGATCCACAGGAAAAAAAAAATGTTTATTTGATTAAAATTCTACTGGAAGCATTTAAAAATACACGTTCACATACTCCTCCATACGCAGGAACTGAAAAGAATGGCATGCGAGCTACTGACTAGAGACCACAACACAATCATATGTGCAGAATGGCTGTACACAGCTACAGTTCCATCCTCAGCAGAGGGGGGGGCAAAGTCCCATGTTCGTCTTCCCCCCCCCCCCCCAAGAAGTGCTCCACTAACAACCACATTACACACATTTACAGCATTTTCCAACAAAAACATACAAAGCTGTCTTCATTTATTCAGAGGAAAGACCAGATTCTGGCACAAGCTTTCGCTACTCCAGTGTCACACCTACGCTCTCACTACAGGTACATCCAGCTCTATCAATAAAGCTTCATGATTCTCCTCAAGTATTTATAGCCTGTAGCTTTACAGCCATCTAAACATATCCATCTAGATTACAGAATACATTCACTAGGCTAAGCTGTTTCATTCTGCGCCAGCATTTTTGTTTCTTCCCCAATATCCTAGCAATCAAAGTTTGTCTTCAACCTGGCAGGAACAAAGAAAGCATATTGCAAGCTCTTGTGGCTGATAAAGAAATAGCCTCATTTATGAGATCACTGCACAAGTCATGAATACAGAAACACTGTAGTCCTCTTATCCGTATCTCAGAATTATTTGTGCAACATCTGAAGTTATTTCAGAGTCTTTCAACCTACATTCTCTATGTGAACTTTTAAGTGCATCTACAGTGCAGATTGTTTCTTGTTTAATCATCTGAAACATCCTTACAGAATAACTTTGTTAACATGGGAGTTCCTCAAAATATGGTGCTATCGCATTCCAATCCTACTGTGAGCAAGATTATCAAATGGTAGTCAACAGCATACAAGCATCTTCCAACGGTTCCTGCATGTATATGAGACTGCCCAACCACTGCTGATTAACAGGGTTCATCAGTCCTCCTACACCAAGATTACTGTGTGAAATGATTTTCTGCAACATACCGTGCTGAGTTTTTCAAGTCTGTATAAATCTTTAAACCATTTTGTCCTAATTATCAAAGACTGGATAAATACAGGACAGCTGCCCAGATTTCCCCAGGTAACACTGATACTAACATAGCTGTGCAGCACTACGGACAGGCAGCTCAGAACAAGGCAGCTAAACAGCAAAATATTGCAGGGATATGCTTAATTCTTAATGATGGACCCATGAAAGAGCAAACCAAATCAGCTTCACTTAATTCTGTAGGAGTTAAGCGAGGTCTTTTTGCTTCGTTAAATTTTCTTTAGATTTGGGTTGACTACTGTGACCCATCTGTGCATAGAAGGCTCAGGCAGCAATCAAATGCAACATATTTTCGTTGATCTGTCAAAGACTTCTCACTTCCTAGTGTGCTTATCAGAAAAGGAAATGGAGTTACAGACAGGTGACAAACATTAAGATAGCACTTTTCATAGTCCAAAAATGTACACGAACAACTGTTTTTTTATGGAGTGTCCAGCCTTCAGATTAAAATAGACTTATTCACTAAATGCTGTTCAAGTAACAGAGATATACTTACACCTCTGTGGCCATTTCTGGTCACAGCCTGTACAAAATACAAGCATTATCATTTTTACTCTTCCTCCCTGGATCATCTTAAAGTCAGACTGCCCTGAGCAACAGTTGCTCTACTCAAATGCTAAGCAAAAAACAATAAAAATCCAAGTCAGAACTGGAGCACAATCAACTCATTGGCATAATTCGTAAGTAAATAATTCTTAGAATCTGAATAAAGCCTGATGTCGAAGCAAGAAAATTTCCATGTACTGAATATCATTTCCATTGTCAAGGCCAAGTTACTAACCCTCATCTCTGCAGGTACAGTTATTATTTGCATGCCTGGGCAATGGCTAGAAATAGATTGACTTGTTTCAGGTTTTTTTGTGAATACTACTCTGTCTGCTGCTTTGCAGGTAGACAATTAAACAGAAAACCACATTTAGCAATGTAACAGAAGTAACTTATTTCTTCATTTGATGCTTTTTTTTTTTTTTTTTAAAGAAAAGTAAAACCAGTTTTAGTTTTCTGTCTTAGGTATGATATGCAAGTCAACCAAGACAGCCAGCACTTAAAAGGTCACCAGCTTGTCCAAGCAGTAATATTCACTTCTTTCAAAAACTGTGGTTAGCCTGGAATGCAAGAAAGATTTTTTTCGTACCTTTCTATAAAGCTGTTTCAGACCTGCTCCATTAAAAAGAAGGTTATTTCTGCATACTAAAAATAAACAAAGGAAACTCAGATATAGTCTCATTCACCATTGCACTTCTAGAGAAATTTCTACTCGTATCTGGCTCTCACCAAGGCATCATATTTTATGCAAGTATTTTTAGCAATTTTAGCAATGTATGTCTTGGAAATGAGTGGTAATAACTGGCCTTGGAACAAAATCCGAGTTTTGTCCTGCCCAAAGAAAATTCTGTCAAAAGATTCCTCAAATGATTTAAAGTTTGAACAAGTGGCTTTAACTAGTTTCCATCATCTCACACAGATACTATATCTTCTTTACAAAAATGTCTGTACAGCTTTTTAGAGAGTTAGTACATATAAGTTAAATCCAAACAATTAAGGAAGCATTTCTCACATATCGGATGAAGAACAGCTGAGCGAGGCAGAAGGAGCACAGTGAGTTCTGTCAGTTGAGAGGGGTGAATGCTCTGGGGATTATTGCACTAGATGAGATCTAGATTCTCTTCTCGTTCCATGTATTTCCCTATGTGGCCACAAAGAATTCTTATAAGCTTCAGTTGTTACCTCTTCCTGTCCCACAGGGGAGCCATGTGAACATACATACAAAAGACAACGTATTCAACTACTATAACAAAAAGTACCATATAAACAAACAAAAAAACAGAATTTTGCATGTTGCTGTCATTTGACAGCTTATTTCATTTTTTTCCTGAAATATTTTTTTTAGAAAACATTTGGATAGCACCAAATTACCTAACCAGATTTTTTGTGCCTGCAAGTCCTCACTCACTCACCATGTCACCAGAACTAAAATACCATGTCCAGTTTAGCTCTGCCCTTTACAGGAAGTGTAGTGTTAAATTTATATTCTTAAACATGAAGAAAGAAAAAGCTTGACCAGACTAAAACATTGTTGTAAGCTGATACTTAAGTTGTTGGGGCTATGAAAACTGTATTTTTAGGAATATAACTAATGATCAAGTTTTAGCAGAATTTTATCTGATTTTGTATCATTTCATAAAGATAAATTCATTATTACATCGTTTGTTCTCAGTCTCAACCAATGGCACAGCTGCACTTAAGAAAGCACTTGTAATAATTCACCAGCTGATTGCTGAAAGTTATCCTTACAAGGTGAATGGTTACGACTACTTTAATAGGAGAACCTATGCAAACCAGTTAGATTTCATTTTATATTAAAGATTAAAACAACATATGGCGGTTTCACAGATAGGGGCAGTCCTCTGTATACTAGCTTAAGAGGTCCAACCCCCGGCTTGCTGCATGAACAGCTGTAGAGAACCAGGAAACTGATATGGCGCCCCCCCCCAATGCCCTGCAAGAGAAAAAAAGCCATTTTTGAGTTGTTTGACAGATTCATTCACTGTATCGTCACACAAACAGCTGTACCAGCAAAACGGACACAGCAGGAACTGCTTAAGTGGCATGGCTACTAAAGTGCACTTGAAATCAGAAGTTCATGTTTAAAAGGCTCTTCATCTTCACACAACAGTAACAACCCTTCCCACCACCAAAATGAAAATAATACTGAACCCTCAGCTCCTTATTTCTTTTTTCCAAGCTTCACATCAGCTGATTGCACATTCTACCCAATCACTTATTCTCCCAAAAGTTTTGGCAATTCATTCTATGCCTCTTGTCGCAAATGTTCCTGTATTCACATCTCCAACATCTCCATACAGTCAAACATCACGCCTGCTTCTGCAATACAACAAAATCACTGAGGAACCATTTCAAAGGACAGCTCTTGATCTGCTCTTCACCTCCCCAGACCTGAGACATGAAATTCAGCAATAGTCTCTCAACTCACCTCCACCCTCACCTTTCAGTTATAAGAATAGAGAAAGAGAAAAGAAGTCAATCATTAATTTCAAGAGGGAAGCAGAAAACAATGAGCAGGGCTGCCAGGTTCTATCTGTTCCCAACTCCCACTTTCACTGCAGAAATGAACCCAGTACCTCAAACACTACATAACAGTAAAAGAAAAAAAAATACATTATTTCTAATTAATTTTCACAAATTGTTCATGCTAAGTAGTAGCAACTGCCTTTAAAGTCTTAAATGCATTATCTCTTCAAATTATGACAAGTTGTTAAGAGGAATACTAAGGTTACATATTAAATATTACCAGTAATCCACATCTTTCTTCTCCATTTAGTCTGTAGAATCAAGGCTTTTTATTCTGTTTTACAATGCCTAGTGCAATGAGTCCGTAAGTAAGACTCCTGGGAACTTCTCAAGGCAAACGAAGTAAATTAACACAGACTATCTCTATCGGTTACATAGAAGTATTATTACAATGCACTGTATATAAGATTTAAATCCACTGATTAGGATAAATTCATTGTTTAGGATAATATAACCTAGTTACATTATATGCAAAATTATCAAAATCAGGTAGCAATACAATCCCAATCTATTTAAACTAACAAAGAATTACCTCCAACTGTAGAAACGCTGCACTCTAATCTCCTCTAAACTTCTTAATTTTTATTCTTTTAGGACACCACAAGAAACCTAGCTACGCACTGCACCACTTTCAAGTTTCACGAGCCAAAGTTATCATTCTTCTCAATTTAGCACTACCTCCCCCCAAAATGACAAAAATTCATAAGTCATTTAGGTATGGAAGGTCTAAGTACTCCTGCTATGAAAGACTCAAGACAAAATAATACAGTCAAGTCCATATGATGCTTACTGATAGAACATTAGGGGAAAAATAAGATTTTTACCTAGCATGGAAAAAAGTGGAGTTCCCTCAAAAAAAAAAAAAGCACTTTGAAGATTACTAAAAAACAAAACAAAAAAACCCCAACACTTTCCCTGATATCTCTCCCCAACTCCTACAACCTATCTCCATTTATCTTGCTTTTTCCTATACCCTCTAAACATCACTTTGCTCATTCTTCCATTCTCCTATTCCATAATATCTGCCTCATGCTGAAGCAGAACCATTCATACATTTTTAAGAGTTGTATTATACAAATCTAAGAGAAAATAACAGAATTACTAAAGTTACAGCCACTGTTAACAGGAAGAAAGGAGAAAGCTCAGATAAATACAAAATAACTTCAGTTAAGTGCTTCAACAAAAAGTGATTTAATTTCAATGGCAGCGCTATTTTAAGGAGTTTCTTTCAGTCCTCTCTTCCTCCCAAGACTCTCATTCCCACCCCTGCACTGAAGGTTTTCTCTAGGTTTTTCAAATTGGACCAGTCTCTTGAACCATCCCGCTATGCAGCCCCACAGTAGTTATACTGGCATAACTGACACAGACAGATGAGAGAGAGGAAGCAGCATACTGCAGCATTGGCACAAACAGTTAAGAGTTCCTTAAGTTCATATTGCTGAAATTCCTGTATCACTAATCCTTAGCCTAAAGCATTTAAATTGGCTCAGTCTCACCAGCCTTCCCATGAAGTTAATGACAGTCTTCCAAAAGGTCTTTTTCCACATCTACTTTAAGAGTCTAATCACCTTACATTTCTATGCTTCAGTTAAGTGTCTGAAGTTACACGGTATAAATTCAGACCACAGTAACCAAGGAACAAGATCCTGTACCCTGCTACTTCCAGCTGTAGACACTTAACTCCCTGCTTGTCAGTTCTAATGCCCTAGCCAAGGCAACATGAATGGCAACAGCAGTCAGATCACACCACACATTAAATGAACTCTAATGAATATAAGCAGTTTACAAAAGTGATGAGCTACAATACCAGATCTTCTCTCAACTAGGCCCTAAAGCTTTCTCCTCCCCCAAGAGATTTCAGTATCACCCCATTGAATGTTGAGCAGCATTTGAACCTGTTGATGGACAAAATCTTGGAAAGATAAAGGGCTAAGTTTCCACTGCACCTATTTCATCTCTTATCACCCAGTACATATCCTAAATAAAGCGAGTGAATGGTAAAGAAGCTAGCAGTCCAAAGCAAAGAGGTGAGATGAATTCAGCACCAGAGAAGACAGAACACTTCTACAGATCTGAATTAGTGGAGGATAAAAAACATGTTGCACTCCAAGCATGATTTTTGGAAATGCTAGAGTTAAGATTTCAAACTAAGACAGAGTGAGTTTTAGATGGTTCACTACTCTGACAATCAGCCCCATCATTCTTTTAAACTTGAGTTCCTGCAGTCATTCCTTCTGTACACTGGGGAGAATGGAAAAAAACAAAAACAGAAAATTACCCTGTTTCTTTCTCCATCCTATCTCCCCTCTAGAGGAGGCTAAGCAAAGAGGGAAAACATACATGATGACCTATATATAATTATTCCATAATGCTAATGTATTCCTAGAGGTTGGTTACAAGAGCATATAGATGAGACGCTGCTTCCTCCCTTGCTCCGAAACACCCAAACATTCAATGAAAAACAGAAAAGTTCACTATCTTGTTTAAACTGGGAAGATGACAACAAAAACAAGTCATCAGCTTTTAACTTGAGAGTTGCTCCTGATTTAATTCTATGCATTGGACATCTATGGCTTGTTAACCAACTGGGTGAAAGCTTCTTGCTCCTCCTTAGTTTATTTCTGAATGGGAGTGTACACATGGAGCTAATCAGGAATAATTTCATGAGTAAACACAGCCTAACAAAGTCTTTATAAGCACTACAGTTCTGTGAGTAAGCAAGGAAGTTTATTTTCTAATTCTTCCTCCTGTCTGCATTTAGGAGCTTCCTGACCCTGTTTCTCATGGAGCCAAGAGATGTTCTTCCCCCATAAGCTTGATCCAGATTCACTCAAGTCAACACATCTTTTCCCACTGACTTCAACAGGCTTTTGATTAGGCTGTAGAGCATGTATATAGTTAACCTCTTCCCCTCCCCTTGCCTCTTTCAGAAGTGGGTACAAACAACCCTTCACAAACTATTACATATACAAACCTTTGTTTTTCCACTAAATCTACCTCTCAAATATACAGCAAGTTTTATTTCTGCAACTTAAAAACAAGGCAGCAAACAAAATGAACACAAGACAAGCAAAATATGTATACCCCAATTGTGCAATACTACCATCATTCAGAAACCTGTACTCAATTGAGCAATTCTCAAGAAAGAAGTTAACATTAACTCTGCTGACTGAAATAAAAGGAGCAGAGGCATGCATAAGACACTGAATGTAGAAAAGTACCCCAGAGTAACAAAAGGGGGGGGGGGAAGAGAGGGGAGGGAAAGAAGAAAAACAGAAAGCAAGAGTCACCATCCTATTCCCAAAATGCAGTCAACATGATGCTAAAGTTTAAAGTCTCTGCTAAAGAAACACAGAGACACAGACCACTACATGGCAAAGGACCTCCCTGGGTCATCACCAAAGCCAATTCCCTACCACAGCGGGCAATCAAGCAACCCATAAGTCCACATAAGTAAAGTTGCCTTTATACACTCTCACAGTAAATGGGAGACTGAGAAAGGCAAAGAAAGAATGCTTCTCCATCACAATGCAATGATTTTGAGGGAAGGCAAGAAGGGTGGCACAGTTCAGTTTCTTCATAAATAACAAATAGTGCCACTTTGGAGTGATTCTTAACCATACTCCCAGTACTGCTGCTTTCCAGCAGCACAGAAGAGAATCTGCCACTCACTCAGTGATGCCAAGGGATATGAGGAAAAATCTGCTCCCACCTTCTGTAACAATTTTGCCCCACCTATTTCACCACCTATTAAGTGCCAATCAAACTTTTGAAGGCCTATCTAAAGGACCATTTTTACGCATCAGTATGCGCCATGTATGGGACAGGATCAAAAACATCAGGAAGTGTAATAAATTAACAGCATACAGTTTTACAGGAAAAGTGATATGAACAATACTCCCAATAAAGTGTATTAAAGCTTCTAGCAAAGTAGTTCCCTGCAAAATTTCTAGCAAAATACCAAGCTTTTATCAGAACTCATTTGGGGGTTCTGTTTATGACTTGAAATTTACCAGCAATTAGATGGCTCCGAGTTCATACCAGTAAAATCATCCAAAATAAATCTTCATATTCTAGCATGGAATAGTGATTCCATATGCAGTTATTAGCATGAACGCCGACATGCTGTGCTCTTACAAAAAAGAGAAAAAAGTCATTTTCTTAACTTCTTTGTACTTGTATTACAACACAAGGAAGAAACACTGGGCTTCTCAAATGGAGAACAGATCATATCTCAAAGGGATTTCAAAGTAGGGCTTTCAGAGAAGAAGGAACCTTGTAACACTTTTCCCAGTCTTCCCCTATTATTGTTAGTCACAAACATGATGGGATAGAAGAGAAACACAAAGAGCACTTGGAAAAGCGTACGAATATCCACTGTCACCAGGTCTATCAGACAAAAGGATATTTGTGAGTTCTACTGTTCATTAATACCGTTCTTGAGGAACCACTGAATAAGGGACAGGGAAAAAAAAAAAAAAAAAAAAGGAATTTTACTCCAATATGAATGCTTTGCTGTATCCAGTTCAAAACATTACGTTTAACTGCTTGTGCTGTTCAGAAATGCAGAAACAAGTTCAAGAGTTGAACTCTAACTATAACTTAAATTCAACATTCTTTTACCCTCAAAGGCAAAGAGACAGCATATCACAGACCCTAGAACATCCTGAACTGATCTTATCCTTCAAGAGGGCAAAATAGAATCAACTCATGATTACAGGTCAGCCTCAACTTTGAGGGGTTGGGGGGGGGGGGTTGTTTTTGTTTTGTTTAATGAGAAGGGACCCACATAAAGGACAGAGAAGAATATCATATGCATTTCCAAGTGTCCCAAAACAAACCAATACATACCTTAGTGGTAAGCAGAAGAGGAAAGGCTCAGCTAAATAAAGCAGGAAGCTAGACACTGCAGTTCGACACAGAGATGCACCACCAGAACTGCACAGGGCTATAATACAGAATCTTCCGTTTTTTCAGTCAGTCAAGACTGAACTCTAGACAAGAACTGTAAGGGAGGGGACACATCATAGAAGAATAACAGTACCTACATTTTTTTAGTCTGATACAAATGGAATCATACACAAGATTTAAGATTTCATTACCAGAGTGAAATACAACAGTCTCTCCTGCATAGTCTTAAGGGAACACAAGTACACATTGCTGCTTACAATGTGCTTCTGTCCTCTATCAGTAGTACTAAATAATTTTATATTAAAGAAAGTTACATGGCATATGAAAACTATTAAAAGTGGTCAAAAATACTTTGGGACTGTTTTTTACTTTTTTATTTTAGAAGTCTGAAAGTCAAAAACAGTAATTTTTTTAAAGAGACATCAGAAAGTCACAGAAAGCCTTATTTAAAACAAAAACGAACAAACAAAACCTATCTAACAGCAGTTTAGTGGCTTGAATGATAAGCGCTGGTTGGTCTCAGCCCAGTCTCTACCAACAAATCAGCATGTAAGTCACAGAACGCTCCATCAACCAGCGTTTGTTGGTTCTTCAGAAACTTATGCTACTGTATAAGAATTCCTGCCTCTGAGGCCCAGCACAGGATTAAGTAACAAAATTTTTTTTACAAAGCCAGTTAAGGTACACATTGATGCCTAAGCAGCTAGCATTTCCAAAAATGTTTCTGTATCTTTGGAAGTCATAAGAACTCAGGTTCCAAAAACATTGGTCTAATACCCTTCATAAGTATAAAATGCAATTGAACAAGTTCAGGAAAAAAATAAACATCTGTTTTAATTAAAAAAGCTACCCCCCATGGGGATCTGGCATACCCTATGTCAGAAATCAAGATATACACAAGCCAGCTACAAACTCCTAAATATACCCTTATCTCAAATTATAGAGGAGCCAAACAAGCAGGATGAAAATTATTCAAGTTTATTACATATTATGCCCTCATTCCAGATAGCAATCTGCCAAGCTGGTAGAGTAGCAACAGGAATTGTGCAGTAAAACTCCTATGAAGGGACCCCTCTAAGAGCAGCATTATTGTCATTCAGCTGTGCCTCATAGCTGGTTTAGTCAAACATGACCTAAAAAGGAAGGGAGAAAAGGGGTATGCAATGATTTTCTTTTTAATATTGTATGAAAAGCCCCAAAGGATTTCTTCACACACATTTCTACAATAGGAGGGAGGAAAACCTCAAAAAAACAACAGGTTTCACTCTTTTTCCTGTATAACTTCATAGACAACCAAAAACCAGTCACAGATAGAACTGTATTAGAACAATTTCACTCACACCGTTCTATAGATTTAAAATTTGAACATCCTTTAAAAGACTAGGAAAGAAAACAGTATCTCTCCACTTCTTTAGCTGAAGATTAAGGAAACTACTTCTGACAATAAAGAACTCTCCTTTACAAGTAAAACACAAACAAGATTTCTGTTTCATTTGAATAACCTTCAGATCTTATTTATGCATTATAGAAACAGATTTACTCCTTTAATAAATATTCACTTCAAGCCTTCTCTATAAAGCCTAACTAAGAAAAGGACAAAAAAATTATTTTTTCAAACTCCTATTAAAGGCACAACCAAGTTGCTCCTAGTGCTTCCATACTGGGAACCATTCTTAACCTGCCCCAGGCTGTAAAGGTATATATTAAAGTACAAATTTCAGCAAAAATGCAGGTTTCATCATTCCCGAAGCCTCTGAAATCTGATTTAGAGATCAAAGCCTAAATTGTGTCAAAAGACACAATAACCTACTAGAAAGGTAGTTACAGAAAGACGCTAACCAATTTAAGCTAAGTAGTCTGCAGAATACCAAACTTGCAAGAAGGTCCAAACGCTTCCTTTAGACATTTAAGTCTTCTAAAGCAAAGACCAAAAGCTATCAGTTTGTCTGAGGTCATGTCCAAAACGATAAGCAACAAAACCATACAACAGTAAGTCATATTTCTTTGATGTAAAAGGTGCTGTCATATTTCCACTTAGAAAGCACAGCAGTTTACTTGCTAATTTAACCAGAAAAACAAAAACATGTGTTTCACATGCCAACAGTTTACAGATATGAGCAAGTATTACTTTCCTTTCTTAACATTAACAAAGTTTCTTAAGAGACAGATGACTAGATGGCTGATAAACATCTCTTCCCATTTTTCATACTAATTCTCTCTGCAGTACATTACTGCCACTACCTTCTTCACATGCCAGGTGAGCCTAAAGCAGAGACAACAGATAAAAATTCAGCTTCATAAAACTCAAGTGACAGAACTGTGTATTAATTTACTATTTGAAGAAGTAGATTTAAGAGAAAACATTTCAGCCAAAAGAAAACTCATACTCAGTAATATTAAAAAGGAAAGCTTCACATATACTTAACCAAGTGAACTTAGCTACACTAAGCTGTACCCGTTATAAACCTCAGAAACCAAAGTTATCTAACCAAGAAGCAGCCTAGAAAACAGGGGCAAAAAAGAACAGCTTTTCCTGAGTTGATTCAACTAATATGCTATAACTCTAACCCAAATAGTTGCTGTACCTCCATCATCCATTCACTTTGCTGCTCTACAACAAATGGATGAAGGTGAGCCAACTGCTACATGCAAGCCTATTGACCAGGAAACATACTAAAACTCATTAACTCATAAAAAATATTCCTGGATGAATCAACAGATGGCAACAACTATTATGGACACAAATAGCTTTCAAAATATTAACGCAAACACAGAAAGCTCTGAAAACTGATCCTCAATCCTCTCACAGGTTTTTTTTTTTTTTTTTTTTTTAAAGGAGGATAAGGAACTGGAATAGTATAGGAAACAATGCTACAGTTTAATCAAGCTACCTACCCTTTTAATGAAGAGGAGAACATTATAGATAAGACAGCATATATGTAGAAATCATTTAGTGATTCACATACAAAACTGCTCCTGTTTGCAGCTGAACAGAGTTCCAGTATCATTATACAACTCTGATACATAGGTTAAAACACTTAAGTTACATAACTTTCTCTTATTCCTTCCTTGAGGTAGGGAGAAACAGTCTCCAACAACAGTTCGAAACATAAGTTCCAGCAAAGTGAGCAGCGTTAACAGAAGACAACCTGCTTCTCATAGAAGCCCAGTCCCACTGCATTCATAACACCCCTGTGAACAAACAACACTAGAGTAACCCTCCAGAAAGGAAAAAAGCTCTACCAAACTCAAGCATTCACAATGCAGCCAGTCCATCTGCTGAGACTTGTGCATGGTAAGGACCCACCTTCTCTGCCATTTTTAATCACTCATCCTTTCAACTAAAGCGTCACCCCCACATCCTCATAAAAACTTCACAGCTCTTGCAATCGACTATTCTTTTGGGACAGAAAAACAGGTGGGCACTTCACCATGATGCACAAGGGCCTCTATAAACAGAAACACTGTTTCCTCAAAGGAAAAAGAAAAGAAAAAAAAAAGGAGTTTAAACAGGCGCTAGGAAGATAACTTCTCAAAAGCCCATGCACAGGTCTCCCTCACGCCCAGCCTCTGCCCTCCAAACTCACCGACGAGCCCCCCACCCAGGCTACCCGGGGCAGCCCGGCACCGGCGGGGCCGGCCGGGAGCCCCCGAGCGCCGGGACCCCCCCCCCCGCGCCACGGCCCGGCCCGAGCGGTGGCGTCCGTTACCTGCGACCCTCCCCCCTCCCCGCCCCGCCTTCCCTGCCGCCGCCGCCGCGAGGGGGGCGCGGGGCGGGGGCCGCTCAGCAGCGGGGCCCGGCTCCAGCGCGGGGGGCGCTCGGCGGCGGCCGCGGCGGCGCGGCGGGGGCTCTCTCCATTCTCCCCTCACGCGCACAGATACACACACACACGCACACACGCACACACGCACACACACACACACAGGAAATAACACAGGGTCAGCTGACCCCCGCCAGCCAATGGCGGCGGGCGCTCGGAGCGGCGCGCGCCAGCGGGAACGGCGCGAGGCGGCGGGTCCCGGCCAGGCGAGGCGGAGGCGGAGGGGAGTGGAAGGGAGGGGGAGCGGCGCGTGCGTGCGCGCGTGTCTATGTATATACGGATGCCTGCGCGCGCACGCGGTCGCAGGCGGGCGCCGGAGGGGGGGGGGGAGGCGCGAGGGAGCCGCCTCCCTCCCATCACGCGCCCGCTTAAAGGGGCCGCGCGGGCGGGCGGTTGGTGCCGCCTCCCCGCAGGGCGGCGGCCTTAACGCCGCGCTCGGCCCCGCCGCCGGGCCTCAGCTTCCCCCGCGGCGGCCGCCGGGCCGCCCCCTTAGGGAGAGGGGGCGGGAGGCGGCGGCGGGACCGCGACGCTCCCGGGCCCGGCCAGAGCGAGCCGTCGGCCCCGGCTCGCCCCGCCGCGGCGGAGGTGGGCCGGCGGGGCCCGCTGGCGGCGGGGGCCGCGCCGTGGCAGCCGGGGACGGGCTGTAGGCCTCGACAAGGAGCTGCCGGGGCCCTTTCTACCTTGGGGGGGGGGGGGGAACGGTGACGGTGGAAGTTTCCATTTTAATCTTCTAATAAATCAATACTTGTAATACATTTTTAAAGATCTGCTCTTTTTTCCCCAAGTTATTTTAAGAATCTAATTTATTTTGTTTGTCCACTTCTTCCACTTTGCTCAGCTTTTGCACTGGAGCTAGACAGGCAATTTTCATGCATTAGCCTGACCTGTGTTTAGCTTTCTTGCAGGGCATTTAAGACTCCTTGTGGCTTTTGGAGAAAAAGGAAGTCTTTTTCACTGGCGTAAAGCAGTCGATAAGAGTATTTTTAGTAAGTTTTTATAACAAACTCCAATTTTTGGACCATAATCCAAACGACCGTTAAATGGGCAAGGCAGTGCAGATCAATCCGGAGATATGGCAGCAGACCTGTAGGGAACTCAGGAAACAACATGGAGGCTGCATTTAGAGCTATGTGCCGGGGTATCGGCTTTATGTAAGCTCTCCTCCTATCTGCAGTATGTCTGATTTTACCCAATAGGATCAATCCTTCACTTTCCTAAGTGCTACTCTATTCCAAAACCGCTTAAACAATTAAAAAATACTGTTAGCCCTCCTGTGTCTTGCATAAATGGTAAATTTGGGAGTTAAGTATGCCCAAATGTACTTTTGCACTTAAACTTTTAGGCTTTTTGGAGAATATTTACTAGTCTCTCTCTTTTTTTTTTTTTTTTAAATAAGCATGAGCATGTGGGGGCTAAAGACTGAAACAAGGAGACTGACAGAGGGGGCAGTTTGGGAGCGAGGATACAGCACTTGTCAAATCATCATATCCTTCATTTAAGACTGCATGCCAGCAAAGGAAGCTTTGTATGACACTACAGCTTCCTCCATCTGCCACTCATAGCATTTCACGTGAAAATGCAGGAGGCTGGCAGCCTGAAAAGCTTTAAGTGCCGGGCAGAGAAAGCTTGAGCATCATTTAAAACTTGCTTTGCCAGGAACTTAGTACTGAGTAGATACGACAGTTTCGATAACCGCTCTGTTTCCCAAGCTCTGTTCCCCAGATCCTCAGCAAGTGCTATCTCATGTAGCAAGCCTTACACAGAGGGGTCCCCTGCTTATTCCCAAAAGCAATGGGCTGCTTAACTGGCTGTGCTTACAAGGCAATCCTTCTGACAACTTCAGTGATGGCTCCCCCACAGGTGACTTACTCTTTATGAAAAATAAATGTAAAACACCACATACTGTAATATGCATTCTCTGTCAAAAATAATTCTGAGACTGGCTGAAATTCCATCTAGGTAAGACTGAAATAAAGGCAATAGTCTGGAGAAACCAACCAGACCGTACAACACTTACACCTGCTCCCACTGCTTGTTTTCCAAGTTAAAAATTTGCGGGTGTAGCAGGATCCCCTGCTGCTGGTTAGGCACTCATATGGCAGGAGTGCCAGGGAAGGACCTGCTGCCTCCTCTGCTCCTCTTTGGGCTCAGCAGAAGCACGCAGCGGCTGCTCTCCAGGCCAGCCTTCTGCTGTGATCTATGCCTTATCTCCTTCAGATTAGATTACTGCAATGTGCTCCGCATGAGCTACCTGGGAATTGCAGCTGGATCACACAGGCGCTGTGTTACTAAGCGCTCTCTCCCTCTCACTGTACAATATGCCAGCGCTCTCATCTGCACTTGTTGCCCATTTGCAAGTAAAGTTTAAGGCACGGTGCCTCGCTTAGGGAAGGTGGAAGTCATTGCTTCCTTCACCCGAAAAAGAGGCTCTGACAGCGCATTCACCATGACAAACTGTTGCTTTACTCTAGTCACAAACAGCCTTAATCTTGTTGACTGCCCAGGCATGCTAAGAGCTCGGTTAAAGCAGCATTCCCTCTGGGGATGGAGGTCTGTGATGAAGGCTGTAATGGGGTGGGGGAACTCGATAAAGTTCTTATAATTTGATTTTTCATTATCTGTTCTCTGATTCTGAAGTGAAATGTCAACTGAGGTCAATCCTTTATGTAGATTTATAAGGTAGGAGAGCTTAGAGCTTAAGGTAAAACCCTTTTGTATATAAAAATACATGACAGCATAGCTTATATATATAAGCTTGGTATATCAAGCTATTTTTAATTTAGTGTACAAAAAGAAGTCACAGCATAAATAGAAAAAGTTATGTAAAATGCTCCAAAAAATGTAAGAACTATAAGACAACTAACATTCACATGTGAATTTATCAAAGGAACAAAAATAAGTGGATTTGCATACTGAAGTACCTGGATCTCCAGTCTGCTTCACAGCAGCATTTCCCATTTCCCATCTCCACCAATGACTACTAATAGATGTTACAAGGGAAGTGGAAGAGGAGTCTCTTTTTAAAATATTTTAAAACTCAAAACTATATGGCTGATTTTAAAGGATGAAGTGAAGTTTATAAAAACATGCTAGAAATATAGGCAAACTCCACACTATTATCAGTTGTTGCACTACAGTAGGCATCACTGATAACATACAGAATCATTTAGAGTGTAGTATGAAACGAAGTAGCCATAACTATATTAATTAAATATCACAAGAGCAGAGATGCCATATAGTTTGCAGCTTTTGAGGTGATGTATCCGGCCTTAAGGTACAACCCCACTGAGCTTAATGGAGAAGTTCATTCTCTCAGAATCTTATTTTTGGCTGCCTGCAGACTCTGGAAGAAAAACCTCAGACATCATTATACCTTGTTCAGATCCCCAAGTTTTTCTTTGCCACTGAATGCCTCACATTTTTTCCAGAAAAAAAATTTAACCTTCTGACTTTGTCCATTCAGTGACAACTACTTGACCATGATCAGTTACATAAAAATTATGACTAAAAGACTAAATGTTAGGACTAATGAAAAATTTAATTACACACGGGCTCTGATCCTGCAAATGGATCATCAGGGCTGGAAGCTAACATACATGCAAGCAGTACTAATTCAGGATAAAACCATCAGTAGTATCTATACATTCTTTAAAGCAATTTATGAGCAAATCACCCTTCAATTCATAAAACAAGAAATTAAGGCCAAAAATGGTTACTTGCTAAAATAAACCCTTAAAGGATCAATTTTAAAATCAATGTAACAAACTTAACAGGTTTACATGCAAATTTCCAGCAAATACATTCTGTAAGCTGAGCATAAGTTCTGTAAATTGAGCAGATGCAGTATACTACAGTCATAATAAAGATTTAAGTCCTTACTTTTAGTGCAAGAAAATCAACTCAGCCTTAATTGTATGGAGCCACTACAGTATTACCACAATAAAAATCTTCCAAATCCTACCTATTTTGCCGTAGACATCCTTTTTTTCCCCCCACCTGCTAATCAAAGTGCTTCAGAGGACAGAAGTACCACTACACAAACAAGACAGATACAAGAAGGAAAATGGCCTTAGGACTCGGAAGCCTCCTGTATGATGGGCGAGAGATTCTGGGTAAAATAAAGCCCCTTAAACAGCCCCCAGGATTAGTGCCATTGCTCCTACCAGCGCTGCTGTCACAGCACATATGCAAGCAGCACTGACTCTCTTAATATACACAAATTCTGCCAATGGCAAAAGCAAACAGGTTTTCCAGTTATGCCTTAATGTAAGGCTTATCTTGCGCATCCCTTTCCCCTCACCCACAGATCCTTGAGAAAAAAACTCCTTCTGACCCTGAGCAGACTGACAAATGGAGAGTCACCCTCTGTCTTTGAGGTCACCACTTCTGCTCTAGCCATAATTCAGCAATTACTCAGTTACTATGGCTCTGCAGAAGCATATATCAGCAGCTGCGGGGGGAAAGGAAGGATTACACCATTCCTGATCACAACCACCTCTCAGCTCCACACACCCTCTGAGCCCTCTTTTCCAGAAAGGAAGGAGTACTGCGAAAGGGCTTTAATGGGATGCAGTCTGTGGGGTTGAGAACAAATTTGTAGGTAACTTACATGCCAGAAGGACTCACAACGCTCCAGTATTTGTTAGAGGGAAGATGATTTCTGAATGCAGCTGATGGGGTCCTCTAAGGGATTTTTTTTTTTTTTTTTTAAAGATTTCACTGCTGATGGAAAGTATTGAACTAGCAGCAGCAGGAGGCCAAAGTCTCCACAGCACAGAAACTGTACCTGTCCCCTCAAAGTAGTATCCATATCCTAATCCTTTCCCCTGTTATGCTATTTCATGCCATGCACAGGCTCTCCACTGCACTTTTACAGCTTTTATCTAGAGGCACTTAGATGCTATGGGAATGGGCATTAGAGACTAGCTTGAAGATAGGTAATACAAAAGATGACAGTGAGATCAGGCACCTACAGGTCACACAACTGGGGTCTGAAACTTATATTCACAGTGGGACAGCTAAATCTTTAAGCAAGTGTAAAGCAAGGGCAGCTAGCCTGTTTCTCTTTCTCCAAGACAGACATCAGCATGGCTGCATTCATTAACATTTCCTACCTCTTTTCCCATCCAGCCCCAGGATTTCCCATACCTTCCTCCTATTCTTTTACAGTTACTTCAGATAAAAAGTGTTACATCTGACCCTACAGGAAGGAGAAGCAGTATCACACATCTCACAAGGTACTGCAGCAAAGACAGGGAGGGCTCTCCTCTCATTAATTCTCTGCTACTGAACTTTCCCCTTAAGACATTCAAAGGATCTGTGTACTTGATGGAAAGTATTTTAGGAAGAGCATGGATTCTCAACCTACTGATTGTCATGTCTTGGGTGCATCGCTTGGAAGTGGCTCTCCTCCAGACACAAGAAGCATCTCCATAAGCCATAGTGTTAAGTCCTAGAGCCCAATTCCTGCAACAGAGCAACAACTGGATTGAAGGACTTTGGAGCATGTCAAAGGAAGAAAAAAGATAAAGCAGCTGAAGGTAGATAGCATGAATCGTAGCAAAAAAAAAAAAAAAAATACATCATCTCTACAGGAGACAATTCCGCTCTATCTTTTAATACTGCAACACTTCTGTTCTCCCATCTTCCTGTTACAAGGAGCTGATTAATGAAAATAAGATCTTTGTACCTTAAGACCTGCTCAGCTTCTTCTGCTTATTCCTTTTACCTCCTGTCAAAAAAACTGCTTCTTGCAGAATCAGAATTAGTTGCAGTGAAAGCGATTCTGATATTGCAGACAAAAGAATCTGAGTCCAGTAAAAAAGGCTACAAAAAAGAGAAGCTGAACTTCTGAGGAAAAACAGATCACATTTCTGTGCAGATGTCCAAAGTAATAAAGGTAGAAATTAAAATAGAAAGCCACACAAATACGATTCTCTGGCAAGACAGTCTCCAACAAGGCAGAAAAGGCCATCAATAAATCTTCATTATCTGAATGGCTAAACATATCTAAACAAAAGGAGAAATTCAAATATTAGAAGAGCAACTCATCTTTTAAAATGGTCCTACATAAAAGCAATTCTGCCTTGCCAGAACATGTTTTACAGAAAGGGAATTTTTCTTTAATTCTGCTGGCCTTTTACAGGGGTTTCATTTGCCGTTTCTTCTGCCTATGGGGAAGTGGGAATTTCCAGGCCTGACAAGTTTAAATCCCCATGACATATAGTCCCAAATTTTAGAGGCAACTAAGATTTTGATTCTTACTTCACTCCCTGTTGGCTTTCTCCCTGATGCATGCAATACTTGTTTTGAATCTCGGCTGCTCCAACAGGAGAAAAAAAGGTCCCTGAAGGAGCAGTGTTAGTTCTTTCAGTCACCTTGCTGCTACAGAATTCAGGCACATTAAATAGCATACCAGAAGGGCTTGCAGCAGAAACAGGCAAAAGCAGAGTGCATCAGACTAGACCAAAACCAAGAGGTCTTCTACGCTCATCTGATAAGAAGCCTGTATTTATATTGTATGTAGGCAGTAGCCTAAAGGACCGCTTAGATATATGTTACATTAAATCTCATTAAGCTCTTGCCACACAAACTGAATTCCACTTTTTTTCTGTTGCACATAGTAATGTTTTCTGGTCCTGATGCATCAGAAATATTGGATTATTAAAAAATTATTTTAAAAGTATCACTGCTGTTTACTTATATACCTCTTATTGCTGCCAAAACATGAGAAAAAAAAATACTTCAAACACAGCCATTTACATAGTATTTTGAGAATCATAAAAGTATATGCAATGCTCAAAATATCAAATTCTAAAATTCAAAAAGGCATTAGTTTCTTATTTTAGTGCCCTGTATTATACTAAAGTCATGCTCAAATTCAAGTAAAGGCAGGCATACAAGAGCATACAGAACTTATGACTTTAAAACATAGCACATTCAACTATTTAGGAGCATGACCTATGCATTTGGGGGTAGGGGAAGGAAGCATGTATTATTCATTCAAATCACCTAACCCAAGTGATGACATTGCTTTAAAAGCTGTCAGATAATGGAGGTAACCAACCTGGGTTAAGAAATTAGCATTTGGTTTCGTAAAGTCTGTACAGACCTATCTTTAGAGAGTCCAACACAGTAAAATCATAAGTAGTTTCTATGTCAGGGTTCAAGGGGATCTTCCAGTTGCCCACTGAAGTTCAGTAACTTCGCGTTTCAACTGGCAAAACCACTGCTTGTATTGGGACTGTGGTCATCCTTCTTGAAGAGATTACATTCTGCAGCATGGAAACCAAATGGTGCTAACATTTGTCCTAAAGAGGTGACTAGAAATGAAGGCCAACTATTTAACTTCTCTGTAAAAGTGCTCAGAGTAATTAGACTTAAACAAAATGCTGCCAGTTCCTTCAAGGCCCTGAAAATATTCTAGGCACTTCTTAGGACATCGCCAGCAAGCACAGAAGCCTGAGCAAGTATGATCCATGGCAACCTATCAACTTGGTGACTCTCCATTGTTTTTAGCCAGTTTTAGAAATAGCCCATGCCCACAGAAAAGAAAACTACACCCCAACACACTCCTTCACAACCAGCAGAGGCAGAAGCATTCTGGGGGTCTGCAGTCCTCAGGGTAGTCCCCGAAAACCCTGGCCAAACCCAGAACCAATGAAGAGACGCTATCTACACTGGTGGAGAAAGCATTTCCCCAGGAGACACATTCCCCGGGGTAATTGTATTATGGTTCAGGAATCCCCCCTCCCAGGTCATGGCCAAACCACTTCACAGCACAGGAAGGTGGGGGTGAGAGAGGGGATGACTACTCTAGTGTGATTCATTCCACAAGGCTGAAGATCAAGGTGCCAGCTTACTCCTAATATTGATGGAAAAGGGTAGTCACCCTATTTATAATCAGCTCGCATTATCTCATCTCTAGAAACAATAAGTCAGCAACTAGCCTTAGGTGATAAGTAGGGGGTTTCCTTAACAGTACTTTTCATTGAGATTGAAGAGAAGTTTTAAAAAAAGGAAAAAAGAAAAAAAGCAGCAGTGGTTGCAAGAAATGGAATATCTTAACAGAAAGGGGGAAGAACCAATTAATGCTTTCAGCTTGTTCCCCTTTATCACTGCCTGGAAATTCTGCTCTGATACAAGCATCTCCTGCCTAGGGCTTTTTGAGAGACCCTTGCACATCCTCACTGATTACTTCCCCTACTCAGGGAGACAGACTGTCCTTTACCCTAAATGCTTTTATCCTCTTGATGAGGTCTCTTACCCAGCTGGATCCTGCCTCCTTCTCCCACTGCAATCTCTGAGCCTGAGAGAAGACACCTAGGGACCTTTCACTTTGCTTAGGAAGAGATTTAATCCTTTCATATCCTAGCATGGGGTTGAAGTGATGCACTTCTCCCCCCCTCCCTGAACACCTATGGTTACAGTCCTGGGCAACGGTTGTCACCAACTGAAGAGAAATCAAAGGAAAGGGTTTTCTCCACTGTTTTCTGTTCTTTCAGGAGTCATTTAAAAGCAGGTGTAGATAAAGAACTGAGGAAACCCCTGTAGGGGACAATCCTGCCATACCCAGACAAGCTGATGAGGCTTAAAATCTCTTCTCTATCTAATCTTAGCTAAATCACATCCCTGACGTCCTCTGCCCTCAGTTTCACATTGTGTGTTTCCCTCGTTCCTCCCCACCTCCCAAGCTGAGACACACAGTGTTCAGTCCCCCTGGTTACCCCACTTCTGCCCTCCACGTGGCCAGGGCAAACAGCAGGAGCCCGAGAGACGAAGGAGGCCTGCCAGGTCACTTGACTTCATCCTTAGAGGGGGCTGAGGGGAGATTCCCAGCTTCACTTCCTAAACTAAGCCTGGTCATGACTCAGACAAACCAACAGACAGTACTTAGCATAGACAATGATTTTTATCTTCAAAGTACTTCACAAACTAACAAATCCTTACTTCCCCTTTGAGACAAGAAAGGAAAAAAAAAATCCCTAAACATCAGAATCGTGCAATGGAGCAGAGATGCAAATAACCCCGTAAGTCTTTTCGTGTCAGAGCAGGGGCAGAGGAGAGGAAATTCTGTTGTGCAGCAGTTTGTTTGTTTGTTTGTTTGTTTGTTTTTTTACACCAAAGACCTGGATGCAAATCCTCTTTCAGATTACTACTGAAGTTACAGTAGGGCGGATGCTCTCAAACTGCGGTCAGCAGGTCCCTTCCCAGGGGGCCGGGGGATTGAGTACCCACGAACCAGGCAGTAAGTGGGTGTCTTCCAAGAATCCACTTGCCTGTTCAGGCTGCAAAAGTGCCGCACAATTAATTATACATCTGCGCTACAAAAGATCAGCTCTATAACTGCAGGGGGTGCTATTCATCAGCCTTGAAACGCACTGGCAGAGGACAGCCAGGGTCCAGTAGTTGAAATAAAGAAATAAATAAACACAAAAGCAGGATAGGCTATGGGTCATTAGGGCTGAAGTGCAGTGGCGGGACCAGCGGGACCCGGGACCAGAGAGCAGCGCAGCACCGTAGCCTGCCGGGACAAGCCGCGTGCCACTTTGCCGAGGAGCTCCGGGAAGCAGAGCAGCGGAGAAGCCGCTGGTCATCAGGGTGAGGTGCATAAGCAGAGCTGTGGCAGCAAGGAGCCTGCCTGACACCTGCGCACGCTTCTTGTCTCAGCCCTCCCATTTCGAGGATGCTACAAAACATCACATTCTTGGCAGTAAGAGCCCAGCCCGGGGTGGCTGCACCACAGGGGCACGTTTGGAAGGACCCCCTTTCTTGGATGCCTTCCTTTGAAGCCCCTGTTTCCTGGTGTGGGCATTTAGCAAGTACAAACACAACACCGTGTTAGGCATCCTTCCACTGTCACTATCCACTATCCTTCCTCCTCTAGACACACACACTAACACAAAATGACGGCTTCCTCAACAGACTGAATGAGCAAAGCCCTCGCGCCGATCCTTAATTGTCTGCGTTTTACACTCTCGCTCCAGTCATATTATATCACAAAACTCAAAGCAGCCCACCCACTGCCCCCATCTTTGTCCAAAATCTCAAATGAATGGTAAATTGGACACAGGAAAAAAATTGCTGAAGAAGAAGGGAGGGGCAAGCTAACCCCCCTCTTTTCCTCCACCCCCTTTTCTTCTTTTTTTTTTTTTTTTTTGAGGTTGCTCTCTGCTGGTGCACCCACATTGCTATTGTGCTGTCATCAGTTAAAAAAGAAAAAAAATGGAGATATTAAAAAAGAAATCATATCTCACAGCCCTTGAGAATGTGACCCTGAGGCCCTGCCCTTCTCCCTCCTTATGTATACACCCATCACAGGCAAATGGCAGGCCCCCACCCCATCCACCCCACCACTACTCTGAACCTGCAGAGCGAAAACAACAACAACAACAAAAAACCAAAAAAACACCATCAACAGGGGCAGCGATACAGGGGGAAGGAAGGGGGAAAAAAAAAAAACACACACACACATGCATAAACCCAATAACCCATTTATGTCGGTCTCAAAGCTGGAGCCAGACTGCAGCGAGCAGCCAACAGCTGGGGCCTTTGAAAGGACAAGAAAAGAGGCTCGCTGCGACCAGCCAAAGAGGGCTCCAGCTGCGTCCCTCTGAGACGCGGCGCGACGCCGCTTCCCTGCCCCTACCCTGCGTCCCTCGCTGCCTGCCTCCCTGCACACGCATGCACACACACACACACACACACACACCCCGCACAGCCACAGCGTCACTGGGTGACACACACAGCCACGCACACAGACACACCACCGCGCGTGTGGTCTGCAAGCGCTGGCCTCGGCAGGGCAATTTTACCCTCGAAACTTTCAAGAAGGAGAGACATAAAGCCAATTTACTGTACCTTTCTGGCATCTTTCTCAGCTTTCCCTGCTGCTTCTCCCCACCCCCTTCCGATTTATCTCAGCTACTGGTTTTATAAACCAAGAGGGTGGAGGGGGGTGGGGGGGAAGGGAAGAGGAGGGGGCTTTTTTCTCGTCTCTCAGCCCCGTCTGCACCTTCTGCCTGAGCCCGCGAGTGAAGTCACACGGCTGAGCCTCTGACATCACGCAGAGCCCACAAACACTGGATTGTGACTTCACTGCAGGATGGAGCAGGGAGGAATCGGAGAGGGGAGGGGAAAAGGCTCTTATTCAAACACATATCTGCAGTAGTAACAAAGGGAACTCAGGAAATGGCTGGCCAAGAAAATGGCTTTTTTTTGTGTGTAAAACACGTTCTCTTTTCTTGTTTTTTTTTTCTTCCCCAAATAAAGTTTGCAATCACAATGGAAATCTCTTTTAAAAGTGGTTTGAGCGGGAGAGACAGCAAGCGCTAGAAAAGCCCTGATCCACCAGCATTGGGCACACTGCTGCAGCCCTTTTGGGACAGCCCTGCCCCGACACAGCCGCGCTAGAGATACCATGGTGCTGGGGTTAAAACCAGGGCACGCCATAAGCAGAGAGGGAGGTTTTCAGGAGGTGGCAGAGAGGGATTGTGGGGAAAGGACTGAAGTAACTGGCTATGCTTCAGGTCACATTTGAGATGCACCGAAAAAGCAGGTTCTGAAAATTGTTTAGGAAAAAAAGCCACAGGGTAGAAGGAAGCTCAGTGGCAAAGGCCTGACAGCGGTCAGCTGGGTTGAGGCAACACTAATTAGCATGCACTCAATTTTTTTTCTCACCTGAGGATCTGAAATCACTTTTAAACTATAATTAGAATAAAGGAGGTATTAAAGGTTAGACATAAGGTAACAGAGCTGCGTATGGGGCCTAGGCAAGGCAAAAGAGTTAAACAGCAAGGTTTTCTGTTCCCTATTGTATTTTTACTTATTGCATGCTCCAGGGAGGGGCAGGTAGGCTGGAGCAGGTAAAAGAAAGGCCAGAAGGCTTTGATAGTCTCCTAATACAAGCCAATGCTTCTATGTTGCCTAGGGAGCAAAAGCTAGTGCTGAGAGCATCTATGGTCATCTCTGAAATAAACCCTAAGAAGAAGAGAATAGCAAGTCAGTATTGGCTTAATGTGGCCTGGACAGCTGTGGGGCTTGGGGGTTTTCTTTGTTTATTTGCTTGGGGGTTTTTGATAGGGATTTCTCAAAATTTAACCCAACTTCAAATATACTGGTAAACAGACCAAAAAAAAAAAATCTGTTATTTGTGTTTAAAATAGATTTCTTTCTCCTTTTGAAGCAAGGCAACTCAAACACTTGCACTGAGCTAATAATGCCTGAAAGCCAGAAATTCAGAGGGATAAGCCAAGGGCACAGCTACAGCCAAGTGAAAAGAAAAAAAAATTAAACAGTGCTAATTGCAGACAATGTTATATTTATAAGGTTATTTGAACTACAGAGCCAAGGGGGAGACAGCTTGTGTTCCTCGCAGTGTATCCATTCCTCTCCGTTCCTGCCCTTACTGAGACCTGCAAAGCAATCCCCACCACCCCTCCAACCTGGAAGGAAAGCAAAAACAGTACTGCAATAGCAGCCTACCCTTTCTGCAACCTGTCAATGCAGCGGGAGGGAAATCTGTACATGGCGCGAGTGAGAAGTGAGAAGGAAACAATCCAGATCCCTGTAATGAACTGGCTGGCAGGTAGGTTCACTGCTTGCTGCTACTGAAAGGAATGAGAGCCTCTCGAGTGTGCGAGGTGACCCAGAGAGCTAGCAGCAAACGGGGATTTCCTGGAAGCGTGCAGAAGACATAGTCCAGGAGCAGGTAGGGATAAAAGGCGGTTGCCAGAAACCTTTGTACCCCCGGGAACGCTGGGCAGACGTGCCTCCAGTGTAAAACTGGAGCAGCCAGAAGTGGCTCTTCTACGTGGGAGCTTCTCAGTTGCTGCCTACAAACCTTCTCGGTTCCTGGAATGGCTCTCAATCCCGGCACCTCGGGGCATTGCAAGGATTTTCCTCCCAGCCCTGGCATGTCGCCAGCACCAGGGAAGATTTCCCCTAGCTGCCGATGTCATTTTACAGTTCCTCTATGCCAATACAGAAAAAACACAGGCTGTGATGGAAGGAATAAAGTCTCCTTCTGCCCCTGCTTGTGAGAGGGAGGGAAGAGGTACAACTTAGAAGCATAAAGGTCTAGGTCTGATCTTGTAGGCATGGCGCTCTTCAGAAAGTCTTGGCCCTTGTTTGGCCACAACTTGGCTACCATTTTTATACTGATTGAATCTCCCTTGAATTTTTCCCCTTCTGTCTGCAAGAGAGGAACCTACGTGTTTATCCCTCTCCTTTTTCTCCTGGGGAATCCCTTCCAACCTGTTGGCTGCAGGGAGGCGCTGACTGCCAGGGAGACAACATGGCCGCCATCCTGCACCAGGGATGCTACCAGCACCACACAGAGCAGTAAAGTGGGGAGAGGGGCAAGCGGGTTCATTGGGAAGCAGAATGAAGGAAACGCAGAAAAGGAAGAAATCTAACACACGCACACAAACTAGAACAGGCTTGCTTTAACTTGGCCCAGAATGCAATTACCTGACTTGGAAATTGGCCAGGACTACAAGGCTACATCCCTCCGCACTTGTGCAAAGTGCCGTCGGAGCTGGTGGGACCGTGAATAGCCAGGGTTTAGGCAGCATGCCTCATCCAAAAAAAGAGAAAGGGCAAGGACTGAACGGGCTTATTTTCACACAACTGCGATTGTTTTGTTGATGCGGAAAGGTAATTAAAAAAAGTTCTGATTTCAAACGTGCCACAGAATTCCCAGAGCCCGGAGGCTGCTGCTTAGAGGCAGATTAATCACACTGAATTCTCCATCTAGATATTGCATGCACTCCAAACTCCCACCGCTAATAGCTCTAATATTCTCCTCAGCGTGTGCATGCTGCTGGTGTTATGTTCCAGGAATATTAATTCCCGAACTCAGGCTTCTTTCACTCGCGCATGTACCCTAAAGGCTTGCTGCTGGGCACCAGGAGATTATGGAAGAGAGAAAATAGGGCTAGAAGAGAACTGGGGTGCAAAGGCACTGGCTGGAACTCATCAAGGAAAGCCGTTTAATGTTCTTTGGATAAGCAAGCAGTCCAAATAAAAGCTACCTGAAGGCCAAGTTCTTTAAACAAAGACAGCCAACTACACAGGCACAAGATGGTTGAAATTAAAATGAGTTCCCAGTGCTGGCTTTGTGTTACCCTCCTCTGCTACCCTGAGACTTGCCCAAAATTTCAATTCTATTAATTTTAAGCTCTAAATCAGGGGGTTCATTTGGGTCTTCTGTTGATGTCTTCCCCCAGCCCCCTTTACCCCCAAGCAAGGCTATACGCAACTGAAATCAGCTGCCACACATCAGTAACACTGAAAATATAGCAGGTTGTAATGCATTCACTCAAAGAACTGGTAGCGCTTTACACTGGTGAGCCCATTCTTCCTCTAGCAAAACCAACACGCAAATAGGTTCACAGTCCAGCTGAAGGTCTCTCTGTATACTGGGGAACAGAAGGTCTATCCCCAGGTCTCTAGTCCCCCACAGGAAACAGAAAAGGGGAGGAAGAAGGCAGAAGAGAAACATGTAATTTTTCTTTGAATTCAAGTAACTGCTGTTCCTAGTAAACAGTTTAGCATGTGTGTGATCTATATATATGGCCAAAAGGCTGGCTGCTAAGCTATAAAATGAATGCATACTTGAAAAGTACCATTTAAGATGCCTATGATGTGATTTTCAAAGCTGCTGAATGCCCACAGCTCCTAGGGCTGTTCAGCAAACACTGCGAGTGGTCGCYTGTCTAAAACACAGGTCTTAGCTGTCTGAAACTGGCTACACCTGAACTCCGGAAAACACAATACGGGACACCTCAAAACTGATGGCTCTGGTCATGCTTCCATTTAATAGGATTACTTGCATGACAAGAAGCTGTCGTGGATATGATTTTGTCAAGTAATCAAAATATGTATTGCCGTGTAATATAAATCAGCATGCCTGTGTTAGCATTGGAAAATAAAAGGGAGTTTGCCCCAAATCCCACAGAGTTGTAGGTATTTCTGATAAGCTCACCAGTAAGGTATCTGAGCAATAGGTTAATTCTGCTGTATAGAACCAGCCTGTCCACTGCTTTCACAATGCAAAACATCTTACCTAGTCTCTGGACTAAAACGTGCAACACCATGGATACACAAGCGTAGGTAGTGGCCCACTCCATAACCACAACAGATCAAAGAGAAAAGGCAACATTTTTATGGTTAAATACTTTACAGGGGCCTGCTGGTGGTGGGAGGGAGACATTAGAACCGAGACATTTTTATAAGCTTCCTCTCTTTCCTACAGATCATGCAGGTGTACAATCACATGTGTGCCTTTACCTCCCAAATGATTCCTTAAATGTGGTCCCTGCTGCAGGGAGGGGGAGGATAGGACTTCAACACAGGCACCGGCTCTGTAAGGCCCTTTGGCTTAACTCTCCTGTGGTGGAAGGGGAGAGGCACTGGTTTCCTTGACTGTGATAAACTGAGGCATCGCTCCATGTAGCTTAGGTGCAAATCTCTGATCCTCTTTCTCTCTCTCTTTGTACACTAAGAATGAAAGCTGATAGTGAAGCTGACATCTAAATCCTCACTACTGGACATTTAAGATAACTCCAGTGTTTTTGTTTTTAAAACTCAAACATATGAGAAAAGAGAAAGACATAAGAAGGATTTCAATCCTTGCCAAACCCTGTCCCAATCCCCTGAGTTACAAATCTGTGAATTCTCACTTGGGATGAGGGCTCTCTGCTTTTATCTCCCTGTGCAGCTCATGTCCTCAGCCCTTTGCAAACAGATGTTGCGCCCTCTGAAAGGGGGGAGAAACAAAAAAAAAGAGAGAGAGAGCATGAGATGAGAGAGAGAAAAAAAAAACATGAGCAAGAATGCTGTCTGCAGATGTCAATCAGGACTTCAGTCTAGGTCTTACCTGCCAGTCCTGCAAAAGGAGGATACATGAATTTTCTAGTTGGATAGTCAGTATCATCAAACAACAAAACTGTGGGGTTTAGATTATAATGCAGTCTCACGTTTAGCAAAAAGGCCTCAGTACATGGGGAAGATGTGGGACAGAGAATCCTATTCCTAGCACCTTAAAAATTAAAATTTCACTGCAAATATCCCTAAGAAATGGTCAAAAATAGTACAGCATTTCAGACCGTTTTTGTAGAACGTGGTAATATTGGCAAGGGGGAAGTGATTGTAGGTAGAATACTGTCAGGTTTGAGGAAAGCTTTCTCGACATTTTTAAAATTTATATGAAGGCAAATATTCTTGGGAATGAAGTCTAATGATTACATGTATATAGAGAGTGTCATCTCTATCTTGGCGTTTAGCAGAAATCAACTCCCCCACGCCAGCACCCTCCCCTCCAGTCACCCACCCTGATATTCTTCTTCACCACTTCCCACCCATTAACCCAGTACCTGCAGTGCAGTGTTCAAGTGGGACTGGCGGAGCTGCTGCCGCTGTCATCTCGTCGGAGCTGGCAGTCACCTGCCAATCTCGCCCCCACTTCCTCCTCCCTCCCGCTCCCCCCCCCACCCCTCGTCAGTGCCGCTTTCCCTGGGGATAGATCGCTCTCCCCCCTCCCCAGCAGCCTGACAAATAACTACTGTTAACTCAATAATATCCCCCTCAAAGGTTTTTAATTACCAGCCATGCACAGCGCTCGAGACTTGCACGTACAGAGAGAAACGCGGGACAGAGAGGGAGGCTAGCAACAGGGGGTAGGAGAGTTTGGACTGATACAGGTTTCCTGCTGAGGGAAAGGCTCATTTTCCTCCACCAGGCAGGTCTGGCACATGCAACCTGCAAAGCCCTGGAGGAGGCTGCTGCCTTGGCACCAGGCAGAGGCGCTCCAGCAGGTGCCGAGTGGGTAACGTGCTGCTGGATACAGGGAGAACAAGGTCCTGTAAGATCTGGCGCTGAAAGCTGCTCCTGCAGGACAAGGGGATGTTCTCACACACCAGCTTAGAAAGCACAATCCAGGAGAGCATTTATTTATACAGTACTTTAAATGGGCAGCAAAAAAAAAAAAAAAAATGGGGGGAGGTGGGAGGAAGGAAAAAAAAATCAGGTATGTGTCCTTTTTTTACATCTTTACAAAATATATTTTAACATATGAAAAGGCCTTCAATTTTTTTTTTCCTGCTTTCAGGAGAATAGTCTTATTTAGCCTTTTTTTTTTTTTGGCTGAAAATTCATGGGGTTGTGGCCTGGGAGGGCTTTTTAGCCTGTACTTAAATAGACAAGGCTTACCGAACTTTCAGACAAGCTCTCCAACTAATATTTGTTTATTCACACCTATTTAAACCCCCCTCAATCCTAACAAGTCTGAATGAGGGTTATTTTTAAAATAATCAGTTAATAAAGTTTTATTTGAATAGTTCCTCTGATGTCATAAGCCTATTAGTGCTCAAGTTGTCTGTTGAATCCCCCYCCCCCCMCCCCCCTTCCAAAAAAAAAAAAAAATTAAACAAGACTAGAATTCCTTTTTCATTCTAAATAACATGCTGGGAAGAAGAGAAGCAAAGAGGGATAAAAAAGCACAAGCCCCACATTCAGTCCTTTTTAAATCATAAAGAGACACTAGAAAAGGGGCATAAACACAAGGCTTTTTTTTTTCTCCTCTCTCTTCCCCTCCCCCCCCTTCCTCCTCTCTCTCCTTTGTAGGTCACCTTTAATATGAAGACATTAACGCTTCAAGTCTTCATTTGCTAAATCAGAGAATAAGTTCTAAATCACTAACTGGTAATTGATGTCCCCCATACAGGCTATGAAAGGAAAGGGGCATCTTAGCATCAGGGAAGGAGGTGCTCTGCGTGTGGCAAGGACCAAGTTCGACCCTCTCGGTGGAAACTGTCACAGCGCTGGGACAGAGGCGATGCTCTCCAGGAAGGGGCGGGGGGGAGCAAGGGACCAAACACACCTGCATTTTGTGTTGGGAGCTGAGACGGGGAGCAGGAAGGCAGGCAGACATGTTCTGAGGAGCGGAGCAGGCTGCAGGCACCGAGCACGATCTTCCAGCACAAACCTCCGAATCCCAGGCAGGGCCAGCTGCCGCAAGCGAGGGCGAGAAGGCGACAACGCGGCCGTGGCCTGCGAACCCGCTGGCAGCCACCCCTCCGCCCCGGGGGAACATATTGGCAGTTGAGAGAGCCCCCGCTCCCCTGAAATAAACAGCAGCCTTCCCAATGCTTCACTAAACTAACACAGCTTCCCGCCATTGCCCCGGCAACCGACACAGACCTCCTGTTTGCCAGCTGGGGGAATTAAAGGAAGCCTGGCAGCCAGCCCCCAGCTCTGCTATCTTCGAAAGCTCACATTACATTGTCAGAAAGCATCCCCGGGCAGGGGGAGGGGGCCAGCAGCCTCAGAGGTGCCATCTTTCAAAGGAGACGGGGCACCCGAGGGACCCCTCGCTGCTCCCCCTTTGGCAAGCTGCAGTCCCCCAAAGGGCCGGGAGACCCCGCTGCCCCATCTCCGTATGCTCGAGGATAGCACAAAGCCTCTTAGTCAGGCCCCCGTTTCCCAGCAAAACAACCTGAACATGAAGGGCTGCAGAGCAGCAGTTGCTGCGAACAGGAAGCAGCCCCCGTGTTTCGCCTCTTGCAGCCACTGCCTCCAGCCTCCCACCACAAAAAAGTGCTCCCCTCGGACTCGATGCCCAGGCTGATTTCCACCTCCGCTCTTCACCATACTCCATTTGGGATCCCCAAGATTGGAAAGGGGCTTCATAATCCCCCAAACGGTCCAATAGCCCAAAGGGGGAACGGTTATTCCCCATCACATCGATATCCTTGTCAAAACATGATTGTGGTTCCCATTAGTTGGCAACACACTCCTCTTACTGCTCATCAGTCAAGTAAGCAAGCCAGGTAGCAAATTATGCCTTCTTGCCCCCAATTTTTTTCCTTTCTCTTAAATCATATCTGTGCTGAGGTAAGCCTCAGCACAAGCTCCCTGCTTCTGTCGCCACCCTGATGAATGGAAGGAGGGAAGACAGAGGATGAGCTGTCCCTTCACTCTTCTTCGTTATAACAAATGTTCTCATGAAGAGCTTCAAAGGGAAATGGCAACTCTGTACAGGCCTCAGGTACACAGACACCCTCCCTCCCCTCCACTCACTCTCCATCCATCCACTCGCTCTCCATCCTCCCATACAAAATGGATAGATGGTCCCCCTGGGCAAGGCATGAAGAGTCCCTCAATGCAGCCTTGGCGGAGGAGCTCATTACTTTTCTCGAGTCCTCGCACACACCCAAAATTAGATCAGCTGGGCTGGAGTTGAAGGAGGTGAAGAGAACAAATCCGACCCCCACTTCCTCTGATGGCCCATGTTCCAGGAAATATTACCAGCAACACAGGGCAAAACTTTTAGGACTACATGGTACCTTCAGTGCATATTCCACAGTACAGCTAATACAATATGCCAGCTGCTTCCAGCACCTTCTTAACATCACTTCCCCAGGCTACAAACACCACAAAGGAAGTTTGCTGAATTCACCGGGCAAGGAAAACACCTCACTTCAAAACAGCAATGAATAAAGGCACACTATTCACTAACTCAGCAATCCAAGCCTATTTTGTCCCGTTTTCCATGACTACTGACTGTGAGTAGAGGTCTCACAGGGAGGAGCATTAAGTATTTATTCCAGCTCTTGGCTCTGTCAGATTCTAATGCCACTAAAATGTTTCAATTCTGGTTGGAAAACTACATTGCTCTCTTAATCCAGGGAGCCCAAAACAATACTGCAAACACACCTCTAACTTCATCTGTAGGCCTCTAGCTTTACCTCTCTTTGCAGCACATAGGTTTTCCCAACAAAGCCCTACTCTGTCCTGAGAAATCTCTTCCAGGCCTGAGCTGCTTCTGAACAATTCATATGCCCTACTTCTATCCTCTTTGTGATAGAAATATTTAGCTACACGTTTAATATCAAGAAAAAAAATTACATTCCAGATTCTGGCCACCACTCTGAACTGCACAAGGAAGTGGCACATGGAAAATTAACGGATATAAACAGCATTCTCTAGCAGTCTTCCAGGAACAAACACAACACAGCATGCCCAAGCAACCCTACAAAAATAAGCTCAGAGATCCTGCTTCAATGAACAGGAGACAGCATTACAGTTAAAGGCTTCTGAACAAATCTAGAGCCAAGCAGATGTAAACAAGAGGCAGGAAAAGAAAATCAAACACTTCTCTTTCAGTACAAAGCTCCTGAAAAGAACTGTTACAAACCACAAAAGGGATGTTTTTAAGATTAAGGGGGGGGTGGTGGTGAAGGATGACCACTTTGATATATCATCCACCGTAAATAATAGTGACAGTAAGAAAAATGTTGCCTTACCCTTGGATGTGGGAAAGGGGAGCTTTTCAGATGTTTGCAGGAGAAATTGAGAGGGGAACATGTGCATGCAGACCATTGCAGGTAATGGTCAGTAAACCAGGAAATTTGGTTAAAAGTTGCAGACCTGCTAAGCGCTTCTGGTTTAATCATGTGTCTCATGATATTTGGCAAGTTTCTGATATTCTCATCTTCTGTTTTTCTCTTTGTGCAGCATTCTGACCTCTCAAAAATGGTGTGGGAAAAGCAGGTTTCTAGTCCTTATTGCCTTGAAGAAAAGCTGAAGAAGTCAAAGCCCAGAGACTCAAAAACTGAAAACAAACTGACAAACAAAATCCCTCCCCCCCCCAATATAAACCAATTCATGTTTAAATCTCAGGTTTCTAAACTAGTGCCAGGCTTTGGAGAGAGAGGAGGCTGACAAGTCCTGAAGCAAAGGGACATCTGCAGCAATCTGGGCTGCTCTGTGCCCTGTCCCCCCCTCTCCAACTGGGAAGCGCTCAGAGCCTGCTGTTGCCAAACCCACTTTTATTTCTTCCATGCTCCTCGCTAATTAAACCTTCAGTCAGGTCTGCCTCTCCTCCCACCTGGACTAGCTCAACTCCCTGCTCTCACATTTTTTTCATTCTTCCCCAGACCTAAGAGATTTACGCTTCTAGAGTCTCGAAACCCCAGAGCTTCTGGGCGATAGGATGGATAAGGAGCCCTTTTGGTTCAGGCCAACCACGGTCTCCCTCAGCCCGCCCTCCTCCAGGGCTGGATCTCAGAGCAGGAGAGGCTCCTGTCAGTGAGCCAGAGGCGCGCAGGGGCAGGGGAGGCGCTGGTCTCAGTGCGCGCACCGCGCTCGTCTTTCTCGGCGCTGCCATACATGATTAATCATTCCTGAGACACGCCTGCTGCTTCCCTCTGGCTCTCAAACAATCACAACAGCGGTAGCGGCAGCAGTTGAGAGCAGAGAAACCTCCTAAGGTTCCTGGCCCCGGCCTAGAGAGCGTCTCCCAGCGGAGACTTCTGATCCTCAAATACGTCTCTCCCTCTCGCCTTTGCACAAACACGCGCGCGCACACGCACCGGCCTGCCTCATGGCCTTTCAATTAATCTCTACCCTCCCCCCGTTTCCAAACTCGCCTTATCTCCCGCCCCTCCCCCACCCCCGTCCATCTGTGTCTAATTGCATTTCATCTGTAGTCATTCTCTGGAAAACTCACCGGGAAGGTGTCCAGAAAACTAGCGCAAGCTTAAACATGCGCTTGACATGGGGAGCGGGGGGAGGCCGCTCTCTCTGCGCGGGCGGGCTCGCAGGCCAAGGGACCCCGTCCTCCAGCTCTCCCCTCTGCCCTCCCCGCTTCCTCATGCCCAGCCCAGGCAGGAGAAAGGGGTGCCTGCCCAGCTGGAGGGGCTGGCAACCAGAAACAAGAGCGAGGAGACATGGAAAGCGGCCAAGAAGGGCCAGCAAGAGGTGCGGAGTGGGGCTGCCAGGGGCAGAGGTGAGACTGCTCTGATGCCAGCTCCATGCTCAGCAGCGGGAAGTACTTACTCCCCCCCGTCTCCTCCCGGCATCCACAACCTGCGTACGGGCTCTGCAAAGGCTGAAGGCTGTCCAAGAAACAGGAGAGGTCCTGGGAGCCTGACAGGCAGCCGGCAGCATTCAGGGGATCGGGTCACCTCGCTCCTGCTGTCCAGGATTAACCCCCTTCTCCTCACAGACATTTTCCCCGTTTGTTACTGATCCTCCTGCGGGGCGCACAGCAAACCTGACCGACTGCTTCCCAGCTTTGCCTGGGGCAGCACACACACAGCTCTGCTAATAACACCGCTCCTCAGCCCTCACCCCGCCATCTCACCGCAGCTCCTATCCCAGCTGTTCTCCCCTGAAAACCAAGAATTATCTAAGGGCTTGTTTACCCTGGGAAGGAGGCACTAAACCAGGCTGTGAACATATAGCCTACTGGGCACCAATTCCTGCCGTAGCCGCTCTTACTCCCCTTCACTGGAGTGAGTGGCTTAGCTCTTAATTGCATATAAAAAATGCCCAGGCAAAGTAGTTCAGAACAGTTAGGGAGCCATAAACTCACACCCCAGCTTACTGCACACTACCTTTGCTGCATAAACAAGCTTAAGTGCATAGTGGTTTTACACTGCAAGCAGTGTTTCCTCCTGAAGAGGCGAGTCCTGAACTCAGATTATTTCAGGTTTTAGCGCATGGGTTGAACACCTGTAACCCAAGGGCTGAGTGGTGTCCACAACTTCATTTTGTGCAGCCCAGAGCCACGTGATTTCACACATTACTATTGGATAATGTGAAGGTTACTACCGGATAATGTGAAGGTATGTGGTAATGTGTGACCCAACACAGATGTCTGAAAGGCCAGCTTGGCTCTCAACAAGGAAAATGTTCTCCACCTTTTCTTCTAAGAGTCAATCTTCCAGCTGTCAGAGGTCAGGGACTGAACTACTAACCCATATAACACTACCTTAAGCCCTGTTCACTTCCTGCTAAAACTTTCAGTATAAGAAGAATTCACAGCTTTGGTAAGGGTGATGGATTTACCTTAGAAGGCCAGCAACTTTAAGATAGAGACAAATCCTTTTTCTACTTTTTTTTCTCCAACAGCCAGTAGCTCTGCACACAGATTTGCTTCTACCTATGCTACGAATGAGGAGGGTGATTATAACTCAGAAGCTTTTTCTTTCACTTGCTTATCCTTCCATTTACAATAGCTACCCATCAATATCAGTCCAAGATATGCAAACACAAAAGTAAGCAACTGAGTTACCATGACTAACAAGTTATCATTTGTCAGCTGAGTCACAGTAACACTGAACCAACCAACCTCCTGATGGTTTAAGCAAACATTTTACTTCTTACTGCAATGAAGAAGGATCACAGAGTCATTTACTACAGCCCAGATGACAAGTTACAATCTGATCACGGTAAATCAACTTGCTGGCAATCATCTGTTCATACATTTTGCTATGCCAGTATCAGATTTAGTCAAACCTTTTGGTTCCACCAAATGCCATAAGCTAAATGCATTTCTGCAGTACAACTGTAATGTTGTTTGTGGTGAAGAGCAGAGAGCTACTACCCCATTTTTATCCTTTTAAGCCCCTTCTGAAGACACTTATTCTAATGAAAAGTGCCACATTGAAGAGGTTCATCTCCGGAAGCAGATGCAGCACAAGCACATAAATCTTTAAATAAGTATGAAAATCATTCCTCCTTCTCTCTCATCTTCTTTGGGTATTGGATGCTGAACTGAGCATCCAGAAGTCTGGGTTCAGCTTCCAGGTATGATGCAGACTTTCTGCTCCACCTTGAACTACACAATACAGTTCTTTATGCAGCTATAAAATGAGGGCACTACTACTTTTGACATAAAGCAGGGAAGAACACATGCATTAATTCTTGTAAAGAACCCTACAGAAAAGACAACGGTTGTATAAACAACTACATATAAGTATACACAACACATTTTCCACTGTCCCTGAACCCTAACTTTGTAAGGTAGTCTACGGAGTAGGGTGTTTTCCTGATGCTTACTCATTTAGTGAAAACAAGTACCTGTGAGAAAACAGACAGCACTTCGACTACAGATGAATTTTATCTTCTTACAGTGCTAGTTCAGAGCTGGCACAGGCTGGGAGTAAGCAAAATTGGTTACAAGTTGACAACTTGTGACAGATGAGAGCAACACATGGACTCAAGACCACTGAACAAAGTCCCCACACATGTCACCACCACAGAAACTACCACTACCCTTTGAACTCTTCCAGAGGGCAGGAAATGGGAAAGACATAGAAACTTACCTGTCCTCCTACTGCTAGCAGCACTCTGCTCCATGTCAACACGTCCTCCACACTGGCAGAGGAAGTTTTCACTGGCATTGCCTAAACTGTACCGTTACAGCCCAGGTGACTGTCAACCCAGTATCTTTCATCAGCACAGACTACTCCTTATCAGAGAAAAAAAGCGCAAAAGGGAGAAAGAAATACATACACACAAACAGTGTTTCTCTGATGCTCAGCATAAAAATCTAATCAAAATTGTACCAGAATGGTGATGTGAAAAGCACCCTGCCAAGTCAGTAATAAATATAAAATTCATATCTTACATTTCCACAATATATCACCTCTCATCCCACAGTACTTTATGCATTGTTAGGACTCAGATGAATCCCCAAATCAGAACAGATTTGTACTTGAATCTAACATTTTTGTTGGCTTCACATTCATTCAAATTACATCCTTAAGAGAGAGTAGGATAACAGACACTTAAAATGGCCCCTTGAATGCGGCAGCAGCCATTTTAAACAGGGCCTAACTCCTTCCAGCCACTGACTGCTTCCCTGAAGTTTGTCCCCCAGAGACCATCCGTCCCTCTCACTCCTTGAGTCCTGCAGTCAGTCCTGTTCCCTCAATATCCTCCTTGTGGCAAAGGAAAAACAAAGTGATATTTTTAGGGGACATAAGCAGCTGGTCTGCCCCTGTCTCTGATATTCCAACTCCAGAAGTAAGCCACATCACCCCAGAAATGGCAGCCACTGAGATGTCAAGGCCTAAGCAAGCCTCAGCACAAAAGACAATAAATCCCTATCCTCTCAGTCTTTAGCTTTCCCAAACACTACATAACACCTCCTACAGGTACTGTACACAGCATTTATAGAGACCAAGAACACCACATTGGACAGCTGATAGCAGTAACAGCTTCTCCTTTTTGTGAAGACCACATGAACTGGGAGAAAAATAGAGGGGCCAAAGAGTGAAAAGTCATCTCAGCTTACTTTGTTAGCCATACTCCACCCTCTATGGCTCATTACGTGAATACCTATCACTGAATCCTCCTGTGACAGATTCAAATGTGAACATTCACCTGTGCCATTCTTACTCACGCTAGCAATATGCTTATATGACAAAACAATGTCCATTTTTGGCCCAAAGATTTCATGCTCTAAAAGACAGATGTATAAAAGATAGGAGACATTAGAAAACCCTGAGGAACTCTACGAGTGTTAACAGCAGTAGGCACCTTGAGATGGAAGAGCTAATTTTAATACTTCACACATTGTACCGTATCTGAGCACAGTAAGTCTAAGTAGAGGAAACATCTTCCAAGAGCTCAGCTAACACACGAAAGTATCTAAAGAAAGAGCAGGTTTTCAGGACTGCTCAACCATCGAGGCAGTAGGGGGTTCAGCTCTTCAAAGTCCTGACCATTGCACTTCATAGCCCACAGATTATCTCAGACTACTCTGCCAGTATTACTACTGGTAGGAGAGCTGACTAGAGTTGGCAGTCACGAGAAATGCATTGCAAGGTTTCCCTTCTGTCAGCAAATCTGCAGAGATCTTTGTATCTTAATCTACTCACTTCTTGGTAGCACTGCCTACAGACCAAGTATTTGGGGAAGAAAACCTCCTTGAAGCCACCATATAAATGATTTAGAAGAGCCCATCAAAAGAAGGAAAAAGAGCTGCTAACGTTTGCAGTCGCTTCCAAAAGGAGTACATAATAAAGGTAGGAGTCATATTCTGTAGTTCCATATATATTTATCTGCATCTACACTGACAAAATCAGGACAGTTAATTCACCGTTGGCAGCAGCAATACAAGTGCAACACAGTCGGAATGAACTCTTTAAAAATACACACACCTTTAGCATTACAATAAGACGATAAACTATGCATCATTTGTCTTCCTTTTCCTAGTATAGATAAGGCCCGAGAACAGCAGTACCTGAACTGTGGTCTGCAGGTCACTGCTGGTCTGTGAAGCATGATAGGAGGTCCATGCAGCACAGCTATCTACAAACAACACTCAGTGAGCCACAGCACCTAATAAAACTCCCCATCCATTGCCCTGTGTCAGGTTTCTCATTATAAACACTGAAAGTCTTTATGCCTATAAGAAAGATAGGCATTTACATCTGAATGTAAAATATCATCCCGAGCTCGTCTTCTTTGACGAAAGGGAAGAGGCAGTATGAGACCCTTCCTGAGAGAGCTGGCTATGTCAGAGCAACTGAAACATCAGCGCTTTCTACTCAGAGTCATTGCAATGCTGCAGGCATAGCAGACATGGGATGCACTGACAGGCAGGCTCTTGGAGAGGGCAGTTGGAACAAGAGTGGCTTCTGCATACAGGCGGGCACAGCTGCAAGCCAACAGCTGCACTTGCTGCAGGTGCTTGCAGCACTAGGGGTCTTTAGAGCAGACAAGCCTCAAAGTGTTTTGGTTGCAACCATGCCAAGAAAACTGGTATTTAATTCTGGGCAAAACCTGCCCAAAAAATCTCATGAGAAAATAGAAGGTTGCAGAAGAATAACAGGTACATTACCAGAACCAGAAATCAATTTACAAACAAAAAGACTAAAAATGAGAGCTTGCTCAGCTCTCATAAACAAATGAGATGGGAACTCAACTGCCTACAAATTTCTGACAGGCACAAGCAAAAAGAGGAATTGTTTAATGCTTCCTGAACTACACTCAGGTCTAGTAGAAACCAAGAAAGAAAAGACATAGGCTTGTTACTGAGATGTGCAATATGGAAAAGAGAGGACAAATCATCTCAACAGTGAGACATATGGTCTATCTTTTCAGGAAAATGATGGAAATGCAATCATTCAGGACAGTTAAAACTAAATTGGACACAAACACCAGGAAACACACGGAAGAATCACATCTACTGTGCTTTGATTATGCGTAGAACTGGATGATCTGAACAGTGTTTTTTATTGCTAGCAAAGGGATATTCACTTCCACAACTGAAAGGAGATTTATTCTTCGCTTTCACCTTGCCATCGTCTACCCAGGTTTCGGTGTGGGATAGTTCCTGTCTCAAATGAATGCGATAAATGTGTATATGCAGGACAGAGAGGCTTCAGGTGGGACCTCCATTCCCCACTCTGTGAGAATAATCAAATAATCATGCTGAATCAGACTAGTTGTTTGTTTTGCTTAACATGTATTTACTTCAACAAGTAATTAATATTTTGAGTAGAGAGGGCCTTTGTTAAAGATTCACCACATTCACCCCTTCAATTAAGGTTTTAAATGCGCACATTCATGGATTCATTTACACCTCCCACTTGTCCTTCAGCAATGCCAGAAGAAACCAGAGTTTACATTCCTGGCATCTCAAAGACAAAAGAGAAACATAACCAAATCCTCCACAAAACAAAACCTAAAGAAACACCAAAGAAAAAAAAAGAAAACAAGGAACAACCTACCAGTTCTTTTATCCATCGTCAGAAAGAAATGGTGTCCAAGTGGAGCTGTTTAAAAATCCTTCCCCTTCCGTTTGCAATACCGTAGACAGTAATTTGAATTAAGGCGCAACTTATGCAACTGGGGCACCACCAGGCACCGGAGGAAAAGAAAAGGTTGAGAATGAAGTTCCCCAAAGTGGCTTTGCTCCCGCCTGGGCAGGCGGAAAGGCCTCATACGGCGGCCCCGCTCCGGGCAAGCCGGCAGCTCGGCACCCGAAATGCAGGTGGGGGGGAAGGGGGCGGCACGCTTGCCCAGCACCTGCGAGAGGCCCCGGCAGTCTCCCCGGTGCGGGGGATGAACTCCGTGGACTTCAGCACAGCACAGCTCCCACCTCCCCTCCGCGCCCCTCCAGCTTGCCAGCCCTATTTGCATATGTTAATTGCAATGTCAAGGTATTTTGCATATGCTGCTTGCGGGAGCAATGTTTGTGCCCACCGCGTTCACTTATTTAGGGGAAAACGGCTGGATCCGACTCTACCTGTACCGTGCTGATGTCACAGGCAGCTATTTCCAGCCCAGTTGCCATGGAAACAACAAGGCCTCAGCACCAGTTAGCAGTTCAATATATAATTTACTTATTCTTTTTCACCTAAGTGATTAGGACTCAAAATACAGAAGCATCTCACATATGGAAAAATCTTCTGATCGTTTCACAGGAATTTCTTGGGGGGGGGGGGGGAATAGCCTGAAATACTAAGCTGTGTTTTCTCCAGGAAAAGAGAAGCCAAATAGAAGCCTAAAACAAGAAAAACCCCTAATCCTCTCCCGCTCTGTCCCCTGCCCCTTCCAACTTTCAAGGGAGAAAAATGCTACCATCACTGGAAGATTTCACAGGGCTGTCACCCTTTGAAGGAAATGAACAGACAATGGAGAAGGAGATAAAAGCAAAATATTGGAGCTGTCATAGCAGATCAGGTCTTTGGTCCATCTCACCTGGGATCCCGCGTCCCACAAGTGGCCTGGAGCTGCTGCCTTCGAAAATATAATACACCTGCCTTACTGTGTACTGCCGTAAACAGTCAGTGATGGATGGCAGCCTGACCCCCAAAGAAGTCTTTTTTGACTTCTACAGATGACCACTATACATTAAGCAAAAGGCCTCTTTCTCTTCATTATTAACCTTAGAAGAAACAGTTATTAATGTTACTAGTCATTGTAACACTAACCAGACCCCTTCAGAAGTCAATCACTCCATGGCCTTTTATAACACAGAATCCCAGGAGTTGCCTACATTTTCCTTCTTTTCTTTTTTTTTCTTTTTTTTTAACTAATGCTGTGGTCATAGGTGAAGTGATTTCTCTGCTTTTCCACTGCCTGGTTAGTCACTGCAGAAACTTGTGCAAGACCCAAAGGTTATGCTTCAAAGTATTTGTCCAGTAAGAGAAAGTATAAATACTTTTACTGGGAAAATTTTCAAGGGACTCATCTATGTTCAGGTAGCTTTAAGTACTGGTCTTAATGGGTTTTTATTATTATCATTTATTTTTAGAATGGGTATCTTTCAAAATGGGAAGCTTTAACCATTGATTTTGAAAAATAATTGTTTTGTGACTAAACCATGTGGTTTGCCATAATAATAGCAAAAGTAAACCCCCCCCAGCTTCAAATCAACCCTGGTCATCCCCGTCTTATTTCCCAGAACGAAGCAAGGCATCCAAACCACCCAAACCTTACTCCTCCTCCCTGCCACTTACTCCTCACAGGTCACAGTTAAGAGTAGGGAAAGGAGAACCACTACCAATGAGACTGAAACAACAACAACGACAAGAGATATATCAGCTAAGTTTTAAGTCAAAGACATTACTTGTTAAAGATTAAAAGAAAAAAATGCACACACAAAACTCTATAGTCAATTTTTGCTTATATTCTTAAAAAATCACGTTAGACAGCTTTCATCTACAAAACAGAACAACACGAGACAATAATTTGAAAGTCACCAGGACAAATCAGCAAAGGGACATGCCAAGCCATTAACGCTTTCTAAAATTCAAGGGACTACTTCCTAGACAAAGAAGGTTGCTATCAGGTACCTGGGCCAGTATAACCTTAGGAGCAAATTTTAGAGGTCTTCCTACTCAAAAATTTTTAACAAAATAATTTAGAATAACACTCAGATGCTTAAAAAAAAAATCATTTTGCCCCAAGTTTAGAAATGTAGGCTAATGCCTCAAAAATAAAAATTATGTAATCAACAAAGCTAACTGGCCTTAACATACCTTTTTCCTTACTCCCTCCTTTTTCTTCCTTTTTTCTTTCTTCCAGCTCCTCATTCTACCTTTCTCCAAACTACTGCTTTCTTTTGTGCTCCGTTCCCGCTTTCTCTCTGATCTGCAGCGTCTCCTTCCCTCTCACCCCTTTTCATAACCCTGCACACTCCCTACAGCTCCCCACCACGGTCCCTCCAGCATCCCCTAGCTGAAGCTCCTCTTTGTTTTTTCCCATTACTTGTCCCTTTCTGCCACTTCATACTCCTCCTGTTGGGTCACAAGGCGCTTCCCTACTTCCCTAATATTAGTACCTGGTGCACACTCTACAAATATCAACTGAATTAAACAGCCACAAAATCTTTTGAGAGTTTGCCAGGAACTACCCTGATTTCAGAGATAACAGAAGTAAGGGAAAAATTTAACTGATTTTGCTAAGACCACACAGAAAGTCAGTAGTGATGCCTGGATTAAAATGCCGAGTAAAAAATCACTCAGATCTGTATTTGGGCTACTTCATAGTCTAGAACCAGATTGTACATCAAAAAAGATTTATGCCGAGTCTAAACCAGAAACAGCTACTGAGAGAATAATGTCTGTTGGCTTTGCATTGAGAATTATGCTTTAAAAGATTATTAAATGTTTCTATTTTGACAAAAAAAAAAACAAAAAACAAAGAACCTCCTTAAAATCTCTTTGCTACAGCAGCTTACTTCACACAGGGAACTAGGCTAGAAGAATATTTTGTAGTGACTTTAGCTGTGGGAAAATAGTACATTGGATAGAGCTCATGGCTGACTTAAGAATCATCACTAGGGCGAACATCTTCCTTCTCTACACATCCTAGAGTGGTCTGGCTTGTCTCAAAAAAACACCACCACCACAAAAAAAAGCTGCTGATTTCATAAGGAAGTAGCCTAAGAGGCTGTTTGAAGCATGAAGTCAACTACATATGGTTCTACTTATTTGTTTGTTTTGGGGTGGGGAGAGGGAGTCAGTGGCAAATTCTCAGCCCTAACAACCAGTTTACAATAAAAGCTTATGTCAAGTGTTCTTCAAGGAAAAAAAAAAAACAACACTCTTAAAGTTTGTATTTATTAAATACATGCCAACGTATTTGCAAGATTCCAAAACTCAGGCATCCAGCTCTAATGATTAAAGACTGTTTCACCTTGAGGCCACCAATTGAATCTAGCCCAGATAAGGCATAATCCAAAACTGCCTTTGGATAGCAGGTCAATAGAGTTTACACAAAAAAAACCCTCTGTATATGGAGGTGATACAAAACAGGTACACCAGGCAGGTCACGTCCTAATACCCACTTAGAGCGCTACGCTGCAAACTAAATACAGCTGTATTTGAATGCATGACAAAAGTTTTCTACATTTTCTTTTAGTGGAAAAAGAAAAAAACCTAGGAAACACTGTACAAAAATATCCCATTTGTGTGCTTTATGAATCAGAATTCACATACAAAAAGGCAGGAAATGAGGTAAGGTTGCTTTTTCCTTCGTTCTCTTTATTGTGACCGCAATGCACACATACATTTATAAGTGTAAGAATATAAGAGTGTACACATAGATAGATCTGCATCTCATCCAAGTGCTGGTCACTTGGGAAAACTTTAAAACTCAAGAATCCTGTGACTCTGATACTACAACCATTACCAGTTGGGAGCTAACATAGATTTCTTTTTTCGTTCATCCTACAGCTTTGAATTATAATTTGCTCATTAGCCTAATAAATATCTCATCGTTGTGTGGCTCATAACAGCAGAAACAGCAGTTATTATAACAGATCCCCACTGCAACAGAGGAAGCTCTTCTGACCTCAGTATCCCAAAGCACCTTAGACAAAAAAGGATCCAATATAGCCATGATCCTCAAGGAGCTTTCCTGCTAACCCAAACATATGCAGAGCAAGAGGTGTTACTCTCCTTTCTCCAGAGCACACACAAGCTTCTCTCCAGTCACAGGAGAAATATCCCATCCCAAGAGATTTTTTTTTTCCATCTGCTCCCTGTAAAAAAATTAACAATCTATGGCACAGGGGCAACATGTGCTATAAAAAAGGTTCACTAGCTCAAGAGCTTTGGCTGTGCTGAGCATATCAGTTTTGACCAACATAATTTCCTGCCATTCCACTTTCCTAGGTTGCCTCTACATCTGTCCTGATCTATGTGAAATTCTTGTTTAAGCTTGATCCAGAGCCTGGCAACAATTCTCCCCTAGAATGGAAGGATAAGAAAACCAAGAGGTATTAACAGTCAACAGATTTTTTTTTTTTAAACTAATCAATGCAGATAAAAATGACCCCAAAATAATGAGTCTGGTCTTGTTTGGGGTTTGTTTTTTTTTTAAACTGAGATTATGATTCTGTTGAAACCTCCCCTGGCCCATTCCCAAAACATATGTGTAATGAGAAGAGTGATGACTCTCCCAAATGTACTAAATAGGGCAATTTTGGGCCCTCCTCCAAGATGTCTCTCCATCTGTCCATCTCCTGCCCGGCAATTCATTCTGTCCCCCAAATCTCTAACTCCACTGTGTTCTACGGCTCCCAGTTCCTCAGCTCCAGTCTCTGCCCCACATTAATCCTGCCATATCCCACCCCAGAAGAGTATCTTTGCTCTTCTGCAGTTCTGCATTTCCTTTCTCAGACTTCCATGAGGGAAATTCTCCATTTTTCCATTCCCAAAGCCAGGTGTTCCCCGGGGCAGGGAGGGGCTGAGCCCACCGCTTGCAAAAGGAAGCAAAGCAATCCTACATTACAGATCTTTGTCTTCTGTCAAACCTGGCGTCATTTCCAAAAGCAAAGAAAGCAAGTTCTGTCTCCCTTCTACAGCAGCTCAGGCTACCTTCTATACCCCAGGTGGCTTGCTTGTCCCATTTCGCTACGGGGTTATTTCTCAAGCAAGGCTGAACCTTCTGGCAGCTTTATCAGACCCAGTTCAGCCCTGCTGAAATCTCATCATTTGCACACACAAAAAAATGAAAAGAATTAACACTGATATTACAGCCCATGCTACTGATTGTCCCTGTACACAAAAAATTTAGCTACTGATGCTGTAAGTGCCCAGAGGAGGTAGCAGAAAGCCTTCTGCCTGCAGCAGAAGGAGGTCTTGAAGAGGTGAGAGATGGACTTCAATTTTCCTGAGAATCAGGCTTTTTTTTTTTCCTTAGTATTCTGATTTACAGCACAATCAATAGGTTTCTGCCCACTGCTGCCATTCCCTTTAGTTTCAGAATTGATGGGCGGCAGCATGCCAGCACTATTGTGTTACAGACAAACTGAGAAATGCCACCGAGGCGAGTGCTAGGCTGAGTCAAGCAAGGTCAGCAAAACACAAGCGGGCCAGGCAGCATGCTGGAAGGCACTGTGCAGGCTACCCACCCCGCCTGGCCATGACAACGCGGCGGCGCTCCGCTCCATCAGTAACCCTTGCCAATACCATTTCTTGCCCCACAGAGTTCTTGCCAGCCAAGCCGCTTAGGTCTCTCTCTCTCATACACACGTGCACGCATGCACGCACTACACACACACACACACACACACACACACACAGAGGCATTGTATCTGATCATTTCACAGCCTGTGATACCCTCATCACACCCTCCTGAAGCTGGAAAATACTATTAAATGGGGATAACAGAAGAGGGCAAAGGGTAGAGGCAGACGAGCTATCTAAATAAGCTGAAAACAAGCTGTCTGATAACACATCAAGACAATCCAAGCCCTTACTGCTGCTGAAAGGGGAACTCAAGCCCTCCTGCCTCTTTCCTCCCTCCCCCAGCACATTTCCCTGATGAGATCTGGATGAAAACTTATCTTTTTGCTAAGTAAGTTTTCAGCAATGCACTTGCGATGTTAATGTGTGAGGCAACTGGGACCATCCTATTTGGCAGCAGTGATGATTTATATCTACTTCAACCAACCACAGAGCCATGCTTGATGTTACCCCAGACTCACAACTCAAACCCTAATATTGCCCCATCTCCAAGTCCTACATTTCAACTCTGTATCATGAACAGCACAGATTAAATGCAAACCAGCTTCCGTTCAGATTTCTCTCATATGCTTCCCTTCCCCCAGTTTAGTCAAATGGTCCTCCATGAGCTAGCTTAGAGGCAGCCATCCCGGATCAGACCAGAGATCCACCTAAGTCCAAATTCCACTGCTGACAGAAGCAGACAAGCTCCTGATATTCTCTTCCAGCTTTTAGTAGTTTAGGGATTTCCTCAGCCAGAGGATAAATCCAGACCATTGCATTTAACAGGCATCAGTGGATCTATTCTCTATGAATCTAATTTCATTCTGAACACATTTATACACTGGGCTGATAAACTCCTGTGGCAGTGCGTTCCACAGCGCAGAAGATGCACCAGGTGAAAGACTGTCTTCATTTCAAGTCTGTTTTCTGACCATTTTGCTGGATGCTTCCTGGTTCCACCTCACAAATTTGTGGTGCCTTGGCTGGCAACTCTCCCATGTTAAGTGGCCCACAGTTACACTGCCCACATGCTTCCACATCTCCCCCCCTCTTCGAAAGGGGTTCAGGCCTAACTCCTGGCATTCTTTGTCAGATGCTCTGGAGGCCAAAGCTTCCAAAAGAAAGTCCTCTTGCACATCCTCTTCTTGAGATGCAGAAGGCTGAATAACTTAGCCAACAGAGGCAGGATAGGGTTTGAATCATGGTGTACCAAATCCTAATTTAGCATGCTCCCTCCAGTGGTATGGTATACCTTCCCTTCCTTCCTCAGTTTGCACGTGCTGTAAATGATATTGCATCCACAGCACTGCAAGTACAACTTAATACTGACCCGCAGCTTCATAAGTGATTATTTGAACAGTGCATCATATCAACAAGGATTTTTTTTAAAAACACTAGTGCTTGCATCATAACTTGCTATCCAGCCCTGTTCTTTCACCCTTCAATGCCTTTTGAAGGCTTTCTCCGGGAAAAACATATCACACACTGACTTCCAAAGTTAAACAGACGCAAGAATTTGTCTTAATTATGATGCAGTAGATCACACATCTCTTCACAGCTTTAAGAAAAGAAACTAATAAAAAACCCTCCAAACTTGAGAGTCTTTCCCCCCTCTCCCTTCACCCCCCTAATTATGGGCATGGTCATTTGGTCTCCCACTCCTCACCGAACGGCCATAAAGGCACAGCTGGATTAGCATGGCTTTTTTTCCTAAAGCCAGCTTATACAGTCGCTGATGCTCACTCCTTCCCCTTGCACTTAAACCAGGTGAGCAGTGACTGGGAGGAAGGTTTTGTTTTGAGTCTAAAACAACCACAAAAAAAAAAAAAAAAAAAAAAGCTCAGAAAACAACCTTGGGTTGAAACCCTTGCTTTAAAATCAGAGAAGCATCTATAAATCACAGCAGGCTAAGGGATATTCTGGGCAGCTGGACAACAAAACATTCCTTTCTCCAAAATACTTTTATGAAAAGTTGTGTTTTAGACAGACACTTATTACTGTTTTAAACCAACATTTTCCAAGGAAAGAAAACATTTAATCAAAATTCCCAACCAGCTCAAGTGCTCATATCTACAATGGAAGGAGAAGAGAAAAGCTAAGAGGGACAAGAAAGGGAAGAGAGAGTGTTTTCAGATGAAATGAAAAATGTAAGAAAGAATCAACAAAACAGACATGGTCAAGAAGTCTTTTCCAGAGGCACACAAGTATACAGGAGCTTTTTGCACCAGAAGACAGATTTCATAACAAGCCAGAGAAGAATTGACCTGTTCTACGCAAGTGCAAGGTAGGGGAACGGAACGGAAAGGAACGGAACGGAATGGAACGGAAAGGAAAGGAAAGGAAAGGAAAGGAAAGGAAAAGAGAAGCTCAAGCAGCTATAATGTTCTGACTGGAACCAGTGGACAATAAACTATAAAACACATTAGCTGGTTGGAAGGATAAGCGTGAACAGAGGGATCCCTCGTTTTCACCTCCAGTGTCTGCAATTCCAGCAGGAGGCTCCCTGAATACTTGCAATATCGAGAACAAGTGAAGTTTATTAAATGCAGGCACTGATTGCACAACTCGAGAAGCGGCCTTACAAAATCACAGCCTTTGTAGCCACAGGAGATAGATGCACGTGGAGGGATAAAATTACTTACACAGTCCAGAGAAAAACTGGCCAGTATCTTAATATAATTAGACTTTCCTAAGGATAATGAAAACATTCACAGTGACATCAGAAAGGAAATCAGTTATAAACTAGTATAGACCCTCACATGTCAAAGTGTAAGCAAGCCAACTGACAAAGACATAAAGAAGCAGCTTCTCTCTCAGGCTCATTGCTCCAAACTATCCACAGTGGAGTTGTTCTTCACTTTCCCACGAACCCTTGGTCTCAGCTCCAGTGTCAAATCCAGGATATCAGACCGATGGGATCAATGGCCCAAGCAGTGTGGTGGCGTTCCTTAGGCAGCTTACGCTACCGCGTGCAGGAAGCAAAGAGCAGGCTTTTTCAGCTACACTGTGGTATCCAAGGATCCCATCACGGGAAAAGTTTTGGGTGATGAACTACCTGCTTAAAACCACACATTTTGTCACTGGTTAAGGACCATAAATAGTTCCTTTGAACAAGAGACTATCACTAACCTGCTATTTTTACTCTAGGCGTAAAGGAGAGTACCAGATTAGGCCTGGAGGCAGAACAGGTAAGAAAGACTGCTAATTGCTAATCTCTTTTTGACAGCTAATGAAAACCATGCATCTATGCCAGCTCTTTTGTATTGGTCATCTCCCTGCAATCAGTTGACAATCAGATGTTGTTGACATGCCCATGAACCACAGAAGGGAAAGAGGGACTGTACCTGGAGGGAACCAAGACACCAACATCTTACATACCTAATCCCAGATGGCAAAACCAATGTCCCAGGACACGGCTTACACTACAGGTTTTGGTAAGCCATTCTGTGTGCCTTCAGATCTCAGGCAGGCTAGAGAAGAACTATGGGGTGCGGCATCTTCTGGCACCCAGTTCTGTAACTCCACCTCAAGCAACCCTTTTATGCTCTTTCTCAGGCCATGTCAGAAAGGAGAATCAACACCACCTTATCACAGATAGAGCAGAGAGACACAAACTGTGATACCCCAGTCCTCCCACAAGCTGCCATGGTAAGATGCTTGTAAGAACTGTTAATAGGTGTGATTCATACAACAAGCATCTCGTTCAGTTTTGTCCATCATCCACATTTATCGTATGTAACCAAAATAATCACAGAAAATGCAGTTCTGTAGGATATGACATCAAAGTTTGGGCTACCCCATTGCATCTACCTGCAACCTAAGTCTGAGATGCAGAATAGTCCTATGAGAAATAAGATTAATCTGCAAATATCAGGAGAGCTGATACCCCTTCCCTATCAAGCTTACAGGTCACAGTCCTGTCAGGCAGAAACATGGCTTACAACAAAAACTTAGGGGAGGGGATCAAGAAGAAAGATTGAAGTATAAGGCTACATCTAAGATAAGCTTTCCTAGGGAAATAAGGCACATAGCAGAAATGTCTTTCTGCTACACAAAAAACAGCATGGCCCATGTTCACCTGAACTGCTCACCCACAGGCTCTAATCAGCAACAGCACACGTTCCACTGGCAAGGGACAGGCCAGATGCGTAAAGGCTGAGGGAACAGAGGGCAAAGAGACACAGGGATAAAGTTAGCTGCCTCCATGACCTCCACTCTCCCAAGGCGAGAGCTGAAAGTCATCACTCAAAAGTACTAACGGAAAAAAGGCAGAAGGTTGAAACAGGGGAAAGAGATCAGCTCCTAGAATAAACATCTTAAACACAGAGTCTGAAAGAGAATAAAAAAGTGGCTTAGGGCTAGCAGTCCACTCTGCTAAAAAACAGTATGCACAGACACAGGACAACACTGACTTTTCACTAGAAGCCAGAAAATAAGGTGGAGGGAGAATGCAGGACAGCACTGTGTTTCTACATTAGGAATTTTAAGCACCCTGCAGGATTTCTGTCTCAAAGTACTCATTGAGTTACATCAGACTGTAATGGCCTGTTGATTTTGAGAGATTATGGCAGCGCTGTTGATGCAGAGGGAAAGGAGATGGAAGGAAAGAGAAAATGCGATGTATCAGCCAGCGTGTGCACACATTTCAGATGATTACCTACAGTCCTGTGTAAGAGACACACAGCAGATTCACAGTGGGACCAGGACGGGCAGGAGACCACGCACAGGACTCAGTTAATATTCTAGGCTGGCATAGCAAGCTGTTTCGGTCCGTCTCTGATCCCCGTTTCATTCCCCCAGGGCAACAGATGCCAAAAGGAACAGTCTGCAGGGGAGTCCCATCCAGGGCTGGCAGGGCTGGAGTCCCATCATGTGGCACAGCGAGCGTAATGGAGGAGGTGAATCCTGTGCGCTCCAGCAACGCACACCCTGCGTTCCTGAGATGGATTCAATCTCACTCTGCCAGGCTGACAACTTTGCCTGCCTGCATTTCTCTCTCTCCTGTATTTCACAGAGAGATGGTATCCTTCCCTTTCCCTTTCTTTGCTCCCGGGCACAAGCAATCAAGAACAAAGGATGAAAGAAAAATGCAGTGGGGGGGAGTGAGGCGGGGGAGGGACATTTGAGAGTTAGGGAGCAATCTTTAGCAGATAGAAGAGAATTTAAAAAAAAAGGGGGGGGAGGAAGAAAGGAGATGCAGAGGCTTGGGAAAAAACACAATATGCAAATGAGGCAGAACAAAAATCAGAGCTGAAAAAAATAAAATAAAATCACACCAAACAAACCCACCTCTCCACAAGCTCACTCTCTTTCTCATAAATAGGGGGATGGTATCAGGCTGAGGGGCTCCCAATGCCTTCTACCACCCCTCCATCCCCAACAAACACCCATGGCTCGTTGCAGGCAAGCAATATGCCCTCTGGGGCATAGCGAGGGGAAGGGAGAAGGAAGAGTAAAGCAATTCTGGAGCACTGAAAAACCTTGTTTTCTCTCTGAGGTAGGGAGCTGTGGGGCAAACAGAACCAGCCAGGTGCTTCTAACATGATGTTTGTCAAACAATCTGATTTCAAGCTTCACTGGAGTAGTCCCTCAGCAGCTGCTTTAATCTACTGCAGCACTTCTCCCCCACAGCAGGCTGCATTCCCCTTGTCCCTCCTCGATCCTTCCACCAGGACAGTTCCCCCAGGAGCAGAGACCTCCACCCTGGTCACCAGCAGGTCACCTCACACACTGGACCGGACCATCTCAGGCCACGTCGCAAGCTAAACAGGCTCAGGCTTGAACTGGAGGCTTCCAAAGGATATCCAGGTGCTAGACGAAAGGGTGATTTCACCTCTGCGGATGACAGCACTGTTCGTTAAGATAGTATCAGTGAAAATGGCCTCTTCCCTCCAGACTGTGGAGTTAATAACTCATCCATCAGCTTGTTCATTAGTGACACCATAGCTGGTGTTGTGTCACAGCACTGTGGTGTAGTTACTCTTCTGCTCTTCACTATTTATTTCTTCCCCTTCCAAGATATTTCAAAACATCACTGAGTACTCCTCAGCTAGCAACAGTAGCAGGTGTAAAAGGGAACTAGGAGGTAGGATTCCTGGTTTTTAGACCAGCTCTGCTGCTGACTCACCTGGCAATGGCACTTCTTAGTACCAGTTATGTCCTTGTTTCAAGTAAGGATTTTAAACAGCAGCTTCTTTCCCTCAGCTTTCTGTTCTCTTCCTGCCCACAATTCTACTCCAAATATTATCAGTTATTTGTCCAATTCTGCCTGCTATGTGTTGCTCTTTAAAAAAAAATTTGTATCATACCAGAAAAAAAGGATTATTACCTTTAGTTACTACCAAGGAACACTATTTAATTTAATAAATATTAAATGGCTAGGACTACAAGCCACAACTGTGTAGAAGCTAGTAGAAAGTGATTTCAAGAAGTTGAAGGATTCCACAGCAGAGGTGTCTATGCGCCAGTGGGAGGCAAAGCCTTGCACTGCATTTTACAAAGGACTAGGGATATCAAAGTAGAGTAGACATGGGAAGCTGTACTCGTGTTGAGGGCAGGAAGTTGTCTAAGGGGAAAACAGCAGGACAAAACACAGTGGTGAGGCGGGGAGGGAGAAGAGGACAATGAGGACAGTTGTAGCAAAGCCCTGGGTCAGGTGGATGGGTAACTGCAACTGCCTGCAAAGGTCTCCTGCACCTCTGGCAATTGGAGCAGCTGAGAGCATCTTGCGCGAGCGACACAAGCACACACATGCTGCATTTCCCAGGAGCTCCTTTTGCTCTCCAGTGCAATTCTCTACCCCGGAGACCTGCGGGGAGGCAGAGCAGGAAGACGTATGATGTCTCAGTTCACATCTTAGCCAGGTCTGTGTCCCCATCAGTAAGAACCACCACCACGGCTGACACTAATTGGTTCTCTTGTTGTCACACTACAGAGGTGACAAGGACCACATGGGCACAGACAAGCCTCCCTCTCCCTCATCCCCTCAGGTCATGGCTAGCTCCCCTGGTAGGAATGGTGTGTGCATTGCTGGTATTGCCACGATGTGTGTGATGGTTGCTCCGTGAATAAAGAGCATCACTATCTGGAGCTGTCGAGTCTGCGTCACTCACTGCAAGAAGCGGGGAGGGGGAGACAACTACCAGCTTAAACCAGATTTTACTGGTAGGAGCACCACCACAATCCAGCCTCTCAGGGACTTTACAAGGGAACCTGAAACATTACCAGCTGCAGTTGCAATCTCCATACCCCTGTTCAGCTTGGAAAAACAACAATTAGTGTGCGTGTGTGTGTTAGTGCACGCATGTGTTTGCAAGAGACTGCAGTGCAAACATACACAATAAACAGAGAGAGGAAGAAAGAGTGTTGTTTGAAGCCCAGAGAAATGATTTGTAAAAATCACTGGGCAAGTGAGAATAAACCATAGGAAAGAATTACTTTCCTCTTTCTGGGAGGCAGACGAGGGGGGAACTAAGCACACACCCCCTGAGCAATGCCCAGGAAGAATTATGCTGCTTGTGATAAATGCACTTTTCTGGTTCTGTAAAAAACCTGACATAATGAAAGTACCTTGAATGCAATTACCAGCACTTGTTTAGCATGGCAGGGCACTGCACTGCCACTGGGCTCGCTCCTCTCTGCTCCCAATTAGCATGCCAAGTACTCCAGCCACACACATGGGCTCACGGGTCAGGGATTGGCGCGGAGGACCAGCAACCAGCTACCCTGTCCTCCAATGAGGAAGCAAGCAATGTGCTGGAAAGCTCCAGCTTCCTTCATTTTACATCCTCCCATCCCTATCACACTCTTTTCCTCCACTCCTCCAGGGTCTCTGGAGGCAGTGATAAAAACCGCAAACTTCCCCCCTCTCTCTCAGCTGGTCTCATTCACGGCTCATGGCAGACCCAGTTTCCTCTGGGGACTCACTAATGAAGACGGCCAACGTTAATCTCTTTCCCCCTCCCTGACGGGTCGATTTATAGTTCCACAGAGAGTCCTGGATTCCAGCCAGAGGGCTTGACACATTCTTCTTGTTCCAAGACAGAAAGGAGGGGGGAATGGAGACAGACATGCACACACACATACACACACACAGTAAAGACATACACACACGTTTATGATTCAGAATTAGCTGGAAGATTCAGCTGAAAAAAGTGTTTACCTGTTCTGCATCAGCAGCTGAAGGGAACAGTAACCAACTGTGCTTTTGTGTATATGTGTATATTCCAAGCATCTTTGTGTTTCCATGGCACTTCTTTCAGCCCAGAGACCCCAAATCACAGGGATCACTCCCTCATCACTTGGATGAAATAAAGCATCAGTTGTGTGCCAGCAGCATTACCCATGAGTCATTAGGAGAGGAAGTGAATGATAACTTCTCCAGCATAAACGGCAGGGGGAGGGGAAGGGGAAATTTTAGATGGGCAGAAAGTAATGAACTGGAATCTGGTCAGGACATCGAGGTTATTGTCCCCTAATCTTGTGAAAAGTGCAGTGGGATCTTTAACAAACAATTGATCAAGGCCTCAGCTTTACATCTCATCTATAAGAGGTCCCAGCAGTAGTGCATCTCCTGCAAGAACGATGCTGGTGCACTGGCTCAGGAGTGATTCACAGAGAAATGCACCCATCTTGTACCCACATCTGACTTTCCACAGCAGTGCATGACCTTGCCTGCATTAAAACTCTCCAGGCCTGTAATTCCCAAGGCTGCAGCTTCAAAGGAAGCTAAAGAGAAGAAAGGACTTGGGTATTTTTACCATCGTTACTGTAAGGGAGGATCTTTTCCTAGACCCATCATTTTATTCCTTCCCATTTGGCAGTCACTGCTGTATTCTCACCGCATCCCCTAACTTCACGTTATTTGTTTAGTTCACTTCCCTGTCTGCACACCTGACTCACCCATGATGACAGAACAGCTCTGCTAATAGGGTCAGTCAGTGAGCTACTGCTGCAGAGCCGCAGGGGAGCACAAAACACTGGCTTTATTCCTGTAAGACCTATACATTACCTCCTCGCCCCCACCCCCTCAGGAAACAAGTAGTGGATTTAAAAGGGGCACTGTCAAGTCATTTAGGCCCATTATTTTGCACTAGAAGAAATGGCCTCTACAAAGCTCAATGGAAGCACACTCTCATTCCATCTTTAAGTAATCCTGAAGGTTTCAATTGCAGTACTGTAAACCACAATGCAAAAAAGCACAGATGAGTATATCGGATCAGACATGAAACTGCCCAGACACATAGAGTTCCACTTGCCAAACTGACTGCAGAGCAAAAATAGAAATGAACACTGCACATAATTATAGTATTTTACATTCCCACTGCACTTTCCATCCTGAAAGATCCCAAAGCGCACACACATGTGCATGCACGAGCATTCAGAGAGGCAGGACACAGGAAAAATTCATTTGCTTGTGAAAGAGACCAAGAAAGCATGGTCCAGTAATAACAGCTTGTACTGAACCAAAGCCTTCATTAACACACACACACAGAGTAGCTTGTTGAAAATCATTATAATGTGAAGCAAGACTAAGCCAAGCCACAGCAATCTGTAGATCAGCGGCTCCAGCACTTCTGCTGCTGCTTGGAGTTTCCCTCAAAACAGAATATTAGAAATTGATCTTTTATTAGCTCTTGCCCTCTGTTTCCCAGGGAAACCCAAGGTGCCAATTTCACTTTGCCACCCTGGGGCAGGGGCAGCTCTGGAGTTGTCCATCCCCAGCCTTCTCCTCTCCTGAGGTCCAAGCGCCTCGCGTTTATCCTCCATCCCTGTGGGCTGCAACTGCCCCATCTTACAGACGGCAGAGTGTCCAAACAGGAGAATCAACCCCAGGGATAGTGCCCTAACCACTGTGCTGTTGTTCTCCTCATGACAAAAAAAAGGGTTGAGGTTAGGTACAAAGATCTACTACCCACTTACATACCACCCAGGATGCTCTGAGCAGGGATGAAAAGAGAAAGGCCAGGAGAAAAAGAAAAAAAAAACACTGGTCATCAGGAGCAGAGACGACACCGGCAAAAACCTCCAACTTTATCAGGAGGCTAGGAGGCAGGGGAGAAAAGAGCAGGCTCTAACTTTAGCCTCGTCCTAGGATGCTGGGTCATTCCCTTCTCTTTCCTGCATGCCTGTGGCAAATCAGTTTTGTCCTCCATGTATTAAATATTTCATAGCAGTTCGAAACTCTCATCTGAGCACACAGGCATTTTGACGCTGAATTGTGGCCAAGCATATATAGAATAGGGATAGAAAGTTAAAGAGAAGACAGAGAGGAAAGGCTCTGAAGGCAATAGAGACAGAAAAAAATGACAGGTCAGGAGGAGGGAAGGAAACAGTATGAGGTTATGAAATGATGTAACAGCAGCAGGCTAGATAAAGCTAGGATTTTATTTTTTGGTATAAACAAACAGGAATCTGAACAACAATACAGTATAATCAAGTATAGTACACAGTGATGACCTGTTCAGATGAAGAGCTTCCCCGCCAGTAGCCTTAGCCGTTACACTAGGAGGAGGTTGATACATGATACGTGCCACACAGAAACATCTATTCACCCAGCAATGTGCTGCAGTCATGTCTGAGGCTTGGTAGAGGTAAATGACCAGCATGTGCCTCTCTCAGCAGAGATTTCTGGGGAAGGAAGAGATTTTGTCAAGGACACTGCAGCAACACCTTCCCCTATACTAGGGAAACAGCCATGGGATTGTTAATGTCCATAGAGGACTCCAGGTTTTAATAAGGTCACATCTGAGAGAGCCCCACATAATAAGCTGCATGGAAGTCAATTTATTGACCCGGGCATGCAGGGCTAAGTCAAGCCTGCTGGGATTCAAAGTTGTGGTTGCAGGGCGCATAGGTAATTCATACCTGATACTCGAGGCCATCCCCCCGGCTACAAGAGGGATAGCAATGTGATTTCTTAAATTTTGTTTAGTTTTAATATAGCCTGGTGCATTATGCAGGAATGCAAAGACGAGATGGCTTAAAATATGATTTTTATTTTGACAATGTCATTTTAACAACAAATAGCTGGCTGTTCAGTTCTGTTAGCAGGGAGACAGCAGGTGTTCAGCTGGCTGATTTAGCAGCAGCAACTGCCACCACGAGCTCTTGGATGCAATTCATGGGCTGCAATTCCTCGCACCACTCAATGGCACTTCAGAGGCACAAAGAGGGGGAAGGGCCAACGGAGTGTAAGAAGAGGTGCAGGGAGAAGCCCAGGATGAAGGATTATTAAGTTAAATAAATCCTCGCTACCACTTCATTGGGACACTGCTGTTGGACCCCAACAGGCACCCATGTCAGCTGCCTTCTCCCAGGCTTGTGTGCTCCCTCTCTCTGCATGGGAGAATCAGACACCATGGTCAGGAGATGCCTTTCCCCCTCCCAAAATAACATGCCCACCTTAACCTGTGTGCAACATCAGCAAGATGCTCTATGGGCTTCTCAGAACCTTCCCAATGATTTCCTCTTAAAAAATCAAATCACTGTCTGCAGCTCTGCCCTACTAAACAACTAGAAAGTAAGAAACGATGTTTCCCAAACTCGCACATATAAAGTTAACAGTGAGCCTACAAAAAAGCAGGGTTATGACAGTGTTTCTTAGCACAGGAGTTGCTAGGGTGAATGGCCTGCACCACCAGATTGCTAGAGGTGATCTTAAACTAATTTTAAAATTTAAAAATAGGAGACAGGTCCATGTAACTTTGGGGGGTGGGGGGTTGTTTCTTTGTTTGTTTGTTTTTAAACATACTAAATACAGACCAACTTGGAAAAAAGATTCTGGCTGTTCCCTTTACTCCAACCACCTTCCCCAACTAGCAATGAAAGTTTTGTCCCGGCTGAAAGACTATGACAATCAGAGGACCAAGAAAACGATGTCCTCTTAGGTAGTGAGAAACTGAATGCTGCGATGTTAAAAGAGAATGGTATTTTATTCAGCCCATGTCAAATTCTGGTTGGTCTTTAATTGCTTTTATTACTGTCTATATAAAGACTTTTATTTATTCAATTGTTTTAATCTGAAGACAGCCAGTAGATTCAACACACTCATACCTACAATTAAAGTATTAGAGCTCATAGAAACCATCCGTTATACCTCACCAGCAGTTCTCTAACAAAGCCAAAAAATAATTAAAAAAAAAAAGAGAGTGCACGCACACATTACTGTTTATTTTAGGCTTAGATATATCAGACTGGATGACAGTACCATTTTTTAATCTATTGGGGGAGGGGAGGGAGAAATTGGTACAAACCCAGCAAAAAACAAACATTCTTTTTGGATCATCTTTAAAACTAATCTGGACATTAGAAAGTGTGCTTAAGGAGACTTGAAAAACAAAAAACAAAACATTGTTTTACAATCATAATATCAGTAGAAGAGGCCTAAGTAACAAAAAAAAACCCAAAAAAACCACACACACACACAAAAAAAACCCCCCCACACTATATGACTATATTAGCTGACTATTATTGTTGGCTACTCAAGAAATGTAGGGCTTCAACAATCCAGAATTTACAGGACAGGGAGCCTGGTAGGTCTCTGGTTTTGATTTTGTGCCAATTCACATTCACTCATGCTCTTGGATAAGTCATGATGCTGTCAGCAACTTCAGCCCAGCTGGAAAACTGGGTTAAGAAAGCAGTGGACGCTCACTGAAAACTAGGGCTTGCCTGCATGGGGATGCACTGAAAAGTCAAGCTGAAATACTTTAAGTGGACGGGTAAAATGGATTAAACCCCTGCGTGGACAGATTTTATACAGAATGCATAAGGGATTTGACTACTTCACTACTAAAGTGATTTTCACTAAATCAGATGAAAGCTAATTTAAGTCTAAATAAGGGTATGGTCAGATCAGCAGAGGACTCTAGTAATTGTGGACTAACAAGTTACTATCCCCTCAGTCAGACATGGTAGCTCACCATATGTGCTTCCAGTCTTCTGTGATGCAAAGAAATCTACAACATCCCCAGAGAAATCTCCCACAAACTGTTTTTGTGCTACTTCAAATCAGAGGGGACAGTTTGGCTTGGAGTCAAAAATCTGGCACATTGGCAGGGGCAGGCTACAGAGGATGTCCCCAGAGTTGCCAGTCTAGCACTATTCCCTGGCACCAAAATTAAATAGACAGTCAAACCTTTAATTTTCCAAAGATGACAAAAACACAGCTTTGACCCCGAGTGCCTCAGGAACAACCAGAGATGCTGCCACCAGGAAGGGCCATTCATCAAGAGCAGGGTATCTTATAGCACCACAGTCACTTGAAGGAAACAAGAAACCAGATACGGACAGTGAGGAAACTCTCGCACATACAACTCCAGAGCTGGGCAGAGACTCAAGGAAGCAACTCCTTAACCCCTCTTCCCAACAGTGACCCCAACACCTCTCGTCCAAGTGTGCACTCGCCTCTACAGCTGTTGACACCTCCATGGCCTTGACGAGAAAGTCTCTCTCACGCATTGACTTCCTCACTTGAAGGAGGCACCCCAAATTGCTGGGGCTCAGTATCAGGCAGACAGACTTCCTCTAAGGGGACAGAGACAGCTCAGCATGTCACTGAACGCAGGGGAAATACTGAGCTGGAACAGTAGCTATTTCCTAAGGAACAACAATTTGCCAGGACCAGGGAAAGGGCTATTTCAGAGCACACCTGATTTTTGTCCTTTCTGCCCCAGGGTTGCATCACCCTTAACTGGGATTTTGCAAGCACAAGAGAGCTAGCACTGAAGAGAAACACCATTGCTCCCCCAAGCATCCTGCAACTAATGCAGGCCAGGGGGGGGGGGGGAGGATGCTCCATCTTACCTATCCATATCCACAATGCCTTCCAGCCGGCCTGTCGGCAAGGGCTGGCCTCTCCTGGCAGCTCTGCCTAATCAGCGTGCACGAGTGCCAGGGCTCACTGCCGCGCGCTCGCTCCTCGCTCTCCAAGGTTATGCAGCATTAATTCTTCGCGAGCGGCTCTGGCGCTCCGTGTGTGTGCAACTCGGCTCTGCCCCGCCACACGGGGCCGAAGTCTGGCCCCTCGCCACCTGACCCCAGGCCCCGCAGCCAGCCCAGCCCCGCTGCTCAAGAGTGCTCGGTGCCCTGCATGGGTCTGAAGCAAGAGAGCAGCAAAAAAAATAAAATAAAATAAAAAATTTAAAGAAAGGACCCTAGAGAGCAGGCTTAGACCACTAGACTCATTCTGCTTGCAGCTTAAATAGCATATTAAGCTTAGAAGCCAAAAATGCCCAGTACAGCCTGCTATCCAAACAGCAGCTCCCTGCTCTATCCAGCCTCTATTAACTCCTGTCAGCCCCTTCCCTTTCCCAGATCTCAATTGTAGTATAAACCCTTTTGTTTCTCCTCAGAAATACAGCAATTATTTTAGAAAAATCTCTCCCCTCACCACTGGTAGAAATACCACAGCCTGAGACAGTAGCTCTCTTGATGATCACAGACAGTGGAATATTCCAGAAAAAGAAAAAGATTTGGGGAGGGGGAGGGGAGGAGGTATCTGGGATCCAATCTTCTTCCTCTCCTGCCAACTCCCCCTCCATCTCTAGCAGATTTCATTTATATCATCAGGATTTCTGTGAAATTTTCATCCAACCCTCCCTCTCCCTCATTTCAACTCCTGGCTAAGCTCAGCCAAAGGTGCATCAGAGTAACACATTGCTCCACTTTTCTCTCAGGCTGGACAAATAAGTCTTCAGCTAGCTACATGCAAGCCATTAAAAATATATTAACATACCCAGCAGGGTCTGTCACTTTTCCTCCCCCCCCCCCTTAAATACAGAGAAGGAAGAAGTCTTGCCACAGTAACAAGAGGTTTTCATCAAGTCTCATTACCTCAAGCACAGCCGCGCACCACAGCCCCCACAGCGAACCGCCTTCAGTTCCCGCTGTCATTAAAGAAACGAAGATCTTAAACAAAAATTAAACCCAGGATAGCATGAAGTCGGGAGCACACAAATGAGTAAGGTAGGGAAGGGTGTGTGAAAACAGAATGGAAGAGCAGGAAAAAAAGTGACCAGACAGGGAACAAACAGGGAGACTCAGGAGATGTGGGACAGGTTCAACATGGCTTACAGGTGGGGGGGAAGGGTCAGGATTTTTCAAAATTTTAGGCTGGTATCAGGGGTACGCTACAATTCCCAGAAGCTTAGTGACGCAGCAACACCCTGAAAATTAGCAAGTTTCAAGGTAAATGAAGACCAGCCCTTAGGATAAGGAACTAGCCTTTTCTAAGTCTAGGATGCTGCACAACGAGGGTGATTTTGCATATTCTTTGCCACACATCCACTTTTTTTCCAATGGGTCCTGGACCCTTCCGCAGCACTTTGTGGCCCAGCTTTCCTGGAGTAGCTGCACAGCTACTAGTAGCCTGTAGCAGTAGCTCTGGGCCTGAAGGAGACATCTTGTTGTTACTAGTTTGGGAGGAGGGTTTGAAGGGTGGGAGGCAGCAACTCTGCCTTAAAACAAGGGATTCCTAAACCAGGAGGTTGTTAGTCAAAGGGCTATCAAAGCACCCTTATCCTTAAACTGTAGTTTTTCCAAGTATTTCTTCAGGCAAATCGCTGAGTTAAGCGGCTTTCCTCCCCACCCTGGCTACTTTAATCCAGATCAATTCCCTGATCCAGTTCAGCATGCAGCAGCACGCTCAGATGTACTGCTAGGAGCAGCTCAGGAGCAGCAGCAGCAGCAGGGGCTACGGAGAGAATCACCCGTAAAACTACACCCTCAGATTCAACAGCCATGTCACTCAGCTCCAAGAGAGTAAGACACTACAGGCAAACCCCATCAAAATAAAGATAAAGGACAAAAGATGCTTTATGTATGGCTAACTGCAAAGAGATGACCTGAGCCAAACAGAACGTAAAAACCTAAAATCTGGTGACACTGTTGCCATGTTCTATGCACCTCTAGAAGAAGCATAACTTTCATTTCCCCCCTTGGGGATGGGGGCAGGCAAAAAACTCTCCTTTGGGAAGCAGGGACTAGAGTCAGGAAAAGCAAAGCTATGTGGGAGAGCCAACTGATTGTAAAGCACTGAAGACAGGCGGACAAGGCACTCTGAGGAAGATGAGGACCTGAGGCAGGCAAGGAGTGGAGACTGTATGGGGACAACACAGAATTAACTCCGTGGCAGAGCGGTGAGGAGCAGAGGGGAGCCAGGACACAAACTAGATGACACAGAAACAGGATGAGGATGTAGGGGGTCCAGCTGGGGCCAGAGGAGGAGGTCAGGGGAAGAAGTAAGGAAGCTACTTCAGACCTCTGGTGTTCACAATCACTGCAGCTGTCAACAGTTCAGCTGGTCAGTACATAAACAGTTCATACACCCGCTAGTTTCGGATTAATTACATCCATTCTGTAGAAAGACATACACATCACATAGCAAGGTCTACAGAGATTGCAGAAGCAGAGGGGAGAGTAAGCAAAATGTCTGACTGTACTAGGAACAGACCAGAAAATAACACCAATTTTATAAATGATATGACATAAATCAAAGAAATAATCACCTCTGCAGCACTGAAACCTGTTCTACTCATCCTGTCTTGGAAAGGGAACGCAAGGAACTGAGGGGGTTCAGTAAGAGGCAACAAATGAAGAGGAGAGACTTTGGAAGACAGCAAAAACTTACATGAAGTCCACCCATGCCAAACTACATCTATATATTAGGGGAAAAATCTTCTAGTGCAGCCAGAAAGTTACCACATGCCAGGCCTGTGACACAGTGGGTGCACATTCCTCTTCCCAGGTAATCTACCCGTCCTCTCACTGCCAGCCACCACAACCTGACAGTAATTGCCATCAGCTCAGGGGAAAAAAAACACCACTTAAACAGATAGCAAGGCAGATTTTTTCCCCATTCCTACCAAACTGGATACACTATGCAGAGAGGCTTCACTGGGGAGCCTCATGACTGGCATGTCCACAGCCTCACAGACGAACGGCTTTGCTGGGATGCTCTCCCTACCCCTTTAACATAGAGGGCACATAAACACTGCAACATAAAGGAAATTGAGAGCCCTGCTTAAACTGATTGCAGGGATACACTGGAGTCTTATCCACACTCCAGAGTTTGACAGCAATGTATTAGGTCAGGGGACAGCTCTGCTGTAACAGATTCCTTTGACTTGGCTCTATCCAAGGTGGAGAGACACACAAATGCTGCATCAGCGTGTATTTGCTTACTTGCCAGCAGCCCAGATTCTTGAAAACATACTCCAAGTGACTAGCATGTCTCAGATCGAAGCTCGGGCCCTTGATGTGGGCTCCCAGCTCTGTACATCTGCAACTGCCTCTAAGAACAGTGCTAAGGACAGAAGAGTTCAAGTCAAGGAACAGCTGCCTGCAATAAATGCCAAAGTAGAAGAGGAGAGGGAGGGCTGACTCTAAGCAGTGCATGCAAGAAAGATGCTTGTATTGATTCAGGCTAAGGTCATCTCAGGGACCAGGAGTTTGACACCCATGATTAAAGCATAATCAGGAAATGTTTCCTGACAGTGAAGTCTATTACACTGAGGAACAGGCTCCCAAGGGAAGTGTGGGAAGCCTCATCCTGCTATCTCTGTAAAGAGTGACAAGACAGGCTGTAGCAAATAGAGCCCTAAGACTAGTGAGGTAGCCTAAGGGGGCAGTCCCACAAGGTGCCTCATTCAGGAGTAACACTGACTTAAGAAATTCCCTCCTCCACTCCTGCAACATACCTTCCCCAGTTCTGCCAGCACTGCTGCTTGCAAAAATGCACCATGAACTGGATCATTTTAACCTGGGTCATTTCACACATTTGCAGGGATGGGGTTTTTGACCCATATCAGGTCACTGATCCATTTTACACCACTGTCCTATTAGTAATTGCATCAGCACAACTGATGGGATGACACTGGTGGTACATGACAGGAATGTGGGGTGGAAAGTGAGAAGATAAGAACTTTTTAGGACTTGCTTTAGGTATCTTTATTCTAACCTTGTGTGCATGAATTTATGGAAAGACATATAATGGAGAATAAGACTGGGGTGCAGGGGGTTACCTGAATCATGATTTAGCAGGCTCAGACTTGTGTAACTGGACAAAGCCTAGCATATATGGAAATGATCTTCATTTACAGCAGAGAATGTTCCTGTTAATAACAGATGTGATATCAAGAAAGCTTCAGACCCACTGGGCCAGCACTAAGTTTAGTGCTTTAGATTTGAAAGAGACTTGTTTCAATTTTGACTTTATTTAAATGTTTAACTGATTCCCTTTCATGTTTCATTTTCATATTTTTAAATGGGGGAAGGATCAGTTTGGTTTTGAACTGTGCAGTTCCACAGGAACACATACTTTGCCTCTAAAAGCTAGTAGACTCTCATCTCTTTTTTTTTTTTTGTTTGGGGGTGGGGGGAAAGGAGGTGTTAAGAACATCACAAAGTTCAAAATTAATGCCTCAACTTGCAATACACTTCCCCCTCTCCCACAACATTGGTTGCAGAAGCTACCCACAGCTGACACTACTCCTGAAGCTCCATATGGTTCTGCTTCCCTTGATTTTTCCTCAACCTGATAAACTTTGGCTCTGCGCAGGTTTTCCTGGTCCTTAGAAGACAGGACAGATTCCAACAATTCCAGCTTCTCCTTCCCTTGCTTTGATAAGCTCCCACTGTGCTGTCTGTGAAAATCTATTGTGACAACAAAGCATAAAAGTTTGTTTGACCATCACCAATGCCTTAGAATTTTTCACATTGTGGTTAGTATTCTTAAAAATTACTTACATTGCATTACAGCCAAAAGACTTCAGTAACATCCAAGCCCCTTGTACTCAGCAGCATGTAAGCACACAGCAACAAATGCCTGTTCCCGGCTAACATGTCTTGCAGGAATTTGACAAGCAAGCAAGGTTATTTTAGTTAAGGTAGAAAGACTCCAAAATGGTAGACACAAGAAATGGAGTGTTATTTTAAAGCACCCGTAAGTTGAAGACAGTTTTTACAGTTATCACAAGCCACTCAAAAGTTTCAGTGTACCCAGGAAGTAACCAGGCACATAGTGAGTACTATGTACTCAGCCTAACTCAGTAAGCATTTCTTGCAGCTCCCTTCTACACTCAGTCATGAAGGATATAGATCATTACAGCCTCCCGCTGCAGAGCTTTAGCTCACAGTGTAGCAGCTCACACTTTTAGCTCTGGAGATCCCCAGTTCAATCTGCTGCATGTCAGCCAAGAGGGCAGCTGTCATATAAATACAGCCACAACTTTGCATGTGAAAAAGTAGGGAGAAAGAACAGAGATCTTATTATAGAATCCTGGTTGCAACCTGCTGAACAGCTCCCTATTTAAAGTAACTTTCTGTAAAGGAGGGGAAAAAAAAAGAAAAAAAAGTCTTCCAAATCAGCTTCACCAATTCTGTTTTGCAGAAGTCAGTGCTGTTCTGCAACAAGTCAGTTGTTACAAATGCATACATCTAGTAGCTGAAGCACATAAGCCTGCAGAGCCATGAGTAAGGCTCTAGTCCTTTATCAGCAAAAAAGGCCATTCTCATGGCTGCAATCAAGCAATCCGAAGTCCAACAAGGGGTCCAACTTTTTTCTGAACTAAAAGCATTCACCAGAGGGCAAGTCACTTGGACATCCATATTATAATTCAGATTCAAGAAATCTTGTTTTCTCAGCTTAGTTATAACTTGCTTTCTTCAAACTGTACATACAAGTTCTCAAGGTGACTTAACAACACAGAACTTGAGGAGAGTATGTTTGAACTACAAAGGTATAAAACATGGCAAAAAAATTCAATCTCAAATGAAAGGATCTTTTAAGGACTGCAACACAAAACAATTAGACCAAGTTTCTTCTTATCTGTTGATCTTTCTGCAGATCCTTCTGCACACACAAAGCAGTTTTCAAGCCAAACTTTACCAAGCCAAGATGTTCAAAAACAGGATTTAAAACAACACAAAACAGTTTTAAAGTAACATTAGCTTTCCCCCAACAATTATTCTAGAAATCTCTCTCTCCCCTTAGTAAAGCTATTTCAGGTTTAAGATACAGCTCAATTTTTTTTTGCAAAACATTCTCTCCTCTGCTAGAAATTCCCATCCCTCTCTATGGCTCAGCAGCACAGAAGCTGTGAGAGGTCCCCATTCCCTGCAGTCAACCAACCATCCTGGACCACCGGCAGCAGATCGGAGCTAACTCTGACTTGTTGCAAACTACTTACCTGTTTGCTAAATACTACTCACAGAGTAGACTGATCTGACTCAAACATTTCAGTACCTGCCAGAACACAGACTAGCTGAAAACACATCAACTAGTTCATCTGCACTGCACCAGTGGCCTTTCAAAACTCCCTGACATGGAGCGCAGTGCTTCTGATCAGATTTGAAGGAGAGGTACCTAGCAGACAGACAAGCTAAAATGTGTCCAGGCAAATGCTAACACAGAGAGAGCACAAAGCTGCAACAGTTAACCATACAATTCAGCACAAGTGCAGGCACACTGAATAGTTTGTATTTAAACCAGTTAAATTCTCTGGTGATATCCTCCTGTCAGCCTTGCTTCTAGAGACCAATTTTCATTTTGATCAGACTTTCTGTTCCTCCCTCACCTCAAGCAGGACCGGCTCAGGAAGCATGCAAACTATCCGACCATCTCCCTCCCTCAAAAGAGGGTGAGAGAGACAATCAAGAACACGAAGCCCGGTTTTGAAAAAAGCTATGTGCAACTACAGCACTGCAGAAACATTTGGGGCTCATTACGTACACAGAGCAGAACCCTGGCTGGGTTCATCACACAGAAGAGACCCATAAAGAGCTCGCCCCTCCTTACCTACTGCTACCAGACAGAGCTCACAAACATTTGAACCACACTTGTGGTAGAGTCCAATATAAGCAACTGCATGCAGAGATCACTGAAATGACACCCCATTATGCTATTTTCTGGTACTATTTCTGTAAATTTAGCACTGCTAAAAGGTTCCAGATAGACAGTCTCTGGAGACTGAAATCCTTTGCCTACCCTGAGAAGAAATGCAGGGAGAATAGCAGCAAACATATACCTGCCTTTCTCATCTCTCCCAGCCTGCTGAGGCTGAAATGACTGACAAAGGTGCAGAATGAGGGATACGCATAAATTACTAATATTGCAGTAGCAGTCTCACTGTTGCTGTGATAGGCTAAAGACATAACAGAGGCAGGCTCTGCAGGGAGATATTACTTTACTTCAAAATCATTCATTCAGAAAACTTACACACTGAGGAGAAAAGAATCGTTCTATGGTGAACTCTATCAAAAACCTCAGTTTTAAGACCCTTGATTTCTGAGTCAAAAGCAATTTTAACAAGAAAAGGGAAAGAACAGGAAATCAATATGAAACATAAGGAACTTTGGGTTTCAAATGAGCAACGCTGGAGAAGCATTACTTCCGGACACATACCCTAACACACTTCTCATTCCTGACCTGGAAAGTCCATCCCACTTCTGAGAGCCAGACAAGTGTTTCATCTCCACAATCTCTCTGCTGAAATAGCCAAGTGGCATACCAGCGAGAGGATAATGGGTAGCTGTGCACTAGGAAATGGAAGGAAGCCAAAAAGCCACTTCAGCTTGCTGCTCAAGCTGGAACCCGTACTTTAAAAGTGCAAGGCTCCAGATGCGCATTCTCCCAAATCTTTCATTTCATTCTAGGTCTCAAGCTAAACCTATTGCCCCAGAAGCCAGGTATGCGTAAGCAGTACATTAAAAAATGCAGCTTCCTACCAAATTTTCTTCTTCCTCTCCCCTGTTGTGCGGGCCATAGATTATGCAGGGGTATTAGTTTGTTCTGGGACTAACGACCTCAATTTTGACATTTCTGAAGAAAGTTAAAATCAATTATTTTCATCTTTCTTAGTAATCAAAATAGATTTGTTTTTCATTAAAAAACAAACACTTTGCCTCCCAAAATAATTGAAATTGTTACTGAAATGTTCTCTTTACCAAAATCCTGGAAAGACTCAAGTTTATTAATAACATTTTGAATAAAGAGGCACAACATTTCTCCATATCAAAAGAAAAGGAAGCTGTCAATTTTTCACACAAGAAAGAATCCATTTTGAAAACTACTATTTTCTATTAAAAATCCTTGCATTTAAAATAGGAAAAAGGTTTCCACCAACTCTAGACACTGATGGGGGGGGGAAATAGGCCCTACCCCCAATGGGATGGCATTCCTCTCTTTGGGTGCAATGTGGTAACATTTGACTGACGCATCTGATCCATTCCAAAATTCCAGGCAATGTTTTAATCATCAATGAGCAGAATCCTATTAATTTTCGGGGGGCAGGGGGGAATAGAAAAACAGTAGAATATGGAAGCAGAAGGACACAGAGCAGCTGGCATTTGTCTAGCAGATCCAGCTGATTTAGCTAGGGCCATAATTATCAACAGATTAAAGAATTAGATGATGGCAGAAACTGATATCTACTAGTATAACCCCTCCTCCCTCCCACCTCTTGCTGCCATTTCAGCTCATCCCAGTCTCCCAATATAGCTTGAAATGAGAGTCCCATACCAAAGGAAATGAAATAGGAAGAGGGAAAGGAGTGGAAAGACATAAAACAGGATAAAATATAAAGTATAATAGGGTAAGGTATAAAGAGACCATTGGCATGCAACCAAGAGCCTGCACAAACCCTTGCTATGGCACAGAACAGGAGACCCAACATGCCGAGGGGCAGATGGGAAGACATGAAGATTCAGGTGGCCCCTGAGCTCAGGGGGGAAGTAATGGCAGCAGACAGTACCCAGAGGAGCCCCAGTGCACACCATGAGCTCAGCCTTCAGAAGCAACAAACAACACACTAGGCGACTCTCCAGCGTGGTGTCTGCTGTGATAGGCATTTTCATTATTGATGGCATGGTCACAGAACCATAGTGTGAGCTTTCCACGTTAAACAAGGCTTCCCAGTCTGTCCATAAATTCATTTTACTACCAACCACACCTAGATCAATCGAACAACCACTTTTGTTCTGAAGCAAGCCTCCGCTTACAGTCTTGCACTGAAATGATTGCAACAATTTCATTTCAACGCTGATGAGCACTGCAAGTCCTCAGGACCAGCTAACGTAAGAGGCAGCACAACCCCAAGAGCAATATACCTGTTCCAACAGCAGCCAGAAGGCCAGCACGAGCCGCTTGGCCCTTCTGCGTGGCYGACTGACCCGTCAGACCAGCCCACCAACCAACTGACCAACCTGGAGACACACGCTTTCCCACTAGGGGACAGGCTGAACAGTCAACAGGATGGTGTGGAAATACCCATGCTCTACTTGGCTTACTGCCCATTTGGGAACACAAACTGCACAAAGGTCTCTGAGCACGTGAGTGAATCACCCAGTTGTACCTTAGAGCTGTTCTGTATTCCAAGTATTGGGACAATTAACAGCAGAGAAGAGCTGGATGAGGAAGAGCGGGAAGCACAAAAATGAGCTGGGGTACTGCAAAGGGAAGGGAAAAGCAGGTTGGAAGGTGGGGTATTACAGTAGGAAAAGTGGTTGCTGCAGTCTGGAGCAGCAGCTAGGGGAAACGGGAAGGGGCTGTCAGCAGAGAGAAGGCAGGCGAAGGCATGCTCCAGCAGGAGAGGGGAAGGGCGTGTGGCCCAGCGTTGATAAATTGGGTATCGCTGCCAAAGTCTTACACCCGCCCCCAAAGTGTCTGCGTCTGACCAGGGGGCTCTAGCATATGCAACAAGCAGGATCAGCAACAAGCATGCCTGCCCTGCAGCTTTAGGTAGTCATTTAAAGTATCTCAGGTCCAGACCATTAAGTACCTTGAAGATAAGGATGCGGGCCTTGAATTTGATGCGATATGATCACGTGGAGCTCACACAACGGGAGAATGATACACTCCCAGCCCTGACAAGGGCTGTGCAGCTGCAGCTCACACTTCCATTAGGATCCTCAGAGCACACAGTTTCATACCCAGGCAGGCTGCATTTGTAACCAACCCCTCTTGGCCTGTCAGGAGGGCTTGAACCCTGGAGCATCAGCAGTGAAAGCACAAACCTCTGCCTCATGCTCTTAAATAATTAAACTCTGTGGGAGCAGCAGCAGACTCATAAAACTCTTACACAAACCAAGCCAGCCATTAATGGGGGTCAAAGATGAACGCTCTATTTTTTAAGTGTGCTTTGATGCGTGGGGAGAGTGGTGAGAGGAGATCTTCATTACCCTCTCTGGAACATGATGAATTTTTTCTTTCCTGACTATCAACACCTCCTGCTTCCACCTGAATCCCACACTGCTGGCAATCATCCAGACAGCCAGAGACAATCAGAAGGTGTGTTTGGACGACATCCATGCTAGCTGGTCACCTGCAGGTGGGGAAGCAAGAGACCTCGCTGAGAAATGCCGGGCTCTACCAGGCATTCGGTCTGTGCTTAATGGAAGGTTTGGGTTTCACACAGATGCAGCTGGGTGGGATTCCAGGGCCAGCATGATACTGAGAGTCATACAAACCACAATCTAACACACCATCTCCCATACAGCAAGGCATGGAGCACAGCACAAGCTAGTAAAATCTGCTGGGATTATTAGCCTGGGCTCTGTGTCAGAGCAGGGAGCTGCCACGACAACGGGGAGGTAGCCTACAGCACTGCAGGTCAGCAGGGAGGAAATGGAAGTCCCCCCACAGGCAAGGAAAGGCAGCAGCAGGAAAAGCAAGACCCAGTTGAGGAAAAGGTCACAGAAGCACTAGTCTGACCTGCCCCTTCTGGCCTTAAAATACACATATACATAATACACACACACACGTGTGTGTATATATATATATACACACACACACACACACACACGAGAGAGTTTTCTCACATATACTGCTTTGTTCAAACACTTTAAGCAGAGCTGTACTCTTCCCTGTCCCCATGTCCTTTGCATTCCCCCCATTCACATCAGAGTTTTGGAAATGGTTATTTAAGCTTTCCATTAACAAAAAAAAAACAGGGAGGTGGGGGGGGGGAATGCAGGTTGTTTTGTGGAAGAGGTCACCACATCAACGCAGAAGACCTTCCACAGCAGCATGCAGGGATGTTTGGATTTTACCAGCTCCAAGCCAAACGAGTGCTGCTCTGTGAAACAAATCCTTCCAACTCCTACCGACAACAGCCAAGACTCCGCTGGCTTCTTTTCTCCACTGCTGCCTTGGCTCCACAAAGGAGAGGCCGCAGACTGGAAGTGGCTCACCTGCACAAACCACGCTGCGCACACTGAGGAGCTCTAAAAGGAGTCCTTTTCACTGGGACTGGGTAACAGAGCATCAAAAGGGCTCAGTGAGAAAATAAATGATGTGATGGAATTAGAAAAGCCCTCAGTCTAATGAAAATTTCAGGTCAAAGCAAAGCATGTGCCTCCTGGACAAGGGAACATCCCTTCCTGCAGCCTCCTGGGCTACTGTGCCCTACAGAAGCACCAGGTAAATTGAGAGAGAGTACGGATGAGGTGAAGTGGCCAAGTATCCATGAGTGGTCTCCGTATTGTGCTGAGAAAGCAGCTAGTATGGCAGGAGGCCTTAGTGGACACAGAGGCCTGCAGGGTAGCAAAGTGAGCTATTATTTTAAGTAGCACTGATAGACACCCATTATTTCAGGTGACCTGGAGCCTTCTTCCAGCAAATCTTAATACTTTTGCTTTCAGAGCAAAGTTAGAGTTTTGCACACAACAGAAGCTCTCACCTTTCCCAGCATGGCAAAAGCAGCAGCTGTTGCTTCCATTATTCCTGGAAATAAAGGGGAAAACAGCTAGGACTAAAGCCTTGGCACCTCTTCCCTCCTGCCTTTTGGCTACTGGAGCTACAGTTACTATTCAGGACAGAAGTGCTCCACAGGGCACACATTCCAGGGGGCTGAGCTATCCCATGTGGCCAGACTCAAAATGGCAGACAGCACTGAATAGGATAATTAGAAAGTGCAACAGAAACCACAACACAGAAACAAGCAGCTTCCATTACAAGAAATGATTCTCTAGTGTGGTTAGACCCGCCACCCCCTATGCTGGGTCATGGTGGTGCCTCAGGAGCACACTGCTATTATCTGTTTGCAATCTCACATTTCAGTCAGTCTTTCCGCTTAATGCATGAAAAGCGGAGCTAATCAGATTCACTCTCTCTTTCTGCTTAGTGTCTTCAGTTCCCAAGTATGTTCTGTAGTGCTTCAATTGATGTTCAGCTAACACTTGCCAGGACAGTGCGGGGGGGGGAAGGAACTACCTATTCATTTTAGCCCTTCTTTCCACCCGTTATGTCCAAAATTCCTTCTACAGTCAAGCTTTGCAAACAAAACTCAGGAAATTCCCATTTCCCTCTCTACACCACACCCACCTCTCAAATGAGTTCCTTTCTTCAAACTGCTTCTCCAGTGGTATCTGGGCAATTAATCATAGTCCTATCAGCCTTTCTTCTCACTCTCTGGGACAGCTTTTTAAAATATTCCCTGACTAGGAACTTCCACAGAAGGATGTCTTCTGCTGGCACTGTAATACCTCCTCTTTGTTAATCTATGTGAGGTGACCATCTCATGCGTTCCTCCCCCCTTCCTCCCAACTCTATTTGATTATTGCAGTCCTATATGAGAACTCTAACATGCCCTCGGCATTTCCAGGCCAAGCACAAAGTGGCTTCTAACAAGGCCCTGGAATGGCTGCTTCTTTCTTCATCGCATTCCTTAGCGCTCCACAAGGCAGCTGGTGCATTGCTAGGATCAGCAGCGATAGCTTGATCTTCATCAGAGCGATCACTGCAACAGCAGAGAAGGCCCAAAACAGGGCAGATTTCCTGGATCTTTTCACTGAATTTCCATGCTAAAACTGGCTTACAGAAACACCCACGATCATGAACCGGGTTAAGCAGTACAGGAGGGAGAGTCACCCATTACAAGTACAACTGAAAGATCTGCCAGAACAACAAAATTCAGCAAGTATCTACAAGAGATGAGAAAAAGATGTAGGTGGAGGACAAGAGAGCCAGGATACACATCTCTATCCAAAAGGAGCAAGAAAGGGAGACTGCAGAGAAAAAACTGCAACCAGCCCCCACATCTGGATGCATCCCCTGCCTAATACCCAGTACATCAATCAGAACAATGGTAGATCCTGAGAAAACCCCAATTCTCCAACTCCTTCACTAACATCTTTCCCAGAGACTCAACTCACGTGCAAGGGGATGGAAGAAAAAAAAAATATATACTTCCCAATGAAATTACATACAGCATTTTCTGTCTCTCCCTCTCTTCCAAATGTGTCTTTTATATATTTTGCAGCTGGCTTAAAAGCATGTGAGATTAAAATGATTTATTTTTATATATGCATATATCTCCTTGAAAACAAAGACACCTTGTGCTTAGCACATCCAGTGGTACCAATATTTAGTATCAATACACTGGTTCTCGCCTTTATTCACTGCATCTTTAGAACACACATCCACTGTAATAGCCACCTAGAGTATAATTCTACCACCTAAAGCAGCACAACCACACAATAATCCTATTTTTGCCAAAATGTCTTCATAAATGAACAAGGAGAATTTAGATTTAAATGCTTAAAAAACCCAACTGCAGTACAGCATGAAACAAATCTCTACAAACTAACAACTCTCAAGTTGGAGCAAATTCCCTCTTCCCTCCCTACTCTCCTTATTCGAAGATGGTTGTGCCAAACATTCCTAATTTGTGCAGCACACCAATTGCAACCTGCCCTCACCTCAGGTATGGCCACTTGGTCAGTCTGCACGTGCACAGGCTCGCTGCATCCAGCTGCTTTGGGCACACTTCAGTGACACCATCTTCACTATTATGCTATATAAAATGCAGTAGAAAGACACAGTATCTGCTCCCTTAGTCATAAAGCAGCCACTGCAGGTCAACAGACGCCTCCATTGAGTCTCCCAAATGCACACTCTGACCTGTGTCCTAGCCCTGCTAAGTATACACTTGGGCGTGCAACTCATCAGGTTACAAATCCACCTCTCCCTGCTACATACACAACCAGCAAGGGCTAATGCAGATCCACTGGTCTGTCAAAAACAAACCTGAGACAGAAACACTGTTCATGTCATTTTGTGCAAGCAAAGTTCTCCTCTGCCAGTTCCCAAGCAGTTTTGCCTACTGTCCTACAAATATACATGTATACACACATGCCAGCTGCATCCTGCGCTACCTCCCCTCCTCCCAAAGCAACATATTGAGCAGACCCCAAAGTCACCCAAACAGCCTGAAGCCCAAGCTCCAGCACAGCCCTGGCTTCATTGCGTCCCCAGAGTAAAAGGACGTCCATTCTGCACTACCGCAGTAGTGTCCCACAAGGCCTTCCCAATTGTCACTGAGGCCTGGAAGTTATTTAGGCAGCTGCATCTGGGGCTATTGCAATTCACATTTCAAAGACGGGGAGAATTCTTCCCAGCAGCATGGTACCTGACTCCAGGCCTGGCTCACCATACAGGTGCAGAAAAATCTGCATTTACCCAGCCCTTGTCATTTATCCCAGATCTCAAGAATGGTCTGGTCCCATCAACCCTGGGGCCTTAGTCCAAACTGCCACCATCACCACATTCAGTTAAGCTCTTCCACAAGCATAGCCTACACTGACTCCTCAGGCAGTCTCCTCCTCCCCTCACTAGGAGAGGGATACGGCTACTATTTTTTTTAAGCTCTTGTAATATCCTTAGGCTCTGCCTATTAGCAGATGCCCTAAAACACACTCCCTTTAGCAACAGGCTCTCAAGAACTATAGTATATTTTTTACTGAGGAGGCAGTGAATCTCAAGCTCTTCCCTTTTCCATTTTGAAAATACTCCTTGGAAATGGAATCAGCATCTGGAAGCATACAAGTATATCCTGGGAAAGAAGGAGAGGAGGGGAGGGGAAGGGAAGGAACTGAAAATGAAGATTGAGGGTGAGGCTTCACATTACAGCTGAACCAAGCTAATAGTTCACTTCTGCCAAACAAGGGAGGCCCTGCTTCCACCTTTCTTTTATTCCCAACCCCTCACTTCTAGCTACACAATCTTGCCCCTCCTATGCTGCAGCTCTGATGCTAGTCTGAACCCAGAGAGCAGGTTCAGTTTTCTACCCCAGCAGAAAACTATTTACTTTTTTTCGCCAAGGCAGTTTTCCCAAAAGTTGAACAAATTGAATCCATTTAGCATCAGAGTGGGCATAAGGCAAGGAACACAGCTGCAGAGCCATGAGCAAGGCTTGACCTCTCCTCTTAAAGGGAGCAAAATGGTTAGATTGGTTCAGCCAGAGCAAGAAAATCCATCCTTATCTGCACAAAGCTGTGGTTTCACCAGGCAAGCGTACTGGATAGCACAAAAGAAGGAGCCTAGCTGAAAAGCTTGCAATAGATGAGTTTGTTAATGATCTTAAAATATGACATTTTATCTGTTTTTAGGCTCTACCTACCAATAGCATTTCTGAACTGGATGATGAAGGCAGCCACACTGGCAAAGAGTGACATCAAAATAGAGCAGACCCAAACCAGACAAAAGTACAAGTGGTACCACACAATTTCCAGTAACAATTGTGCCTATTTTTAAATTGGACTTTGCTGCTATCAACGATACCACCTCTCAAACAAGATGGCTGCATTCATCACTATGCTCAGAAATGTCTGTTTTCATTACAAATTCGACAATTAGTTTCAGGGTACTCATGGTAAAGCATTTTTCTTTCCCCTACCTACTTCTGCATCATCGGATGAAGAAAATAATGCAGTTCTCTTTGATTAAAGAAAAAATATATATATATTACTGTACTGTCTTTATTCTCTGCACCTCCTCTGCTCAATTACTAAAAGCAATTTACAGACAATAAATGCAACTTCACAGCTGCTTGTATGAAGTATTCCCTCTATTTTATAGATGAGAATACAGCCTATAAGAAATTAAGTCTGATGCTACTAATATCAACGAGGTCTACTTCAAAGCTGGATAAGCAAGAGGAACAGATGAACTCTTAAGGAACACAGATCATGACTGTATGATAGTAATACTAGTAATAAAGAATTAAGGATGTTACTAGCCAGACATAAATTCATTTAATGCATCCACTTAAATACAGTAACACACAAAAGCTTGCTTTGGGCTTTTGCTTGGTTTTGTTGTTTTTATTAGGAAGAACATGAAGAGATTTCAGATTTACCTCTCAGCATCCCACAGACCAAATATGCTCTTTTTTTTCTTTTTCTTTTTTTTTTTAAACTAGCAAATGCACATTTAACTGCTAACCTCTCAGACTCAAAGAGGGTCTTCCTGGTTCATGCATCAAGAATCTGCAGCTAGAACTCTGTACATAATTTTATCAATGAAGATAAGCAAGCCAAAACAGAATCCAACTTTTTCTGTCATAGCCACACAGGCTTTGGCAAGGCTAAGAGGAGTAAAAAACTAAGTCTGTTGTTAAAATCACCACCTGCGACTCTGAAAAAGCACTGGGAGTAGCAACACCAAGAAAAAAAAAATATGGTGCAGTTTTGTACAGGCACTCTTCTGATGATAACTGCTCCTTAAGGTTTAATAAAAATACAAGACCAGCTTTTCATCTTCCACACATTAGCACAGCTCAAAAGTAGTACCTAAATCTAGTTACATGGCTCAGGGAGGCCCAGCTTCTACCAGGAAAAAAACAATACAGACATCCAGGTAATCTAAAGGCTGAGTCATCCGAATAGTCCCTTCAAGGCAAAAATAATTCTACCAAGAATTGGCATGTCAGTATTGAAGACAAAAAGAAGTGTGAATTTTGGCAGCTCATTAATTGCATAGGTTCTATTCTGTCCTTTTACTGCCACACCGAACACCTATAGGTTACTAAATTCACCATGCTCCCACATTCCTCTATCTACCCTACCTGGCTCTGGTCCCCAAAGGTTCTTTCTTGACACCTTCCCACTCTAGCCAACAACTGCCTGTCATTGCCCTCATGTTTCCTCATCCCCAGCTAAACACAAAATAGCATTTGTCCAACCATAGCACTTGGAAAATCAATTTAGGATTAAGGCCTTTATTTCTAGCCTGCACACAAATACCAAGCATGCTTAAACCAACAGTGGGGCATTCTGGGTTTCTGTAGTGTGATTAGTTTAAAACCAAAAGCTATATCACACATGCATCAGAAAGCATATATGCTTCAAGAAGGACAAAAAATATATATATACATAAAAAAAAGGACTTGGTCTTGTAAAATCTCTCACACAGGGAGAGCTGATAAACACACAAACATTTATAGCAGAACCGCCATTTTCTGCATTTACATTGCAGCAAGTACAGATGTTCGTGCCCACAGATATTTGTGCATATATTTGTACCCTTGTCACCCAATCCTGCAATGACATCATAACCTCACACTATCCTGGAAGACCGCTCACAAGTTGAATCTACTGCAGAAAGCACCTGCCCCAACAAGCAGGACTCCACGCACAAAACATGCAACCTGCACTCCCTTTTCCAGACAAGGTCTGGGGTGTTAGTACTAACCCACCAAGACCTGAAATGCTTGTATCCTGTCACTTCAAAACCCGCTCAACAGCTGTGCAAGGACAGAAGGAGAGAAGTGAATTGATGGGCTTGAACAGGCAGTCCTGCAGTTTGACCAGACAGCCTGACATTGTCAGCAATGTTCTGGGAGTCCAGAACTCACCTTCTGCCACTTCCCCAGGCCCCCAGCCCCGACCTGATGAACTTCAGGACAGGCCACAGCACTATTCCTTTTCCTAAGCTCTTCCAGAGGGGACATACTGAAAAAAAACATAAATGGCTCAGGCTGAGAATTTTATTTGTGAGGTTGGCAGATCTGTTGTGGAGACTGATCTACTGATACATATATTTTTTTAATATAAGGAACATATAAGATGCCTAGAATTTGATAGCTGCTTTTTAATTAAACTGAAATAAGTAAATCACAGCCTGTTGCCATGGAGAACGAACAGACACAGCCTCTTGACTCCAGGGCAGGATCAAGCAGGAGAGACAGACAAGGCTGTGAAATTAAAAACACCTATCTTAAAGCAAATGGTCTTGATAATTAGCAAAAAATGTGGCATGGAGAAATAATATAACCATATGGCGGGAAGTGATTTTCAAGGTGAACTACAAAGCTGTTTTAAATAAATGAATAAACTGCTGAAGCAGCTGGGTCACTCACAAAATCATATATGCAGGTTTAAATGTGATATATGTACATATACACACATAGAAAAAATAGTAATTAGCTCTTCTTTCATTTACCTGCCTAGAGTCTGCATCTGGGTTTGTTTTTATTTTTAAGGACTTGTTTCAAGTGATTGATGTTTGCACCTATTTGTACTTACTGGAGAGCCATCAAACTCCTCACACATTTTCAAAAGCTTTGCAGTTCACCCTGAAGCAAGAACCAAGTTTATGGGATATAAAATCTTTTATCTCTTACTCAGTGTCATTACACAATTCTGGCCAGGTCATCAGACACTAATAATCATTTCTGAAGCTGTGCATCCCTGTTACGACTTCCATGACAAAGTGACTTTCAAGGGGGTTTTGCCCCCCACACACCACGTTATCAGATCCTATACTATGTTTCTCAGAGAGCACAGCTCAGACAGTCAAAAAGTAACCCTAGTCTGTTAAAGGGAGGCAGCATGGCCCTCAGCACAAGCTCGGCAGACAGACAAGAGCTTTACATACTCTCTTTCCAGTTTGTACAAGCACAGGGCAACCAAAATATTCCAGCCTTTCCCACTCCCAACCTTATCTGCCACCAGCTCACCGCTTTCAGCAAAGGCTTTACAGAAAGATGGAGTTGGATAGTTTCTGTTGCTCCCACACCACCTCTGCAGAGAGGATATTCTGTGGCAGCTGTCCCACCCTTTTAAGACGCTTCTACTCTGCTCTAATCTAAAAGTGCCACAGCAAGGAGACTCCCCTACTACCTTTGCCAGCACAGCCAGAGCAAATTTGAGCAAGATGGTCTTAAAATTTCCAGCGAGCACATGGCCAGCAAAACACATCTAATTCATAACAGCTTAAAAATACTTGAAATAAAACTCAGTCATCAGGTGCAATTAAAAAAAAAAGTACAGTAGATTTTTGAATGAGAAGGGAAAGACAAACTAATTTTTACTTCAAACCGCCTTTCTATTGGGGGAAAAAGGGGAGGCACACCATTTCTCCCGTTCTGTGTAGAGACCAGTTGCCAGCCACAGTCATTAGTCTTCCATGGGAACTGATGATCCACATGAAGGAAGCTATCAGGATCTCAGTCCAGATCCTCATGACTCAGCCGGTTACATCAAAAAAAGTTACATCTTTAGCACTAATCACCAGAGGTTGAGCTAGCTGTTGACATGTTCTCTTCTGCCCGCCCCCAAAGAAACACCCCTTTAAGGGAGGGCAGTCAGAATAGAAATCTTAGAAAAAGGAAAGCATGGGGGAAAAACAACACTTAAAAGCAGTACCGTCTTCTCTCAGTTTTGCAGTATACGTTACTTTAACTGAAGCCACACCACATGAGACTCATAGCTTTCATTAAAAAAATAAACTCAAGGTCCAAGTCTGCACAATAGCATGCATAAACTTGCAAACCTGGTCCATCCCAAAGCGTACTCAGCAAGGTCCCTGATGCCACTCTTCAAAAATGCTGGGTGGGCAGGCGAGAATGGGCTCTCAGTCTTTGAACACTTGAGGTTGACAGTAGCATCTCCCCACTCATGCACCCCCCTCTTCCCAAAGCCTGCAGTGAGAGGAGCTGTGAAACATCCAGGATTACATCAGCTGTAATGGAAGGTGCTACACACTCTCGATTTCCCCTCTTCCCACTGCTTTCCCTGGTGTGCAATCAGCTTCCTGTTGCTTGAACCACAGTCCTGCCCCAGCACCAGAACACAAATGGTACCACCTCAGAAGCACCAGAGGGCAGACAGTGGCTGTTCTTCCTCACCTTTTGACTTATTTATTTATTTCTAATTTTGGTTTAAAGAGAAGAGATTTAAGTCCATCAAAGCCAGCTTAGCATCTTCCCCTGAAAGGGAACTGTGGCTTCCTCTCTGTCCCCACAAGCCCACCTAACCATCCAAGGGAAGACTTCTTCCCAGGGACACTCTCAGTTGGACAGAGCCAGGGTTACTGGGCACCTCCATTAAAACTCAAGCCAGGCAGCCACTTGACAGATCAAGGAAGATGCTAGCTGTGTCCAGGAGAGGATTATTTTTGTATCACAGCAGCTAGGGTCACAGGCCAAAAATAAGATTCGAAGGAAAAAAAAAAAAAAAGCCATGTATAGGTGTTCCCTTCAGCAGCAGTACCTATGCTGTACACATAAAAGAGCCGAGGGGAGAACACCCACAAGCTTTCACTGGATCTAGCCCCGTCCCCAGGCTGTCTGCAGTCCCCCTCCGTCACCATCACTTGTGCTTTTCCCTCTGTCCCCTCTCCCCCGACCTTCAGCCCGCCCCACTCCACCCTTGCTCTTTGCCAGCTGCTCACAGACCCCTCCCGGCCCGCCAGCCCAGTTCCCCAGGGTCCCCTCCTCCTCCCCACAAACTTCGCATGACCTCTCCTCACGGCCACCCCTCCCAGCCACATGCTCCCAATGCCACTCCCGGCACTCCCATCTAAGGAAACTGGGGGAGATGTTTTAAAACGATGAGAAAAGGCTTCCGAAACAAGCTCTGCTGGGGTATTTTTACACCACGGTAGGTCTTGCCACACCACCATCCTTGCTCCCAACGGGAGTTTCCAGTCATAAACCTCTGCCGCTGTGACTCCACTCCAGGAACGTGTTGCACATGTGCACACCCCCCTGTTGTCAACATCTTCAAGTTCACAGTCCCAGTGGGCAAGTCCCATCGGGAAGGGGGTGGGGGCAGCCTGCTGCCAGCAGTCATTTGGCTAGGGAATAGCAGTTCAAAACCTGGGTGGTGCTTTCAAAGGATAAATCAAAAGATTAAAAAAAAAAAAATCACTTTTATATTCTTCTAAACATTCAGACAGGTCACAACATTTTGATTCATAAGCACTGGAAGCAGGGTGGGGGTGAGAAAAATGGAAGAAGGGAAGGAAAGGAGGAGGGAAGCTGTACACAGAACTACAGAGCATTAACTGTTTGTTCACCGTAAAAAACATGAAGACGCAAATGGAGGTTAAAGGCGGCTGAACACCGAGACACCCAGTAGCTGCCTGACTGACAGAAATCCACGCGAAAGGATGAGTGGCAGCATATGAAAAACACCAGGGGAAAGTAAAAGATCTCATCCAGTGCTTTGCACAGCTTTCAACAGCCAGTTTCCTTGTCTTACTGTACAGAAACTGCCCCAATTCCAACCTCCCCTCCCTATTCCCCTGCGAGGGCAGGCCAACACCATCACCAGCGGCCAGCCCTGCACAGGCTGCACCGCTGCAGCAAGACAAGGTGCTGTATAGCCTGGGGAGCAGAGGAAAGACAATCCCCCAGGGTTAGCTCAACTGAGGCTTGGGCTGTTGGAAACCTCTGTGCATAGATAGTGTGTGTGTGTGTGTGTCCTTCACACTTAAGGGAAGGTTGCTAAAGAATGTGAAATGTGAGCGCTACAGATTCCCTCACCACGTCCCTCCTCCTGCCTTCAATAATACACTTCAACAAAGTCATTCTTCAAACCCCTTTCTCAGGGGGGAGCAGGGGGAGAGCTCAGGTTACAGCTGTTTCAAGAAAAAAAAATCCACTATAAACACCACACACCAAAAACGAAAAGGCAGGAAAAAAAAGTCACCTCAACAAAAAGGAAAGAGAGCCAGACCTGCCAGTTCCTTTTACAAGCCATTTATTTCCAACACACCAACGAGCGCAGCCCCCCGCCCTTTAGGAGGGTAAAACGACCTGTCCGGCCCGGCGGGGCGGCCCCGCACCGCCGCGGCTTCACCTGCCTCTGGCCCGGAGCCCCCGGCCCGCCGCCCCCTCATAACGCCCCGCGGCGGCGAGCGCGGGGGCGCCCCCCTCCCCCCGCGAGCTGGGGCGGGCCGGCAACGGCCGCAACGGCCGCTTACCTGGCGGGGCCGCCCCTCATGGTGCCATCGCCGCGTCGAGCCGTCCCGCGGCGGGGAGCGGGGCTCCCGCGTCGTCGTCGCTCGGGAGGGGCCGGGGTACAAATCCCGTCACGGCATGTGACGCGGCGGAGCCGGGAGGGCGGCTCGCCCCCTCCGCTCGCCTCCGCTCCC
>NW_020449274.1:618896-649719 GCF_003343035.1 Apteryx rowi | reverse complement strand
CCCCGCCCCGGCCTCCGCCGCCGGGCGGCCCGCACCCGGGCAGGCCCCACCTGTGCTTAAAAAAAAAAGAGTCGCTGCCCTCGGGGGACAGCGGTCGCCCCGCCGGCCTAGGGGCATGCGCAGGGTTTCCTCCCCAAACAGCTGCTGCCCTTTTTAGGGCCTGCTGCAGGAGGGTAAGGGAGGCCGGGGCTCTGCTGCTCTTCTTTGGGTTTCGGCTGCACTAGGGAAGCGATAAATAAGGCTGAGCCCTTGAGGAGCGCATCTCTGCCTGAAGCTGAGCTTGCCGCTGCTGCGTTTCAGTCCCGGTGCATAGGCCTGGGCCTGCCGCAGCAGTGCTGGAGCCAAGCGGTCTAGAAAGTAAATAAAAACATAATTATGTATGTTCCAGTTGGGGCTCGCAAGAAAAGGGAGGAAACCCCCTCATTTTCTCCAGAAGAGATCAGAGAAACAGCAATACTGAGTCAGATCAGTATGCTGCCTCTAAGAGTGCTGAATAGACAAAGCCGAAGGAAAACTAAACTCCAATAAGCTGACAGTGATGCTGCCCCAGAAAACTCTCCCCAAACTTGGCACTTTCTGACCCACAGTCAGGGTCTTTGTATTTAACAACCCTCAAAGGATTTTTTTCTTCCCCAATGAATTTATCCAGTCTTTTTTCTTTTTTTTTGAACTGTATGAAATTTTAGTATCTGCTACATCATGCAGCAAGCATCCAGCTTACTTCTTCAAACTTTTTTAACTCTAAATAGGAGAGAGAAATCACCTTTCTACAGCTCTTTAATGCTCTGATATACCAACTTCTTCACAAGACAAAACTAAAAAATGTTATACCACCAGGCCAGTCCTGTATATAGGACACACAGATGACATTTCTATCAAATACAGACAGCTCAGAAAACCTAGGACTCCCTCATCAAGTACTACCACATTTCAGTGAGCACTCTCCCCTCTGCACTAGTCAGTCCCAAGATTGCTCCCACACTATCAGCTTTCTAGACACCACAACTGACATTAAAAAATGGCACTCTGAAACTAGCACATATACCAGAACCTACCGACCATAAAACTACCTCCCTAAAGTTGATATAATAAGACCAGCAGCCATGCAAAACACATGAAGAAGCTGTGAGATTCAGCCAAGCCCTCTGATATTATTGCACCTGCTCTGAGGGGAATACCTGTGACATCTGCTTTATCCAACAAGGTCACTCAGCCAGAGAAATAGATACAAATTTACTACAATAAAGATACCACAGCAACAACAGTGATGTTAGAAAATCACTTTTCAAGGGCTCAGGTTTATTTGGTGTTTGTCTTGTGCAACCAAAATTAAAAAAGACTGGCAAAGTCTCTGACCATGTTAGCTTTCTGCAAATGAAGGCTCTTTTTTGTAGAATCTCTGCTGTAGCATTCCCCTTCCCATGATCATATTCCTCTGATGGCCATAATATTGCATGTTAGAATCCACACATAAAAATCATCTTTAAAATGAGTATCTATATTTGAAAGAATATTTCCCAGAACCTCTTCTCCCCCCTTCATTACAGGAAGCAAATCTCCTACAGATGAAATCACACACACTAGAAGCAGATATTGCCAGAGCATCAAACATGAAATATGCCCACACAGTTCCACAGGCAACAAAATCAATGCTCTTCTTCCCACAGCAAAACCACCAAAAATCTTTGTTCCTGCATGTACTCCTCCCCAAACTCTACAATTCATTGCTTCACCCAGCACATGAGACACCCTCACAGAGACCATATGAATGAAACTAATTAATTACCATACTAGACCAAGTGCACACAGACAACCAATAAAGGACAGAAACACATACTTGTCATTAGGAGAATATTTGTTGCAAAATATCTATTCTAACCCCTCGATCCTTTTCTGAAAAGAGACCTACAAAATACTCCCAGAAGATAAATCTAGAAATTAAAACTTATAATCCCTAGATACTAAAAAACTGTGGATTTAACAGAGATATTACTTTCATAGCCCATTACAGCCTCCCTGCTGACTTCTCCCTTTGTCACCAGTGCAAACAAGCGTTTTTTTGCTAGTGGTCCGGCAGAGAACTGTCAGTCACTTCTGCTCACACCCCTTTTCACTCCATAGGTGCTCCTTTTTTTCTCAAGTGGTCAAATTGATTAATATAATTAGATTAAACTAAGAGCAATTGCATCTAAGCTGTAGTTAGCTTGAATTTTGCTGCTTTCTGTCAAACCTGATAAAGAGACCCTGAGTCCACAAGCTTGTTTGCTTTTTACAGCTATATCATTTGATCTAATAAAAGATATTACCTTTCTCCACAAACCTTGCTTCCCTAAGATCTTTAGACCATCACAGCTACAACAAAAACACTTTCACTTTTAATGTCTTGGCTGCTTTACTTGATTCTTCCAGATTCTCTTATCTATAAAACGGAATACAATAAAATATATTCTGTTCTTTATCAATTCTTATACTGTTTTCATAATCATAATATCCAGGCACCTTCAAGGACTACATTAAGTGAACCAAAAAACATCTGTCACATGTGGGGTTTGTTTTTCTTTTTCTTGTTCCTGTTCTCTCCCCAGGAGGAAAATGATGCATGCAGCAGTGCTTTGTTTTTTGTAGGGTTTTTTTTCCTTTCCTCTATTCACGTTGCACTGTGTTTATAACAGAGAAAACAAGGATGATGGCAATTTCTGTGATAAGCCTTATTTCCTGGGGAAGCTAATTTCAGAGTGTTTAGGCATCCCCAGAAAGATCTGTCTCCTGCACAAAGAACCATTTTAATATGTCATTCCCAACCAAAGAAAAGCTCATCTGCATTCTTGACATTTGGGACAGAAACTACCTAACAAAAAAAACAGCATTTCCCTTTCTCCAGAAAAAGAGTTACACCCCATCATCCTTGGCATGTAAGGGTCAAACAGACTATTTCAGATTACTAACAGGCAAGCCAGCAGTGCATAAAGTTATAAATAGGAGTATCTGGAAACCAAAAAGAGTAACATACTTTTTAAGTGCATTGAAACAGACAAGCAAAGGACAGCTAGGGAGATAGTGGAAATAAACTATTTCATGCTAAAAAATAGAAATAGTTTACTTATGTGTAAGGAGTCACACTTCTGATCCTCAAAAAGGAAGCTGAGTGATCCCATGTGTCTAAAAGGATGGTAGGTACAACACAGGAGCTACCAAAAGATGGAAGCTGAAGTGTAGAGAGGAATCATCTGTGCTCAAGTACTGAAAGCAGAAATGCCAGAAGACCTCAGGGAAACGGTAGACAGCAGATTTAATATGTTTTTGCAATGTGATATGGCAGCAAAAATCATGCAGCTAATTTAATTTGGGATTGTAAAGGCAGAGACCTCTTCTCACAGATATAGGCAATAGTCCCATTTTTTAATATAGCGGTGAGATCGCACTTTGAGGACATGTTCAGTTCTGGACAACTCAGTGCTAGCTAGATGTCAGCAACTTGGAGGGAAATAAAAAAAAGAGGAACATAAAATGATAAAAAGGCTGGAAGGGATTGCACTGTGTGTAGGTTGGTCAAATAACAACTGAAGAGCCTCCTGGGAACTGTGTATGAGAACTTCAGGGGTGCAGAAACACCAGTGAGAGAGACTGTTTAGGGTTGTCTGAGGGAGTATAAATGATATAAATGTAAATGAAATTAAGCAAAGGAAACACTAATCTACAAGACTGCAAGATGACATCCCAGAGGAGCTGCCATCACCTGATTCAGTTAAGATTAGATTGAGCAAAGCACACAAGAAAACAGAAAAGAAACACTGGCTGCAGGAAGGGATTAAATAAGGACAATATGCCTTCAGGATATCCCATCTCTGACTGTTTTACTGCCCGCTGACTGGGACAACTTCAGAGCAATAGGTCACAGCCCTGTAGGTGGTAGAAACTGTCCCTTCTCGTCACCATTGCTGGAAATACTGAAGACCAAAGTAACCATGCTTAGTTTCAATAGGTAATCACGGATGGAGTACTGTATTCAAAGGGGATGGAGGGGAGAAAGTTGCATTCTCAGATTTTTTCCCTTCTACCACTGCGATTTTCTTGAGAGGTCACAGGTGCATCAGCTAGTGAGGACAGCGGGGATGGCACATCTGTTTTTGAATCTTGTCACTGTGACATTGGACGCCACAGTCCTTCCAGTAGAAGTCCTGGACAGCACTTACCTCTTCCAAGAAGTCTGTGGCATCGAGAGACAGCTATTAGTTGAAATGGAAAAAATCAGAGGCTTTATTATTCCTTACTTAGAGGAATGATTTCAAAATAAGTCCTTTTTTTAACAGCATAATAAAATCACCTTGAACTTGTACAGATAACACCTTTATATCACACTGTGCCATCATATATTCTGGGTTACCTGTGACACAGAAAAGGAGACCTGACAGTGTCATATGTTCATCCCAAACAAGTGCTGCTATACTACATTGCAGTTCACTGAATGTGCCACATACACATTGCTTAAAAAAAAAAAAAAAAGGAAGAGGGAGACAATTGTACGAATGTTCTGTAAATGGGTTTCAATGTCTTTACTTTTTGGAACTGTATTTTTTATACCACCACCACTTGGAGAGGCATGTGCACTGATAATTAGCAGTCCAACCATACACAAAGCACACAAAGGTATAGTCCTTCCTAACTATTGACCTTAAACAGCCTTTCTCTACACAGAAATGTCACGATTTTCAGGAAGGAAACCTCTCTACTTATTTACTTAAATGAATAACATGGTCTAACAAACACAAGCATACAGCAAATGTAAGTGTACTAATATTTGGGTTTGAGGTAGTCTTGTAATGAATTGCTGCATCATGTGCTAAATTTAATTCATCACACATCCTCCAGTTTACCATGAACCTCTGACTGCCTCACTTGCACTCTGCCTAATAGCCCATCTTTCTCAGGACAAAATGTGTTACAAACCTCTCAGTAATCTCGTGCTCCCACCGTGTGGGTTTGGGGGGGGGGGGTGGTTTAAACCAAGAGAGGGAAATGTTTTCTTCCTTCTTGTAAATGTAGCTCCCTACTGAGCTAGGACAGGCAGTGCCAGTTCTGAAAATTCTGGATTAATCAAGCAATTAAGAATTGATATCTAGTGACTTATCATGACTGGAAATGAGAGACGCTGCATTCATTCGAGCTCTGCGAGAACCCAAAATAGCTAACTTAATTTTTATGGACAGCAAGATTATTTTAAATCTTTTGGGGAGGAGAAGGAGAAGGGCTAGAGCTTCTTCGCTTAAAACCGGTTTCTCCAAAATCCATGTCTGCTTTTTGCACATTACTCAGCAAAGGGCTGATCCGTACAGGGAGCCGTTCCAGAAGAGCCGCTGTACTTCAGATTCACACCCTGCCTTGACCTGAATGAGTCTGAAACTGCACAGAAATCCTCAGAGAGCAAAAGCAGGACTGAAGTTTTACTTTCTCTTCCTCGTGTGCTAGCATAAACAACCACACCGAGCAGTTATTACATCACCTCCAAACTGTGGTTTCCTTTAAGCCTGCAAAAGAATGGCAAACATTTCCATTCACATAGTTATCGGCAGTAGCTCTCCTCACACCTCCTGCTTCTCCTGAAGCTAACTGTTGGGATTATAAGGACTTCAGTGCCCTCTTTTCACATGAGCAGAGAGAGCGTTTGTGGCTTAACTGTAGCCATTTGCTCTTCTTTGTCTCAACCCTCTCTACAAGTCCAGGAACTTTTTCGCCATCAAGAAGACTTTATGGGGTGGGTGGGCAGTAACTCATCACATTGCCTCCATAAACATTTATTTGGGGAATTACAGTATATGTAATTGGCCTTTCCATGGTAATTTGGCTCTTATGAGCTTTCCTTATTGCCAAAATGGTGGATACCTCTATAAAAGAGAGCAGTAACTTTTCCTGCAGCTCTGCTACCTCAGCAGACAGATCTCAGCCAGGCAGATGTGAGCCTGATCAATACCTGCACGAGAAATCAAAAATGGAAAGCAAAGTGCTACAGAAACTGATGCTGGTGACTCAGGGAGAACCCCCCCCCCTTTTTTTTTTTTTAATGCTAGGAGCAGCTCAACAGCTCCTGCTTACCCAGCTGCTGGACAACCTGGCAGAGATAAAAACATGGGAGCCTGAATTTTGTTCCCAACTTTACCTCTGACCTTCTGCAATTTTGGAAAAGTCATTTAACCTTCGGCAGCTACATTTCTTCATCTTTGAAACTGAAACATCATACTGAGCCTTGCATGGAACTTTGAAATCCTTGTTTTTAAAGGTGTGGGTCAGTGTTAAGCACCATTAGCAGCATTACAGGGCTAATTCCCTCACAACTGTGGTACAGATATTTTGGGAACTATCATTACCTCTGGAAGTGCTCAGATACCATTGCATAAAATTTTAGGCAGACAAATCTTTCAGTTGGGATAGAAAACAGAAACCCTGACTGGTTATTAAAACATTTTGCAGAAGCACATATGTTAGCTTTTCCATGTTCACCCTGTTCCAGTTTGATAATTACACTGTGACTCCTTCAAGCGGGGTAGCCGACCTGCCTGGCCCTATGAGCTGTATATCCAAATCTTCATGTGGCTGAGAGCTGTAAAGCACAATTTATGTGATTCAGAGAGCTGGAGGAAAAGAGGAGCTCCAGGAGAGCTTCAGCAGCAGATGAGGAAAAGGTCTCCTTCCCTGAATGGGTTGACACAGGTGTGCCAGCTGTGGCAGCTCTTCACGGCTCCTGTCCCCACCAGGGCCGGGCATGGGGCTACCCAGCAGCTCCCCCGACTTGCACCGCCTCCCTGCTGCTCCCATCCCCCTTGCAACCACCCAACCTGACCTCCTCTGTCGACCGCACTCACGCCAGGAGCTCACAACTTGCTGTCCTCTGTCACTTCTTCCTGGAACCTGTCCCATGTTGTCAAAGCACTGTCGCACCTTGTCCCCCATTTCAGCAGCCAGTGCCATGAGCCCTGCAGTGACACAGCTTGTAAAGCAGGCTGGCAGCTTAAAGGCCTAGTTATTAATAGTGAAGTACCTAGTAACATACTAGTTACTAATAGTAACCCGCATTTTTCTTTTACCATTAACTAAAAGAATTATTTTGTCCCTGACAGTAAGCAGAGACTGGTTTGCCTCAAGTTTGCCTCAAGTCCAAGCAGGAGACAACACTGAAGGTTCACACCCTTCTCTCGAGGTCAGGCAGTCACTACTGCTCTCTTGCCTTTTATTTAGGATAGCTTATCTCCACAAGATACCTCAATGTGAATAGCAAATCTCAACCACGAAGCAATCCTAGAAGACAAAAGGAGAAGAACCAGCAGGAATCAGCTTCCTAACAAAGTGAAGAAGAGGAGGAGCTACAAAGGATTTTTTTTACTATTGACACACGGCAAATTTTCCCAAACCCAAGATAAGATGCCCCTTCTTCCATCTGGTGAGGGAAAGCAGTGGCAGCTCCAAGCAGCTGCCAACTCCCAGCCAGCATTGTATTTCAGATGCCAATCTGATGCAAAGGTGGTATCAGTACCCATCCTACCACCCATTTCATGGGCAGCCCTATGCCAAGGCACAGGTATCTGATGAGGCTTTTTCTCCAGATTTCATGACCTCATGAGGAGGTGAACCTATCCTGTCTCCATCCCTCCACATGCGCTGGTGGCACCTGGGCCATGGTGCAAAGCTGTGTGGGGTGCCACTGGCACTGATCCCACAGGTAGGACACCATCCCAGCTGGGCTTGTCCTGCCTGGCTGTAGGTGCCCATCCACATAGGTCTGTGGTTTGGGGGCTGGCAGGGGTGCTGGCAGGGAGGGGGATGTGGGCAGGCAGGGGACAGGAGAGGGAGCAGAGAGGACCTAGGGCACCATCTGGTGGCTTCACTCTCCGCCTTCCCTAAATCCCTGTCACTCAGGGTCATTGCACAGCAAACACCAGGTCCTTTCCAGGAGATAGCCCAGAGGGAAGAAGAGACCCCTGCCCTTGGCCCAGGCTCACACCCACTTTGGGCACTGCTGGGTGGGAGAGTGAGGCAAACCAGAGCAGTAATAACCATTTCATCTGGGTGCTCCTCAGTGAAGCACTTCCTTTTATAAAGCCCTAGTCCTAACTGGAGCTTTAGACACTACTGCCATAGAGATGTTTAACAAGTGATACCTGTGAGAAGGAAAAAAAGAGGATTAAGAAGATAGAAACAATGAAGGAGAACACCTTGGGCTACACCTTGGACATATGTTTCATTGTAGTTATCCATCATGATGAGCTTTTTCTTGTCTACAAATAAAAAGCAAAATATGGTTGGCATACTTCATACTACAGAACAGTACCCATACCAGCGCTTGTATCCTACGGAAAAGGATGAAACCAACACACCAGTGGATCACTGAAGTGCATCCAGTGTTTGCCTTGTCAAACAAGGATTTGGTGGAAGATTGAAGGATTGCAAAGAGATCATTTTAAAGGGACTAGATATCTCGGTGTCACCAACACTCTTTGCAGCTATGCTAGTTCAGATAAGGTGAGGATGATCAGAGTGCATGTCTCAGGACCAAAGGCTCACTCCTGGTGGAGAGGCAAAGGATCCTTGTGCTAACATGGCACCTCCTTTAGAAGACAGACAGTGCATTTCCACCTCCCACTGCTGCTCATTTTGACACTGGGTCTCCACTGCCCTGAAATCCCGTCAATACAGAGGGATAATTTCTCTCAGCTTTCCCGGCACTTGGGAATCAAAGTTCATACCACCGTAACCTGAGTGCATATTCTGCACATAACAGCACCGTGCTGGGGGAAAAAAAGCGGAGCTGTGGCTCTTGGAGACATGGTTTCAAGGAGGAATCCACTCCCAACATTAAATTTAAAGCAAAACATGTGTGGAATAAACATAACAAGCCAATCATCACCTCTCACCTTCGTGGAGCTAGAGGAGCTGATCTTAAATTTCTTTTTTTCTGTATTGCTCAACACTTAAAAATTAACTCCTTTCCTCTTGCTGGTAATACTCATTCTCTGCATCCATTCTTATGGGCCATACAGCCAGGTAAGATAATGAGACCAAACAACTGCCTTTTTTTCTGAACAAATATCTGCTACAAAGTAGTTATACTGATATTGTATAAATTGTATTTACTAGTCTCTCCTACCTGTGCCTGAAGGCATCTCCTCATACCTCCTTGGAAAACTCTGTACTATTTAAAAAACACCCTTTCTCTTACAATCTGCTGCTTTGTACCTTTCTCACTCTCACACTCTGATTCTACTGCAGCTCCCCATGATGCATGATGCTAAAGAAGTGATACTAGCTTGTGGCTACATAGCTTTAAAACTTTCCTTTTTTTTTTTTTTCCTTCTTCTGCAGTCTTTACTGCTGCAGGGGTATCCAAAACCCACTCAGATCAACACAGTGACTCCCCTGTCACCTTCCAGCACTTTATTTTAGAATAGCCTTTTCTATTCCAAATACCCTCTTCTCTTATTTTTCATTTTAAACAGCTTCAGCTGCTTAATATATGGAGTTGTTCAGAGATAAATGTAAAAAATTCACAATTTAAAACATAATAGAAAGACAAAACCAATCAACTCACTGCAAAGTGAGATCCTTGCCAGGAAACTTCCAGTAGTGCCCATTATTTTTAGCATTTATAAAAACAAAAAAGCAAAACACAAAAACTACTCAAAGCAGTATTATTTTGAAAGTTTTAATTCTTCATCTAATCCATCAGCTTCTTCTGAATATTTAATTGCAATACTGCAATATATTCATAATTCCCCTCCACCATTTTTCACATTCATTAGGGAAAGTAATTGTTATACCTGTGCCAGCCTCCATATATCCTTCAGTGAACACAAATGTTTTCTCCTAATTTATGTTCCTCTGGTCATATTAGCAAACATTAAATTCAATTTATTTATTTATTTATAATTATTTATTTATAGTTATAATTATCATGATCATTTAAGAAATAGAAAATGAATCTAATAAACCATGCTGTCTATTCATTGCTCTTTCTGCAATGAATTCCTCAACACTGGGAAGCGAAAAAACATTTTCCTGTGGTTAAAGAAAGTCCAAATTCCATGTTTGAAAACTCTTCTAATAAAAAGAGCAAAGCAATAAGCAGATTATCTCTTTAAACATAGTATAGGAAGGTTGGAGGCCCCGGAGACATTTTCCATAGCCTCTATCTCTGATGCATAGCAACATTATCTTCAACTAGAGAGGGTCCTATGACCCCGCAGCTCAGTTTTAATTTGATCTTCTTTAAGGAGGTTTCTGTGATCCCTCTCAGGTTATGCTACATATTCTTATTTGGGGTGGGTTTTGTTTGGTTGTTATTTTGCTGTTGTTTTTTAAACTGAAATAAAACAGCCTTGGCTTTTGGATCCGCTGGTTTGATCATGTTATATGGATATTTAACGTAACCTCTTCCCTAACAGAACTAAAATAGGCACCAGCACAAATGGTAGATGGTAGGCGAGTTCCAGCTGACAGGGGAAGAGAAGAGCTTGGATAGAAAATGCACGTCTAGGGCCTCCATCCTCACTTCAGTCATTGTGAGTTTCAGAACTGTTCTATCCAGCCAAATGATGTAAGCAGGGAAAAAAAGGGGGCTATATACCTTTCTTGGGAAACACTGGCCAGATGAAGCCAAAGACAAACCCATTGATTCTGGTGGGGCAGAGGTACTATGTCTACTCCCACTGAGCAGGCAAAATCCCTAGAGGTAACAACACCGGTTGCCAAGAAGACCAGGAAGTCAGTGAGCTTGACTTGAGCTTCTCTGGGCTGGAACTTGGCCCCAGTGCCACTTGGTTTACACAGTCCCAGCGATTCCTTGGGCTCCTGCCTCCAAGAACTTTGTTCTGGAAAGGGCACTGCCACTGAGACATGTCCCCAGGCAGGAATATGTCCTCTGCCTTCTTTTTCTCCATCTTTATCTCTGTTCATACATCCATTCCTCACCGTACACTGCTGATATCGCTGAAGGGAAAGCATTTACTCGGAGGCACCAATTTGAGTCAGCTGGGTATGGTCACAGCAGGCGTCTGTGACTACTTGATGGGATTAGCAGATTATGAGAAAGCATGTTTCACCATGGGGTTTCTGGGAAAGGAAAAATAGGCAGGTGGATGCTTGGATCTTGGTTAAACTATGCGTGAAGGCCTGATGGCCATGTCAGGAAAAGCCGTTAGGCACAGGATCAGATGGACTGCTGCAGGTCAGGATTGGAAGATCAGGCCAGGAAGCAGGGAGGTCTCTGGATTGTGCTATCACTTGCAGATGATCAGGTTTCAAGTATTTCAACCAGGTCAGGTGAAAGAAACCTGCACAGATCCTATCATCTGCACCATTTTTAAGACACAGCATGTGAATGCTTGACAAAAATAGCTCTTCTTTTGCATCAAATGGCTTTGCTGCAAAATAGCTGTGCTGCGTCAACGCAGACTGAGCCCCAGTGGGATCTGAACAGCTGTATTCTGTTGTTAATGAAGGGCAGTTTAGAGGGAACCAGGGATTCAGAAGTCCCCCAGGGTTGTGCCCTGAAGTTGCTGTGGGTCTTTGCAGAGAACTGAGGATGTAAGAGAGTAGTTCTGTCTTACAGAAAGATGTCTGGTCCACACAGGGTCAGTTTTTCCCTGTTAGATATTCTCATACAACGTATCAAAGGATTCTTCTAGAGTTCCTTGCTTCTTAGGTGTCTACAGAATGATGAAAAGGAAAAAAAAAAGAAATAGAGCAAAATTATTCAAAAGAAGATTAATTAATTCTTAATAAGCAGACACTGACGTTTGTTCTGTTTGAAACGGCTACAAGTGATCTGCTGAAGCAGAAGCCACTACACCAAGAAATGCTGCTCCGACAGAGACGAACGTGGCTAATCCAGTCCAAGGGATAAAGATGCCTCCTTTACTTGTCACTCTTCCCCAAAAAAGCTGTCAGACAGGGAGGGGAGGGAAGATTGGACTTGGTGAAAAAATAAATCACTTTGGATTCTGTGAAGGAGGAATTCCCTGACCTCCTCAATCCTGTTTCTTCAACAGTTGAGTCTATTCCTCACAACCGTTCCTTGTGTAGACAAGGCGCTGACAGACTGATATTTTAAGCACTGTGTGGCACAGGCCTGCTGTAAGCAAGGTTACACAGCAAGTAGCTGAAATGCCACGGGGTGAAGGAAGCCCTACCTACACTAGCATTTTCTCTGTTGCCACACCAAAGGGAAACATTTTACAAAAGCGCTGAGTGCTGGCACCTCCAAGGCATGTACATACACCAGAGAATTAACCTGTTACTGCCCAAACTGGCAGTCCAGTGCGACAGCACATAAATGTTCATATTTCAAGTGCTCTCTGCTCTGCTTCCCTTTACAGCTTCACCTTTACATGCAGCATCCCGCAGCAGGGACTTGCCTGGACTCTCAGGGGCAGAGTCGCAGCCAACAGTTCAGCAATCCCAGCACCCAGTCCCAGGCCAAGCCCTCCAGCCCACAAGTCCGCTTGCTAAGGGAAAGCATCCTGTTGTATTGCTGCTCAGCCAGCTGGAAGGTGAGAGTCTCAGGCTGTTATAGCCCCAGATGACTGAGAGGGAGGCTGATGAAGGCGTTTGCAACAGTAATGGAAAGCACAGTCAAATTCTCTTGTGCAGAGAAGGCCGTATCCCTTTTGGGTGGAACCAAATCATTCTTGGCTTCCCTGAAACAACCTCAGAGTTGAATCCACCCTTCCCTGCCATTTTCATCAGGAAATTCCTGTTTTCAACCACTCTGTTCATTGCACAGACAGCAGGGGGCCCTGGCATCCCCTCCCATTCCTCATAGTTGCTCCTATTGGAGAAGCTCCTTTTCCCTCTGGAATGCAGAGCCCTGAGAGGGGACATGGCAGGAGGGACGGTGAGGCCCTGTCACGCACACGTCCTTCCCTTCTGAGCAGCACAAGGGCTGAGCACATTCAATGGTGTCTGCTCTTGGCAGTGAGAGCTCATCCCATCACCTCTTTGCTTTCTTCTTCCTTGTTTCCCCCCAGTCTCAGCTTTGACCCTTCCCCCTCCCTGGCTGAGCTTGCAAGCGCCAGACTTGCACACCCACAGATGCTCCTTTCCTCTTGCTTTGCTGCCTTGCTCCTGCTCTGTTTTACAGGCCTGCTGGCCCTCAAAAGAGCAGCTTAGTGGTGCGGGCCACACACAGGTGCTTTGGCATGGCTTAGACAGCTCCATGGTAGCAAAAAAACCACATGTACCACAGTCAGTCATCAGACTGAATTATTTAGAAGAGAGCAGCTGATAAGTGTATACAGAAGACATATAGGACAGGGAAGAGGGATCATGAACTCCTGACCTCCCTCCCTAACAACACAAAATGCAGCAAGAACACAAAAGCAAGGAATACTATATTTTCGAGTGCATAAGATGCACTGGGACATAAGACAGACTATATGAAACAACCCATCCTTCCCCTCAGTAATCAGTAGCAGTAATCAGATACTTGCCACTGCCTCTGCTACTATCACTATGGTGGCACAGCAGTAACTGCAGGATGATGGTGGCCTTGGGAGCAGAAGACATGGCAAATAGCTCCGACATAGGAGTAGCCCCTTGATTTTTGACCACCTTTTCCTAAAGGTTAACCTGGGGGACTCTCCACAACAGGGCACTGGTGGGAGGAAGCAGAAGACATTTTTCAGGAATGCCCAACATTAGAAGAGTGTATATATTTTTTAAGCAGAGAAGAAGTCTGGAGGGGAAATGAGCAACAAAGTTCTGAGGACAGGAAGGAAATGTTTCCTGGGGTGCCTCATGCAAGTTTTGTCCCTTTGAAACAGCTGACACTTGCCAAAGGGTACAGGGCTGTGTGCACCTCTGGTCTGCTTCATATGGCCCCCACAACTGATCTGCAGCTGCATATTCAGAGTTGCAGCTACTTTCACTATGAGTGGACTTAGTCCCTTGTCTCTAACTCATAATAACTCCCAGCCCAACGAGAAGATCCAGGGCTAAAATGTAGCTACACTGCCTTCTTCTGATCCCCAGAGCTGAAAAGGATTGTGTCAGCCCAGCCTCTGTTCAGACCACCTTAGCTTCTGTTACTGTAAAACAGCTCTCAGGTGCTTTATGCCAGCCAGGCACTGTGAGAGCAAAGCTGTCTCCAGGCTCTGCCCCAGTGCATGAATTCCCCCACCCTGGAGGACATTTCAGCTGCCTAAGTAATCTGGGAAGGGCAATAGTGGGGGCCAGCATCTGGCCAACTCCCCGTGAATGTCCATCCCATTGAGAGGGAGCAGCCTGCCACACCTCTCAATACCTTTCAGGGTATGTCGTATGGCAAAGCATCTGCCCAAAAACAGAACTGTCAGAACTGGTAATGTTGCAGGAACGAGTGTTCTGCCAGAAGAGGGAAGACATATGTACGGCTACACGTGCAGCTCAGCTGGTGGGCAGATGCCACGTCCCATTTTCCCCTTTCAGTGGGGCTGCGAGTAGGGAAACAGCAGCTGGACTTACTGCCTGCTAGGACCATGGCGACTCTGTGAGGTTTTTCCCAACATGCCCAGTGTGTAAGGGAACTCTGGAAGAGCAGGGCCCCAGCCCTTACCTTCATTGGAGGACTGCTTCTGCATGACAACTTTTCTGTGTTGCTCCCAAGGACAGAATAGACATCAACTTGCTGTGAATCCAGGCACTGTGGAGGGAAGAGAAAAGAAAGTAGAGGGTCAAGTAAAATACTTGGGTTTAAGCACACCTAACTGCCCACTGGGTTGTTCCCCATCTTGTGCCTGACAGTTTTGAGGAACCTCTGAAGTCTCCAAAATACAAAAAATCCTGACCTGAACTTGGCTAAAAAGCAATTCCTTTTTTTCCTGAAATGTTTACAGGGCAGCTACATTGTCTTTCTCTCTCAGACAGAGAGGCTGATAGACAGGCTTTGTTGTTACCTACCCTGTGTAAGGCAGTGGAGACCAATGTTCCTGCCTCCCTCCGCTTCAAATCCTTCCAGAATGCAGAATAAGGACCTCTCCACCTCCTGAACAGATTCAGCACCATGGGGACCAGGGAGAACAGGCAAAGCTCTGCATGGCCCAAGACTGGGTGCCTGTCACCCACAAGCTCTTGCTCTTGGTTATTTTGGGCACACAAGGGTGAGAAGAGAGGCTGGGACGCAGTCCTGAAGCACAAGGGCTATCAAAAAGGGGAAACCTTACATGGGGCATGACTTCCATTTATTGTCTGTTTTTTTTCGTTTTTGTTTTCCAAGCCAGAACTCTCCTTTCATCTTAGAGGGAGGAAAGAAAAATAATAATAAAAAAATCAATACACTCCCAGGTCCACAAACATATCTGTGGTCCCACATAGCTGCGTACCGAAACCCACGCACATCTCACATGTGTATGCACCCGTCGGTCCCCCAGGTAATCGTGTCACTAAAGATGCATGTCAGTTTGAGTGATGTTCCAGATCTGCCTGAAGGATCAAACATAACAATCAGGAGGACTTTTCCATGTGTGTTTCAAGGATGACAGCAGGTTGCCAAGGTGGCTGTTTCTCTGGCAACGGGAAGATGGGAGGAGCTCAGGCTGCAAGAGGGGTATTAGTGGAGAGCTTGCAAAGGGAGCAAGGCGCTCCCTGATACAGGGAGGAGGATGAGCAAACTATGGCACCTTGATTCTGGGGCTGCCGATCACCCAAGCCCCCATCATTTCATTGGGAGGTGCAAACGCTCAGCATCTTTCAGGATCAGAGCCAGCAGGATTGTGATTTAAACAAGAAGACATGATAGAGGAGCAGGGTTTGGAAACGGGACTTGGAAATGAAGTGAGGCGCTGAGACAGGGGCTGGGGGGGGGGAGCCAAGAGGAATGGAGCATTGTGTGGCTCTGCCATCCCCAATCCCCCTCCTCTGACAGCAAACAGTCAAATTCATTCACCTGTTCACTTCCCCTTCCCAACAACCCACTTGTGTGGAGCAAGTGTTCCCAACTATTTGCATGGGCACAGGCGCACACTGAAGATCCCATTTCACCTTCCTCATTTTCTGTTCTCTCTGTAACACTTGCAGTGAAGCCCTCATCCCATGTGCTATGCTCCTCCTGGCCTGGCTATGTTTCCCCTCGTCACGACAGCAGCCTCTTTCCCTGCTCCAGCCTACAGCCACTCTCAAGCAAGTAGTGTCCTTTTGGTGCTTAACCTCCAAAAAAAGATTCCCTCGCTCTGCCAGGCCTCTTCGCATAGAGGCTATTGGCAATGCTGTTGCATTGCTGGCCAGTTGGAAAGCTGGTGGCTCCAACTGCCCTTTGCAAATAAATTACTTTTTCTTGGGCACTGACCACCTGCTACCATCACAGTAGAGGCATGCAGGCCTCTTTCCTCCTGACTGTCAGATGCCTTCCTATCCCAGAGCAACCTCCTCATCTTCCTTGCCCTGGAAAAAGCTTGTGTGCTCTGCAACCCGCCTGCACTGCAGGAGTTCTGTTTGCTGCTCAGAAGAAAGCTCGTTTGAAGTATAAAGCAGATCAAGCGGGGCGCTCAGATTGCTATTTCCAAAGTGCTCATTAACTAGTCCGCTAAACTGGAAGATGGAGGCAAATGCAGGTTTTGGTCTGGGCAATGAGGCAGTGCTGCTCTGGGGTTGCAGGAGGGCGAAGAGACCTAGCAACACCAGGCAGTGTAACAGGAACAAAGGGGGCGCCCAAGTGCTCCTTTATTACAGGGGCTTTTTACTACACTGAGCTGCTTTTCACTGCATGCACCCACTCCCAGGGGCTATGAGGGAAGCTGCAGCACCTGGAAGAGATGCTGGGAAAGGCTTTTACTCCCAGGGATGTTCAGCAGCTGAGGTTTCACAGAAGGTGTGCCAAGACCTTTCCTGTGCCAGGGGTGAGCCTTGCTGGTGGGCAAGATAATGCAGCCCATTTAGTGAGCTGCACCAGTCAGCTCCAAGCCCTCACTTTGATGTCCTTTCTCTTCTGCTCTCCCCCAGAGGCAACATATCTGGCACCCCCTGGCCTCCTGTTCCTTCACCTAACTTCTGACCTCCCCCTTATCTCATGACTTGGAGTGACTCCTCCCTTGTCCATCCCGTTTCCTTGCCTTAGCTCGCCCCACTGCTGACTGTGGATTTCTACCCTCCCCATGGATTAAGCACTAAGCGTTCAACACCCAGTTTAACAGCAATGGATTTTCAGAAAGCACCTTGTTTCAAACAGCATGGGCAGGGTTTGCACAATGCAGAATCCCAAGGTAATTTAGCAGCGGGCCACCAAAATTCATCTTTCAAAGGAAATAAGGTTTGTCTGAGGGAAGGTCTGTCCCCTCACCCATCCAGAGGGTCTATCCAACACAGTGTCTCCATCCCAGGGCCCGCCTTCTTCCTTCCCCATTAATTTAGCCATCACATCTCACAGTCCTGTGCTCCCAGCTCCTCACCTTGCAGCCCTGCTCTCACCCTGTGCTGTGCCCACAGCAGGAGCTGCTGCTTCACGCGGGAATGAGTTATCGCAGCAGCTGCTTCACAGTAACCTCCAGCAAGCAGACTCATGCCCCATAGCACACACGAGTTTGAGGCTGCCTGCTGCTCTGCCAAAGAGGGCTGAGCCACCTGCCCTGCACACTGGGCTGGCCACGAGCTCTGCACAGCTGGTGTGGGGTTAAAATGCGATGGGGGAAGGCTGGATGGGCCAGGTCCATGGGGCACCTGCGAGCACAGGGGCCCAGCCAGTTGTTGGCACTGCTTGTGCCTAAGGCTGGCTCTGCTGGCTTGTTATATTAGCCTTAGTGGAGGCCTCCTGAACAGAACAACATGATGAAACATGTAATTAAGATGGAGCTAAGGATGCATGACGAGGCCGACTGAGCGAGAAATGGATTTGATTTTTTTTTGTCTCCTTGCAGAAATCATCCACTTCAGCAGGAAACTACCCATTCTGATTTTTAAAAGCCTGAATTAAAAATAAATTACTTGATACAAATGAAAAGGTTTATAACCTGCAACCTCCTTTACCCAAAGCATTGCTTTTAACCTGAAATAAACACATCACATATGATATATAGTGCTTTCTCTTAAACCTCTATGCCAAAAATTTAAGGACAACACAACAGTGCCTCCCACCCGTGAAGTGAGAACAAGAAGTGGGCAGGCCCATCCTTTTGTTCGTATCTGCCCCCTATCAGTTCTCCCTGTTGGCTCGGCAGGGCTTTGCTCCTCTCTGTAGTATATTCTCCAGAGCTTTGCTTTGTTTAAACGATTCATGCAGCAGAGCTTACAGGTTTTCCTTGGAGAGGCTTTTCCAGCCCTTATAGACCTCGCAGTCAGAGAGGTTTCCTAATATTCAGGCAACATCCTCCTCTGCTCACTTTCATTTTATTCCTCCTCGTTTGTCCCACAGGCCATTCGAACAAAATCCTTCCCTTCTTAGTGGAGCAGCCCTCCCGTAGGAGTAAAAGGAGAAAAAAGAATCCATTTTAAATGGAGCTGGATGGGTTGTAAATGGGATTAGAGGTCATGGTTACTTGAGGTAGCTGAGGTTTGGGCCAGACATTTCAGGAGAGGCACTCCAATCCTATTACCTATGACACTGCTGCTACTGGGCTCAAGTAGTGGGAACAGCTGTTGTTCCCCAGTTTGGGGAATGGAAAAAGGAGATCGGCTGGATTCCAAGCAATGAAAAGGGAGATGCTCCAAAAAAGAAACTCCCTTCCCTTTCCTCCTGTCCTCTTCCCCAAATCAAGAGTCAGTAAGCTCAGGACTACAGTGGTCCATGACACTGACAGCAGTGAAGGTGTCACAGTCCCGCTAAGTGTCTCAGTGCTGTTAAAACTCTCTCGGAAAAGGAGCAGGAGATTTAAACAGCCAGGGCTGTTGAGGGAGAGCAACTCTCCCTGCCCCCTCCCTGAGCCATCATTCTCCAGCTGGGAAGGATGTGTCCTCAAGGCATTGCACAGTATGAAGTGGGGCTGAGACCCCCCTCTTCCCTCCTGACCTCGGGAGACCCCTCTACCTCCCCCCAGGAGCTGGCCCTGCACTTGCCACTTGGCCTGGCACGCTGCTGGCAGAGGGAAAGTGCTGCCCACCAGCACTGGAGCAGGGAGCACTGAGGCAGAGCTGCTGGGCAGGGAGTGAGGTTTTGGCACTGGGAAGGACACCAGTGAGATGAGGAAAGAGACATGCAATGCGTGCAGTCCTGACGGGAGCTGAGCAGGGCAGAGCACAGGAGCAGGGTCACTAGTACTAGGCCAGTATACAGGTATTGCTTATGTTTCAAATCATGATACTGATGTTATATCATCTTGTCTGTACCATGGCAGGTCAAGGAGATGAAGGGCTGTACAGTGATACTCACGTCATAGATGGGAGTAGCCGGTGCTGGGTTGGCTGAAGGGGGCTGAGTTTCCATCTTGTGTCTCGGGATATTTAGGAGCTGGTTCCTTCCAGGACACACCACCTACTCGGGACAAGACACTGAATGGCAGACTTGGAGAAAATCACCATCTCCCCAAAGGTGAAATGAATGTCAGTGTGACGTGAGACCCAGCCGCTCACACCCCCTCCAAGTGCTTCCACAGCAAAGAGCGGCACCCTCAGCAGATCCCTTTCCTCACCACCAGTAAAACGGAGGAGTCAGATGACTGACACTGGAACAACCGAAAGGAGAACTGGGCTCTATGGGTGTGTTCCATCACTGCAGCTTAGCTGGATGGAGGGGATAAGTATTTAACAGCACACAACAATGCTGTAGGAAGGGGAGTAAAGCAGGGCCCTGTTCAGAGCGCAAGGGGAATTGCACAGAGGCAGAATGCAGTCACTTTTGTCAGGATTTGTCTAGGAAGCTGTTGCTAATGCCCTGAGTCTAGAGAAGAACATGAAGCAAGCATTAATGGTGACATACAGTCTGCGGTACCCTAGCATGCAAGTCCAGCACAGAGTTGAAGGAAGAAGGTCTTTTCCTCTGCAACATTTCTTACATTGGATGAATTCTTCCTGAACATGCTCCATTCACACCCGGATAAGGGTAAGCCCTGCTCAGCAAGCAGGAGAACAGGCAGGAAAGGCAGAAGGCTGTACTAAGTATCTCTGTTCTAATTCGGAAAGAAGTGGGATGATTATATTCACATCACATGAAAACGACAAACTGCTTTCCAGTCCATTAGTAACTAAAGAGGATGCTAAATAACTTCTCTTAAAGATAAACATTTTAAAAATCAGCAGGTCTGAGCAAGCTGTGGTGAGAAATACATGCTCTGTTCTGCAGGAGGGCAAATGTAATGACTGCATGAACTCTCCAGGCCCCAAGGAGAGCCCGTAGGTCTGAGACTTGCTGGTGTACCTCAAAACCTAGAGATGTCAGTCAGCAAGTTGTGATGGCGCCTCCCTCCTCATCCCCATGGAGACGCTCTCTAGGCAAGCAGAGATGGGGGCCTGTTTCCAACCTAGTCACCCTGCCGCTTAAGCTCCTTCCCCCTCCATCTAACCGCCTGCAAGGTAAGTCTCGCAAGATTAGCAAGGCTAACAGCTTCTGCCGTTTTGTTTTCAATATCATGATATTTAACTGCGAGCTCTGTGAAGCCTGCTGCTCCTGGAGTCATGGGTTTGTACCACAAACATGGCTTCCACATAAAAAATACAAGCAGGAAGTTTGGTGTTGTGGTGGCACAAAGCAGCTTGAAAGAATAAATAGTGGGGATACAATACCTAGAAAACAAGAATCCCCAAGTTCAGTTCTAAAAGACATCAGGTTTATTTAAGCCAGTCTTGAGATCTCTGTAAGAGTGCAAAGGATACTGTTTGAACACTTGAGGCAGTACTAGAAGCAATAGGTTTTGCCCAGACAACAGGGATTTCAGTGTCACAACTTCTAAGTTTTTTCCACGGGGCCCTGTCTCATTCAAACCTTTCAGCCCTACTTTTGTCCCTTCTCCTCCTGCTCTCCACATCCTCTCTTCCCCACCTCCGGTTTGCTCTCAGATCTTCATCCCAGCCTCCACTTCCTTACCCAGCTGGTCCCAGCCTGTGCCACTGGTCTTCTCAGCCATGGGTCCTTGTCCATCCAGTCTTAACAACCTTGTCCAAGCTCTAGTGCTTCCTTGCTCAGGCTCCCAGTCCCAGTTTCCCTCCCAAGGCTCCTCTTTCCAGACTCAAAGAATCACAGAATCGCTGAGGTTGGAAGCACCTCCAGGGATCATCTAGTCCAACCCCCCTGCTCAAAGCAGAGTCAACAAGAGCAGGTTCCTCCTCAGGCCCTTGTCTCACTCTTATTTTCTAGTTAGTTGGTGTATCCATACAGGCTGCACTGGGATCCTTTTCTCAACCTTCCCCTCTCACCATGTCTCTTAATGTTTCCTCTGGCAAACACACATGCCCAAGGGCCTAGTGACCATCTCCTCCACTTTGCAGACTGGCTTCTTTTGTGGTACCCAAGCCATGGCTCAGAAAGGTGCTGCACAGTCTCCTTGCAATCAGGTTGTGTCCCTGGCACTAGAGTAGCCCCCATCTTGAAGGAGGATTAGATACAGGGAAAATCCTGTCCTACCCTTGCTACCAGGGCTGCAATAGACTTGGACACTTGGGAGGGCAGGACATTGCCTGTCAGACCAGCACTGTGTGGAAATGCAGCCTCACATGGGCTCTTTTAGAGAACTGAGCTGCTCAACTGACAAGAGCCACTACTAAGTACATACAAACTGCAGATTTCCAAAGGCCCATCACACGGCTACATCTGCTTGAATATTCTCAAGGCCAGCACATAGCTATTGTGATTTCTTGTTCTGTTTCAAATCCTTGCTCTAAAACAGAGCATATCAGAGTCAAAATGCTTACCAGATTTTTTTTAATGGACAAATCAATGTCTTGTTTTGCCTCTTCTATAATCTTTTTTTTTTTTCTCAGAAAGACTTAACTTAAAAAAAGAAAATAAACCTGAGGCAGACACCCAGCATGGAAAATTTCAGCATGGGGAGTTGCAATTTGGACAAGTTAAAAGCAAGTGAAATTAATTCCTAGATTAGGTCATGTCAGATATTGCTTTTTATTTGGTAGTAACTTGCCTTTCTTTTCCACAGTAGCAGAGCTGTTCCAGTGATGCTCAATGCAGCAAGGAGAGCGGTAAGAGTAATAAGGATTTCCCACGTGTAAGAGGTCTGTATGTAACCTGCATCTGTGGGGAAAAAAGGCAAAAGATTCCTAGCATAAATGGAAGTTAGCTGCATTTTTAAGTCTGACCAAAAGCCATGAGAGAGCTAAAATACAGAAGCAAGGAAGAGGAGGTGACCACAGATGCACACACGCTTCAAAACAAAAACATAGTCTGACTGAACTGGAGAGAAGGGTGCAGATGGAGAATCACACAAGGGAGACGGAATATTAGCAGCTGCACTTTATGTAGTTTAAAGGGAGGTGAAGTGAATATGAGAGCCAAAAAAGGTGTCAGTGAGAGGCTGGCAAAGGTCTTTAGTGGTAGGGGGCACAAGATAAATGGTGGAGAGTACACAGGCCACACAGTCTAGCAGGGTGGGTACTGCCAGCATCTTCTGACCAGCATGACAAAGCTCTTTGGTCACAGCTCTTCACATTCACCCTTTCCAAGAAGTGTTCCATATCCAGCATTCAGTAATGCAAATCCAGCCAGTCAACAGCATGCATGTCCGTATCACTTTGTTATAACATTCCTTCATCTTGGCCTGAAGCTCTCCCTTGCTATTCCAGTCTGGGCATCAGCTGAACAGCTGACCCCTTGCACCACATGGAAAAGGGGGAGGGATTATGGTGAGCCTTCCATCCTAACCCCTGAGCTTTTTTTCAACCATCTCTGTCACACTAATAAAGTCCAGACCACACTGTATCCTGGACATTGACACTAAAAGCACCCTATGAGCAAGGGCCCAGGGCCCCTGCTTAGGCCCTGACTTTTAGCCTGGTGTTCCCAACAGGCTGTGGCAGGGCAGATAAATTACTGCATCTTTATGCCCCCATCTGTAAAGTGGGAATAGTGGCACAGGTACCCTGTGTAAAGCACTTTGAGCTCTGATTGCATTAAGTATCAGGCACTATTATTATTCCCACCTGACTTCATAGCTTGTTTGGTTAGAGGAAAAGAAGAGCAAACATCATCTTTTCATAGCAAGATCCAGCAGAATTTTAACCATTCATCCTTCCCTTCTGGTTTTTCACTTACCTCTTACAAGGACAAATATTCCCCCTCCCATTTTCGCGATGTCATTCCATTTGACCTCACAGTAATATGTGCCAGTAAAAGAGGTGCTTTCAAGTGGCATGGTTTTGTAATTGTAAGATTGCGTAGTGGTCCGATTCTCTTCTCCAGGAGGGATGTGTATCTCTACTGACTTATTATAGATGAATGTTTTCTTGCCCACTGAGTTAATCCAGTAATAGATGATTGAAAATTTGGTGTATTTCATCATGTAAGGGAAGGTGACCTTGCAGGGGATGGATACTTTTTCCTTGAGCAGTGCAACCTGGATTGGAGGTCTCTGCTGTACATTGACTTGTCCCCCTGCAAGGGTGATAATTGTTAGCAGCCACCTAACATCACTACAAGTCAGAGAAAATTTCTGCTGCCCCAAAGACACAATCAGCAATCACATGGTAAATATAAGCATATGCTCGGGAATCTGCACCCGCTCTGTAGCATGCAGCATTGGCCCTTGTTAGAGAATGAGTGATGCAGAGCACGTGCCCTGTATGATCTGTCACATCTCTTAGGTAATCGTTGTGTGATCTGAGATACTCTGTTGCAATCACAGGCTTCCCCTTTTCCCTCGTGAGCTCCTCTGTACAATGCCAGCATGCAGAAAGACAAGAAGGGAAGCAGGAAGTGGACAGATTTTGCAGTGTGTGAGACTACCTTTACAGCTGATGAGAATGGAAAGTGATTTTCCAAGACAAACACTAGCTGGACAATTTCTGTAACGTGGTCCACTGCTTGGGTGTGTATGCGTGCACATGTGGTCACTAGTGAAGGCATCGTATGCAAGCGTGAATATCAGTGGAACTGTGTATTTCTGAAGTGTAAGTGAGGAAGGAAATTGCATATTCCGCATGGGGGCCAGCACTGGGGCCATGAGAAATAGGACACAGCTTAATCACTCCAAACTTTTGGCGCTGTAAATGGACAGCAAAGTGAAAGACCTAATGCTACATACAGGAACAATCTGCAGAGGGCCACAGATCTTATAAGTACTTATGTGTGACAGTACCTCAGGCAGACAGATGGGAGATCATGCCCTCCGTGTGCTTCTTGCTTCTACAGTTCTACTGAAAACGATCTATCACTGCAATTCAGCAGACAACAATGTAGGGAGTTACAAGAGAGGATGAAGAAGCACAGAAGGGAGCCCCATAATTCACTCCTTATTTTGTTTACTAAAAGGAAAAACCAGCTAAGAGTGTGCCACCAGCTAGAAAGGAGCCTGAGGTACAGGACCTCTTTGGTGTCTCAGCCAAATCTGCATTTAACACTAGTCAATCTTTGGATCTATTTATTTAGCAGCTGACATAACATCACATACAAAGCAACGGAAGAGAAGGCCTGTCCAAAGCACCGCTGTCTTTAAAAATGGGAACAGGAAACTTATGGGCAAGTCTTGTTACAAAATGAAGGATTCAGGATTCTTTCAGAGACATGAGAATGAAAGACAAAAAAAAAAAAAGATAAAGAAAGAAAGTAGGGGATAGGCAGACATCTCCATTCATGGTTTTGGTGGGATTCTCTGGGGTTCTGCATCTACAGACAGGCTCATACAAGGCATTAAAGCCATCCCAGAGCACAGCCAGGCTTGCTTTCCTGTCATCATGCGGTAACACTGCATCGCCAAAGCAGCATCACCACTGCACAGGGGGACTCAGCATCAGGAGTGGCAACTCTGATTCACTGTTGTCATGAGGGGTCTTGTGGGGTGGAATAACAGAGGGAGGACATGGTCACTGTCCAGAAAGGACTTTAGGGAAGTAACAACAGTTAAGCCAGATTCTCTACAGATGACATAACCAGGGACAACAGCCTGAGAGTAAGGAATAATTTAGGTTATATCATTAGGAAAAGGTTCTTAGCTAGAAAAGCAATGGACATACAATACAATCCTAAGAGACATGCTCATTCATTGTGAGTGCAGAGTCCCGTGTAGACTAGCTATGGTATTATGAAAAGAAGGTAACAGAAAGCCCTGCGGACACTGTTGATGTGATAACCTGAGTGGTCTCTTCTGGGCCTTATTTTCTAAGATATGATCATTCATCCTCTTTCTCATCTCCACCCAGCAGCACATACATGAATATGGCTTTTTTACAAGACATTGCAAATCACTGCAGTAACAAAGCAGGGGAGAGATCTATCTTCTTACAGTATCCCAAGAGCTTGAGAAGAACATGCCAGGGAAAAAGCCAAACCATTTTACTTAGGTTATATAACCCTTCTCCCATGTTCCCCTTTTTTTGAGGATTCTCTCTATAAGCTTTGAAATGCATAAAAGACAGAAATAGCAGCAGTGTGGAAATTCCTAGAGGGGATCTCTGGAAATTAGCAAAAGACAGCAGCTGGAAATGCTCTAATATGAACAAATGTGAGAGTAAACAAAAGGAATAAAAAATGCTTTTTTACCTCCACACTGAAGCGACCAAAGAAACAGGAAGATGACTCTTAGATTAGAGGCCATGATAGGGTCAAGGGCTGTAAAAAAACGACCAGATATGAAGATCCAAAAGGCAAAAGAGATTGGGTTTTGTCAGGTATTTCCGCAACTGAGAAGCTGTTTGATTCCCTCCTGTTTGCAAAGGGACAGGCGGAATGGACACACACTGCTTTTGGCAAGCTGTTCCTGGCAGATGCAGGCTCTTCTGCTTTTCTGTTAGACTCCTCCCTGCACTGTGGTTCATTTCTCTGTACTATTATGATGGTGTTACACCTACCAGCGGGTGTCCAAAGATTAGACTGTAAGCTCTTTAGCGCACAGAGCTTTGTCTTCCAGTGACTGTAAAATATCACACACATTTAAAGCAAACTTTGTCGCCTTCCATAGTGACTGTAAACCTCCAAGTTGGCATATGGAAAAAAAAAAGAAGTGCTTTGATTGATGTAGTTTGTTCACGAGGCCATTTGAGGTGAACAGGGTCAAATTCAGTGAATGATCCCACTGACTCTGGACAGTAGACAAGCTTAAAAGTGGCATGTTGGGCTTTTTACTGTAATTGTGCCCAGATTTGTTCTCCTAGTTGTTATGGGACAGCTATTCCTGATTATGTCACTGCATGGACCATCTACATTTTGGAATAAGAACACCTTACTTCAAACTATCTTAATCAAGCAGTTTGTTTACATGTGGAAGCTACTGAGCAGTACCCTAGGGTGTGGGTTCATGGCAGAACAGCATGATCAAACTAACTCTTTATGTGAATACTCAAGGGTAGCATCACCTGTTTTGCCTTCAAAATGGAGAACAAGTACCTGCAGTACAGAGAAACAGTTCTACTGTACTTCTTACAGCAAAAAACTTCCCTCCACAGCCAACTCCTCGACTAGGTCACTTTGGAGGAAGGTGCTCATATTCCAGAACTGAGAACATCCAGACAGTGAATTCACCTGTAACAGCTGTGATGTTTCAGAGTCACATGATGCTGGCTCTGAACCAGCTTTGCAATGCAGGCAAGCCTTAAAGAAGTCTATTGTAGGGAAAACTAAGGAGAGCCATTTGAAGAAGAAAATCCTCTCTTTGTGGGAGGATCCTACCGCTTATACTCATGAAGAGTTTTTGATTTCAGTGAAAGCTTGTTTTTAGCTAAGACATCCGCAATGCAACAGCTGAGCAGTATCTGATTCAGAAAAGCCCCTGATGTCTGAGAGGTCTTACTTCTCTCTAGACTGCTTCCTCCTTTCACACTTCTTGTGAGCCAAATGCACTGTCCACAAGAAAGCACCTCACTGCACCACTGAGGGTGCCCACTCACACAGTGTGCTGGCTGTGGAGTCTGGTAGGAGATGGCTGTCTGGCTGTGCTGTTGTGCAGGGTGCGCTGGGAAAGGCCTAAGAAAGGAGATGAACCTGTAAATTGTGTGTAGTCAAAATCACTTTGTTAGTTGTTTTATCACTCTGGAGAGCTTTTATGAGTGAGGTTTGCAACAAAGCAACCTTTGGTTTATAGCATTTTTCCTGCTGCCCAGCCTAGGACAGGTCCCCAGGAGGAAGAGATCTCTGACATAGGAGGGCAGAGCACAGCTGCGGCCGCTGTGTTCCCCTGAGCCCAGAGATGGCTCCAGTACCTTGCTGAGAGCCCTGACAGATGGGGAGAGGAGCAAGTGGCTTTGTGCAGCTCTGTGAGGTTGGTGCAGCAGCTGCACTCCTCCAGGGAAGGTTTAGCTCAGATTAGCCAAAACAAACTCCTCTCCCAAAGACATGCTGATGTGAGCTGCACGGGGCTGGTCTCAGCTGGAAATTGCTCCTCGCAGGTCTTAAGGCTGAGCAGCAAGGACAATCAAGAGCGGTAACAAGACACTTGGGGCCCACTTGGTATTTTAGATATGTAGGCACCGATCAGGTAGCTGTGGCTCTGGGGGCCTGTGGGGTCAACGATGCTCGGCAGCATTTCTCAGGCCTGAACTGCATTTCAAGATAGTTGGAGGAGGGAGGGAAAAGCGGGCAGGGGCTTTCTACCCTCCCGTGAAAGAACTCCACTGAACAGTGAGGGCTTCTTAAGCTCTTATATCACACTCGTCCCCATGGTAGCATGTGGCTTTGCAATTTCCAGCACTGATGTATTTCTAGAGCTGCTCCTGTCAGTGATGTGTTTTAACTGTTATCAGCATTTATCTGCTTCAGAAATTCAGAGCGATAAGTGGATTAAGTGCAGTAGGTTTGTAGGGCTGTTAGGTCAACATCCTCCTTTCGTCCTTTCCCTTCTCTTCCTATAAACAAGCCCATTGCCATTCTAAATGCCAAGGCCTAGAAATACCACTGTCTGGAATCAAAAAAAAATATATAGATCTAGCATTTCAAAAGAGATCACAGATAAGACTCAGCTGTGGGATTAGAGGCACGCCAGGCCCGAAATACATTCACTCCTGGAATTTGCTATGGTAGAGCTTGCTGAAAAGAAATGGCTTTGAAATGACTACCCAGCAGCTATTAACTGCAAGACAGGATGACATTCTGTTCCTTAGAGCCTAAAAAGAGCCTGAATCTTTTAATGTTAAATTCTAATTCAATTTGGTTTGGGAATTTTGGACAGGGTTTTAACCTTAAAGACATAAATGGGAGAAAGATGAGGAAAAGCAGTGGAGTCATGTATTTCTGTAATCAGCCTGTAGTGGGGCTGGACTGTTCCTCCCTGAAACTTTGGTGGAACTCAACTAGGATACATGTGCCAAAGGATATAAATTACAAAGCTGATAAGGAATAGGCTGTTTTATGACCTTCAGCCATACATGATACAGTATGCTACTGCATGTGAGCTGGTCCCTGCAGCACAATGAGGAGGGAACTGCTTGTCCAGCTGTGTCTCAGCCACGGCACAGATTGGCCAGGATCTGTACAGCTTGGTCCTTCCTCTGATGCAGCAAACGTTGAACACTTTCTGAGACTAAATATAGGATTGGGCCAGGTGATAGCAACAGTTTCTGCCTGTAGCTGGAAAGTGTCCATTAATTTCACTCAAGCGCTATTAAAAGCCTGTGATAGTGGCCAGCATTCCCAACTGTGAGAAAAAACACATTGTTCTGGCACTCAAGAACAACAACAAGTTTGTGCAAGTGCTGAACCTACCAGAATTGCCTGTTCACAGCTGTGTCCAACGTACACCCACAAGCAAATGCACACACACGCACGTGCCCACACATGCCCCCACAGCCAACTCCAGGGAAAGTATTTATCCAAACAAAAAGACTGCTGCTAGCCAAGGCAAAAGCAATCTGCAGAGACCACAACAAAGCCTCTTTATTGCTGAAGCGTTTAACGCCACAACCATCCAAAAGAGAAACACCACTTGGCGCAGTGAAGAGCTGCAGCAGCTCAACAAGCCTGATTGCAGAGCCTGCCTGAGAGCATTTCAGAGCATTCCCCAGCACAGCAGCTCTGGATTTGCTGCCTTGTCAGAAACCAGCTCAATCCCCCGTCACTGAAAAACCAGCCAGCGGCAACACGCGCACCTCTGAGGATTCACAATCTCTTTGACTCCTCTAACCCCAGACTCTGAGGCTTACAATTTCCCTCTGGCTGGTGGTAAGAGCAATAGGAGAGCCAGTACAAGCAGGGCAGTACTTCTGCCAGCATTTTTACCACCGTTCTGTGTTGAGTGGCTCTCAGCAGGGCTGGATGATGCTGAGGTAAAAACTGCCAATGCCCTCTCTGCATTTCTACCAGTTGAACTGCTCTAGGGAGAGAACAATCAGCAACTAGAAGGGAAACCAGAAAAAGAAAGGTGTTGACTCTACCGTAGGGAAGGGAGGGGGCGCTTTTGTAATTCCCTTTCACCAACAAAATGAGCCTGCCTCAGAAATCACCCTGCTTCTGCTCTTTTTTTTCTGTTGATCTACTGGGAAGATTCTTGGGGACTAAATTATCATCACACGCCTGATACACTCTCAGGGGCTCATGCTCTGTGCCTGCGCTTCAGCCTCACAGCATTCCCCTACAGCTCCCCTTCACAGCCTTCCTTTTATAGCCTCTGTGTAACAAGCCGGGGAGGGAGCGGGATTCTGCCTCAAAGGACTTCTTTGACTTCTCAGGCTGACATCTTCCAGGAAAATTTCCACCTGGCTCAGCCCCAGAGCCCACAGGCGTGTGGGAAACATGGGGAGGAGGCAGGGGAAGGCAGAAGGAAAATGCCTTCCCCTCATGCTACAGCCCTCATCCTAAAATGCAGGAAATCCTTGTACAGAGCACCAGCATCAGGTCAAGCACCGTCCATATGTTTATTGGCCTTAGGTGCGTGCTCCTGTTTGCTTCCTCCAGTTGAGCACTCTTCACTGAAGCAGCAAAGTTGGGTATTGCCTTTCCCCTAACCAGCACACCATGTGAAGAGCTGCCTCAGGTCTTCCTCACGGGGAGGTCAGGAAGGACACCCCACAGACATGCACTGCACCATGCTGAATGAATCGCCAGCTCCTTTAGGCTTGCTTGTTATTAGGTAAAGGCTGGACCCTGGGGCTGCGGCATACTGTAGTGGGGAACATGGGGATTTGGGTGGGTAAGTTATCTTGCTGACAGCACCGTAAAGTGGGCCGCATTCGATCTTTTTGCAAGCAAGTGCGGGAAAGTTTCCAAGAGGAAACGACGCGCAGGACAGTTAAATGAAACCCGAGCAAACATCCTGCTTCTGCTAGCGTTGTTCAAACTGCGCCAGCGCTGCGACAGACCCTGGCTGGTGTCCCTGCCACTTGGGGCCCTGAACCAAGGCAGTGGCCACCACCAGAGCTCAGCCGGGTGAGGAGCAGGAGGGACAGGAGAGCCACCTCCAGCGAAGATGGAGGGGCCACCCGAACAGCCCCAGGGCCACAGAGGGGCGGCCCCCGGCTTTGCACGGCAGGGGGACCGGGCGGGGGTCGGGAGGAGGGCGACGCCGGTCGTGGGGAGGGGGCGGCCGCGGGGAGGCGGCCGTTACCCGCCTCACGCCGGCTGCGCCCTCACCCACAAGATGGCGCCGCAGCCCAGGCCGCGCGCCTCCTCCCGCCCCTCAGCGCGGGCCGCCGCCATCGCGGAGCCCAGCCGAGGGCTGCGGCGGCTCCGTCCCTCAGCGCCGGGGTCCCCACCGGCCGCGGAGGCGGTGTCGCAGCGCCGAGGGGCCGCCCCAGCCTCCCGTCATCGCGGCGCCGTCACACCGCTTCATCCCTGCTGCCGCACGCACTG
>NW_020449274.1:589366-618524 GCF_003343035.1 Apteryx rowi | reverse complement strand
ATGATCACAGAGAACAGCCTGCATGTTTGTTCAGTGCATATGTAAACATTCAGTGGCCAGAAGAGAAATAACCTGTTTTTTTTTTCCCTAATTCACAGATTGTAAGCTTGTCTCATGATCTTTAAACACTTGGGGTTGGGAATGCCACAGACAGCAAAAGAGAAGTGAAAGATAGATGAAATACACACGCAGAAACCAAGGAAACTCCACTGAACCTACCCATGATTTGCACACTGCAGAGAAACTTGTGCTGCAATACCCACTAGCCGTGGTGCTCGGTGTATGGCGAAACCTCTTCTCTATAGGTGCCCAGGGTTTTTATGAGATCTCCCTCTGCAAGTAAAGCAGCATTTTCTCTCCATTTAAAACTGATGACTTGCAGAGTTTGGGAGTTTTTTTTTTTTTTTAATTCTACAAAGAAGTTACAATTCATGCAGTAAACAACAATGACGTTTTCTTTTCAAGGCAAATGAATACTCATCGTCTAGTTTTCTACACAAGCAAGATGTTCTGTCCATACAGTTAAAGGCTTTCTCATCTGCATTTTAGCTCATGTGAAATCCAGATACTGGGCCAAACTTGTATAGAACACTGAGAAAATAGTGTGTGTGAAAAGGTTAAGCTGTGCTGGTCTCGTCCTCTCCCTTTTCCCAACATGTTCCACCACCTCCCATCATTGCTCTTTGACCAATTTCAGTACCCCAGATCACTGGAGGAGACCTCCATATTTCACATTCAAAGCTGTATTAGAACAGAGCATCTCTGCTTAGCAGCACCAGAACTGTAACCCCAGAGAAAACAAGCACAACTAGAATCCATTTAAAGCAAAATTAATGCTAATTAGCTGTAATCAACAACACGAAGAACAACATTTACTCAGCAAGCTGTAGATATTGCAGTAGTGGTCCGCCTGTTAGGCGAGAGTAGGCAGAAGATGGGATATGGCAAAGGAAAATAAACCTTACTGCAGGCTCCGACAGACGCACTCTAGCAAAGCACACCGCAACAGTTTTAAGGCATCACCGCTCCTAGCTGCCTGCCTACCTGCCTTCTCACCCTTCCTCTGCTGCTAGAGGTGACTGTCCCTGTAGCAGCCTGCAGAGAGGAGCATGAACCTGTAATTCCCCACATACACACATACACCCCCCCCTTGGGCTGCTCTGTTCTCAGCACCAGTTCAAAGCCACCCTCAGTAGCAGTGCAAGCTTATACAGCAGAGTGGGAACTGCAGCAGCTGAGTCACTTCTGCTGAGCCTACGGGGGCAGCAACCTCCAGACAGGGGGCGAAGCGTGGGGAGCTGAGGGCAGCATTGCCTCAAAGCGCCCTGGCATGCTTTGCCATAACCTGCCTCTCGGAAGCCATCCCTCCTACGCTGAGGGCGCTCTGGAAACTCTTGCCAGTGCTGCTAAGGAGCAGAGTTTTATTATGAATGGTATTTCTCAGCTTGCAAAGGCCTTCTAACACAGAGTGTGGGCCCCTGGCCCTTCTCTAGGTACAGAAGGCGAGAAAACAGAGATGATCTGTACACTGATTTTTCCTGGGAAAGCTTTTTATGTACTTTCCACTACAAGCGAAGCCCAGACACATATTCTGTAGAGCCCTGCTCAGAATTACCAGAATTAACCAGTAGTGCTGTGCTAGCCTCCCTCAGCAAGTCAAGGCTCCAGTGATTGCATTTAGCTCAGCACAGCCACTTCGATGGAGGTAGGCTCAAATCAGTGCACTCACAGTTATGGGCRTGCTGCTGCACCCCAAAGCCATGAGGCCTGCTCTGCACAGCTGTGCAGCGGCCGTGACAGCACAGTGCCTCACCAGCCCCCAGTGGGAGTACGAGAGCAGGAGTCATACTCGCAGCACTCCCACGGCTGTCGGATTTGTCACCAGCACTGGGGTGCCACGGCTGGGCCCGTGCAAACTTTCTCGCATTATCAGCAGAGAGGCTGGCACCCTGATGCTGGGGCAGGAAAAGGGCATGCTGCTGAGAGCCCTCAGCCTCAGTGTGTAAAACATGAACTCCCCTCCTCCCTGCAGCGTACACAACCTTATCTTTAGGTGTTTAAATCATTCCTTGAAAACCTGTCTCTGAGTGAATGGCTGAACAACATCTCCGCAGAGAGAGTGGGGGTGGCAGGGCAGGGAGGTTTGGCAGGGGGTTGGATCCTGCACAGGGCAGACAAGGAGAGGATTATGTTGGACAAGATAACAGAGGTTGCAAGGGAGCTGCACAACCCATTCCTGCCAGCGACAGCCTCTCCAGATGGCCCTTCTGGCCTCGTCTACACAGCAAAGCTGCTTTGGCCTCGGCAAGTCCCATTTTGAGCCAGGCAGCTGTGCCAGACTCTGCTCCCCGCACCAGCACCTCCCTGGCAAGGTGCAGCCTCTAATTGCCTGCAGGTACCCAAAAGCAAACTGAGCTTTTTCGCTCCCCTGCCTCCGGCCCATATCAGCCCTTCCCCTTGCTTTTCTCTGTTTCTGTTAATGTCTTTTCTGCTTTTTTTCTTAGCTGGGACCTTATCATTGGCCTTACAACCTATGGCAACTTTCCAGCTAAGGGTGCAGGTTGGGCATGACCTGCAGCACAGCAATAGCAGCCTCTGGAACCAGCATGGCCCCCACTGAAAGCATATGTACAACCCCCCGCCCCGCTTCAGACCAGCACTGCTTTTCTCATGTACCCTGGGCCTCTGTTGACTCTTGGGAGGAAGGCTGGAAAGGTATTAAGTAGCTAAGTATCTCACTGGCAACTGAATATGGCTTTTTTTCTATTAATTCCTCAGCTTTGCTTTTATTGTGAACTGTGGAGAATATACAGGCTGATACAGCTGTCCTAGCAAACTCTCCTAGGATGGAAAAACATCCTTTAGCCACCAGACCCTATTCTGGCTATCCAAACTAAATAAACCATCCTGGCTAAAGCACTTTGCTGGAAGAATTGTCTCTTTGCAAGGATTTTTGCCAATATAGAAATGTGTTTCATTCTCTCTTCCCCCCACTCCAGTTTCCCACCCCTCATCTATATTCCTAGCTGACAGGCCTATAGGACAAGGATCTGTAGTTTTGGCCTAATGCAAGAGGATCATCACCAAGTTTTGATTTTTTTTTGTCAAGATTTCTGCCTGAAGTTAGAGAAGGATGATGAGAATACAGCTTAAAAACATAAAAGCATCGCCACTCACAAAGCCTTTTCGTAACAGGCAGTGCAGGCGCATAGAGGAGGATGTGTATTTCCTATGCACAGAGTCCAGCTGAGGAGGAAAGGGCAGAGCGCTGGCGATAACGGCCAGGTTGTCCTAATTGCCATGCAGCATGCTGAACACACTGCAAGCAGCTGAAGCTACTAAGGGGCAGAGGGGAGGCCTGGGAGGGATTTACTGAACCTCTCTGTGGGCCTGGAGGTTGAGAATGGAGCCAGAGCACACTCGAACTCTTCCAGTGAAACAGGTCTCTCCAGCTTTGAGAACTGTGCCGTGTTAGATGTAGATCCAACAGTGATGAGAAATAGGAAATGAGAAAAGCCCTAGAGTGCGAGAGGAAGTGTGTCCTGTGTGCACAGAAAAATAATTTGGTGAGAACAAGTGCATGGAGATGGGACTATGCAAATACCAAGGTGGGGTTCAAACCCCTTCTCCCATGGCTCGTATCTCCATAGAGCACTCACACTTGCTCTTTACATATATATATACACACACACACACACACACATATGTATATATATGTATGTGTATACACACACACACACATTTTTTATATAGCATAGCTACTAGTATTTGGTGCGGCTTTGGTTTCATTAAGGCAGCCCCCCCTGGGTTCCCCCTAGCCCCAGTAGCCATACGGAGACCTCTGTGCCGCAGCTGGGCCTCCGACTTCTCCCCCCACACCTCTCCCTCCCTGTTCTTCACCCGCTGGGGAGATCCTTCTCCACCCCACTACTGTTTCCTTTATTATCTCTGCCCAGCTGTGGTTTATAAGTTGTTTAAATCTTTTCTAGGAACAGATAGAGATCACAATTACCCAGAATCCAAAAACGCAGACGGCTTGAAATGTGGTTAGACTCTGCCCTACTTTCATTGAGTTAAGAGGAAGGCTCTCTATTGAGGTGTGCAGGGAGGAGGGGAGAGAAACAGAGGAGAGAGGGAGAAAAGAGAAAGACCTACCTCAGTAAACCACCTCCCCCTTCTCTCCCTCCCACCCCAAGGAACAAATCTGACCCCTGAAAACCTGCTGCATCTGTTCAAACCACATGGCCTGCTCCTCCTGGTTTGCCTGGGACCTCCAGGGGAGCAGAGCACAGCTTTCTGGAGCTGTGAAGCCTGAGAAAGAGGCTCTGGTGCACCATAACACTTCACACAGGCTTGTACATTGCTCCAAACAGAGCTAGGCATAAGTGTTTTGCTGAATTGGGGCAGATTGATGATGGTAATGTAGGGAGTGCTGCAGATTAAGAATGAGATATGTAATAGCAGAGTTTTTACCATCCACATACTCACTGATAGCTTTCCCCATACAAAGTTGCTCAGAGGCCAGGGCAGGGGAGCTGCAAAGTGGAAAAGCATTCTGGGACTTCCCTCCTGTGAGAAATCCCCTCCCGGGAAGTCCACACTCAGTTACAGAGCTACTGCTGGGCTGTGTTGAGTCTCTAAGGCGAGCACAGCTCCATTATGCTATCAACTTCCTCCAAAGCCAATGCTCTCAGGTATCTGCAATGACCCAGGAATGGGTACAGCTGAAATAACTTTGGAAGACCTTTTTCCTTCTCTCTGTGATCCCTGCCCACAAGATCAAACTGCAAGGCTTTGGGAGCAAGGATGTGTGTTTTCCAAACACATTCTGCCCAGGGTATGATTTTGATAATCTTGTGCTTTTCTTACAAACTTTCACAGTGTTCAAAGGGGACGAGACTCGGGTGGGGGGAGAACACCCACTGACATGTGAAGTTATGTACCTCCAGCTCTGTGACGTTGTCTAAATTAGAGAATATTTGCTAAGTGATTCCAGTAAGAAATTTCAGGAGAAGAGTTTGCTGTAGTCAAGGCCAAAGAGAGATGCTAAAGAGCATCTCTGAAAGATCATCTGAAAGATGAGATAGTCCAAGATCGTTACAGTATTTATTAACACCATTTACACAGACTGACATGAACACCCTTGGAAGGAGGAATGAAAGAACACCAGCAAACACACTATATTCTCCAGCGAGAAGTTTTTTCATCCTATTGAAAAGCTTTGTTAGAAAGAATGATGAGAATGATAATAATAAGGCACTATAATTATACCTGATCCTTCTATAATCTCTCTCTCCACAGAGTTCAGGAGCACTTTGCTGCTATTATTGGATTTGAACAGCCCCATCTGGATAACATACGACTGATTTGTTTGCATGGCTTATTTGAGGCATTTCAGCACGTACATGAAAGCTGCAGTCCTACCTGGCCTATTCCCTGCAGGCAGTGAGAACAGGAAGTGATCCTGGATCCTGTTCTCCACCTCCCCTTTCCCACAGCCCCAGTCTTTGGAGAACTCTTCACAGAAATCCGAGGAGAAAAGGAGCCATCATCCCTTCCCGCCCAGCCTGGCACCACAGATCATGGGATACAACCTAGAGGCTGGATATCACTTGGAACATCTGGATTGGCACCTGTATTATATTAGGCGTGAGATTCAATGAGTCCCAATATGACTCTAGATGCACCTAAAGGTCTAGCTGCAAGGACCCGGCGCGTAACTTGCTGCGCCGTGCTAACACACACCCTGCACTGCCAGAATAGCTACCATCCTCTAGGCTGAAGCTTTTAAATGAGGGGGTCTGCTCTGTGTGTGTGTGTGTGTGTGTGTGTGTGTGTTCGGTGCATGCACAGAAACAGGAAAGGCATGAAGGATGATGGCATCTTTCTGGTCTCAGTGTGCTGGGGTTATTTGCAATGCCAGCTCAGGTGCAGTGGCACAGGCAAGCTCCAGGCATGGCTCCCTTTCATCATGGCATTTAACTGGGTGAGAAACTTCCTCAAAGTCAGGAACTTTGTTGGCCTCCTGCAGAAACTCTCGGGTGCAAAGCTGAGCACTTGCTACCTCACTGTGCCAGGGCCAGGAGAAAACAGACGCAACTCTAATTCACCCTATGTTTAAAAAAATTATTATAAAAATGGGATTTTTTAAATTAATAAAAGCATGATACAAAAAAAACAAAACAGTTTATATAAACCGAACTGTTTTCAGTCTGAAATCCACAGCAAGCTGTCACTAGCTTACAGCACAGAGAAGGGCCCTTTCACACTGAATCCCCATAAAACTTAACAAACACAAGTTGCTGAATTCTTTTGTGGCTATTACTGCTTTTTAAAGGAAAAAAGTATTTTTTCCTCCTGTGAACTGGAGCAAGGACTACTTCTACTGATGACCTGGAGGCAAGCCAGGGAGCAGCCAGCCTGTTTCCCTTCCCACTGCCACCCCACCTCCAGCATGGACAGGTGGGATTTCCAGAGCCTGCCCATTCTCAAGGCTGTGGGTCCATTTTCCTGAGTGAGTTAAAAGGGAACTGTTAGTTCTGCCTTAACTTTTTCCCCAAGTTCCTTTTTCCTTTTTGAAATATTACACCCAATTTCCTTGCTTTCATTCACTTAGAGCCTTCAGAGCCATCTTTGTCAATTTGTTTACTTCTGTTTTATTTTTGAAAGTCAAACCCCCAATGGATATAAGCTCTCAAGTCACTTTTGGAAATGCTGTCTTGTCTGTAAGTGCTTTGTTTGTGATCCTCTCCAATCCTTCAGGCTATTGTTTACGAGCTCGAAGGCATCTATGCTTGGGCTAATCATGCCGAATGCCAGCAATTCCCCCAGCATGATTTGTTGCTCATACCAGTGGGAGCATGGTTTGTTTTGATTAAGTTTATTGTGGAAAACCCACATTTGCTTACATCAGCCTGACAAAAGGGTAGGTCTAATCCCACCAACTGTTGTTCCAACGGGAACAACAGTCTGGTCACTGATTTCAACGGCATCAGGGACCAGCTCAAAGATCTAGACACCAAAACTGGTATCTTGGAAAGGCAGGTAGTGCAGGAGCCCAAAAAAATCCTCCTTTAAAAAAAGTGCACGTTGTCATTTGCTCTGGGCTGGATGAATCAAACGCAGACCTAGAGGCTGCCTCTGATGCATGGCATTTTCCTCTTCCTCTTTGATCAGCTTTTTTGAAGCTGTGCAGATCCCTTCTGAGGTGAAGGTAGTTGGGCTCAACCCACCCCCCCCAAGAGCAACACGGCTGGGCAGTGCCATTCCAGCTGTCACCTCAGGCTGATGCTGGCCTCAGCAGATGGCCTCAGCTGACAAGTCACACTCCTTCACTCCTTCTGGATGATGTTTTTCTCCTCAGCCTGTGCTGGTGCTTGCCTCCAGGAATCAGACTGATATCTGTATTTTTCTGTTCATAAAAGCTGTGAGGAAGCGGCCAAGGGCTGCTCTGCTACCGCAGAGTCTGGAATTGAAGCAGCGCTGGAGCATGCAGTAGCACGTGGTACATGGTCTCTGCAACTGCACTGCAATGTGCAGCTGCCCTGGCTATCTCAAAGCGACCCAGCACAGATACCAGGGGCTAGATGCACAACTAGAGTTCAGCACAAGTAGCCTCTGCTGAGAAGCTGAGTAAATTTGCCTGTTTTACACTTCATGCTGTTCAGGGTGTTCCCACACTCCTGCCATAATGGAGCTGTGCCCACCGAGGCGAAGAGCTCAAAGTCACATCTGGATCCCACCTCTCCCCTACTTCCTGGCTAAGCACTTCCTACCCCAGGGGTGGAGACTTTCCCACCATTAACTTGTCAGTTTTTGTACCCACAAAAATGTTAGCATCTCCCATGGCCTGTGGCAGAGACTGTAAATAGCTTAGCTATACGTTACATGAAGAAATATCTCCTTTTGTTTGGTTTGGGTCTGGCACTCGAGTATTTCATCGGATTCCTCCTTGTTCTTGTGTGAAAATAGACTCAGTCAGTCAGTCACCTACTCCATGCCGCTTTGGCTCTACAGCCCTCTGTCACAGAGACCTCAGTCGTCTCTTTTCCCGGCTGGAGAGTCCTAGTCTATTGAGTCAGCCCTTATATGGGAACCATTTGGAAGTACTCTGCTTTGCCTGAATCAAAACCTGCAGCTCTGTCAACCCCAGCTGAGATCACAGGGTAGCAGGGAGCGTGCAGAGACCCAGACAGCTCTGCGGGGAGGAAGCACGAGTCACAGAGCAGCTCTGCCACGTCTCCCTTTCCAGGTGACACCTGCTTTCTCTTTGACTGCCGTCCTTAACAACCCTGCCCTGCTTTTGCACCAGGCAATGGCACAGTGCAAACAGAGCACGCCGTTGCATACAATTATAATAACTCTAATAAGGCCAAACATCTAAGGAATTGGTGGAACTCAATTAGACAAACCCTCACATTCCACTAACCAGCGTATCCTTGCAAATTAAGATTTTTAGGACATTAAAAGGATAATGATGTGAACAGGTATTTTGGGAGGGACATCAGGGTAAGAGTCCAAAGCTGAGACACCGCTGTGTGTACACAGGTTTTGTTGTGAAGCTTGCCCACATAGGAGGAGCTCAGCTCCAAATGTTGAGCATGCCTAAATGTTAATAAAATTTTTGAAATGTGTTTGCACAAACTTGTGTTTGTCAGGGAATTTTGATCCACTGAGGCAGATCCATAATGGAATACAGACCCTTATGTCAGAGGTAATCATGTATTATTACAAGAGCTGCTGGCTGTGGGGCCCCTGCTGTGTACACACATGGGTACATATGGAAGTTATTAACTTATTAAGTTTCAGTGGAGGATTTTGGGAAATTAACCAGTGAGTCTCCAGAGCACTGCTAAAGGACAGCTTTTGGGGAGCAGATTAAGAGCAGTTTCTGCTGGATGCCTATGCCGTGCTGGGGCTGAAATCCAAGCCCTTTGCAGCCTGATAGAGGAAGCCTCTCTCGCAAGGACTAAACTTTTCAACTTTGGCTGTTAGGAAGAACAGTTGAAAAAAAACATCTGCAAGCCTGCATAAGTTTCCTCGACCCACTGAAATGAGTCAGCTGGAGAAATGTATAACATAACATATAAAAATGCAAACAATTTTCTCCTGTTCCCTGAATGGTGCTGAAGAGGTTCTGAGGAAGTTTGTAATTTCTTTATAAGTCCCTTTAGGAGCCACCAAAAGAAATGTTTGGATGCAGGCCACTAAGACCTGCTCCTACATTGAAGAGGGCCTAATTCAGAGTCAGGGTGTTTAAAATAAATATTTCACACTCATCGACAGCAGCAGTAGACCTTAGTTTGAAGTCACCCCTCAGAAGTAAAATCTTATGTTTTAACTTAGTACATTTTTTTTAAAAAGATTTTTATAAGTTTCTTTTCCAGAATCCAACCAAAAAATGAAGCACTGTTCTCTGTAAAATCCGCCACATCTGAATCATTGTTCACATTCTTCTTCTCCTCAAATAGGTTTCTTTGCTTGCACCAATCCTGATCTGAAAAGTGACCTCCCCTCTGGAATAATGCAGAGAGTCACCCATAATGCGCTTTAAACTTTCATAATATAACAAAACTTGGCAGTCACTCATTGCATTTCATCCACAGACCTCAAATCGATTTGCTACAGCCCTGCACGGAATTGACTTGCTTGTAAGACAGAGACAAGCACTTGCTGTGCAATTAAAAAAAAAGAATAAAAAAGAGCAGATTTTATTAAAATCCAAACAGTTTCCTCCCCACCTTAGTGTGATTTTTTCCTAAAGCACAATCCTGCCCACAAATGGAGCGCTTCCGCAGCCCTCGGCCATACAACCCACGATGCTCGCTTCAGGCCAAATAAGAGTGGTTCATAGCCAGGTCAGAGCAATCCAGTTCGAAGGCTCTTCCCTCAGCGAGCTATAACCGCTGCCATAAAACAGAAGCATTCCTGTGCTCGGTTATAAACGTGAAAGAAATTAGCCCATTCCCTCCTGCCCCCCGCCCCCTGGTTTCTGAAGGGAACGTGGGAAGGCAGCCAACACGCCTCAGATACGACATCCCCAGAGGAGAAAAGAAGCAAGGAAATGGACACAGTGCTTGGGCAGGGAAGGTCGGGTCCCACCGCTCTCCTGGAGCGGGGTGAGACACCTCCCCCCAGCTAAGGAAGGAGCTGAGAGTTGGGGCACATGCCACGGCGCACAGGAAGAAAGCTCGGCTCCGTTTCTGAAATGCGGGTGCCCCGAGCCCCCTGAGATGCCCGCAGGGGCCGGCAGGGCGGGCACAGGAGCTACAGGAGACTCACGCTCTTCTGGAGCAGTAGCGCACCAAAGGGCATGTTGGGTGGGCAACGGAATGATGTCCAAGACCAGGCCCAACCCATGGCTGACGTAGCTATATGGGCAGGCAGCACCAAGCACACGTGTGCAGCCCAGGCTGGGCAGGAGGGCTCCATGTAGCATGGGGAAAGGAGGCAGGAAGTGCTTTTTCCCTTTACCAGGACACCCCACCACTTCACTGGCATTGCTGCCATCATGGGAACATGTGGCTGGTCTGGCACCCTGCCAACGCACTGCTGGTGCACATCCCATCCTTCCCACCAGAGGTGGCTTTCTAGCCACAGCCTCTGCAGCTGCAGCACATGCAACCCCTTTGCCCCACCATCCCCTCCGCAGTGTGTCCCACCTCCTGCTCTAAGCAAACACAGACTCACAGACTCATTCAGGCTGGGAGGGACCTCAGCAGATCTCCAGTCCAACCACCTGCTCAAAGCAGGGCCAGCTATGAGGCCTGACCAAGTTGCTAGGGGCTTTCCCCAGTCTGCTCTTGAAAACCTGTGAGCATGGAGACTGCATGACCTCTCTGGCAGCCTGCCCCACTACTGAACTGTCCTCATGGGGAAAATGTGTCTCCTTATATCCAGTCTAAACTTCTCTTGTTTCATCTTACACCTGTTGTGCCTTGCTCTCCCACCATGCACCACTGAGACTGGCTCCTTGTTGGCCTCCTCAAGGGTACTAGGGCTGCTGTTAGGTCCCCCTGAAGCCTTCTCCTCTCCGGGCTGAACAAGCCCTGGTCCCCCAGCCTCTTCTCACAGGGCAAGTGCTCTGGCCCCCTGAACACCTTGGAGGCTCTCTGCTGACCTTGCTCCAGTTTATTGCATTTTTCTTGTATTGGGGAAGGGCGGGGGGGGGGGTGGAAACTGGATGCAGTATTCTACATGGGGGTCTAATGAGGGCCAAGCACAGGGAGATAATCACTTCCGTCACCTACTGGCTATGCTCCTATTAATAAGGCCCTGGACGCTGCTGACCTTTGCTGCCAGGGCACACCGCAGGATCACAGTTGTCTTGCTCTCCGCCAAGACCCCAAGGCCTTGGGTTATAGAGTTTGAAGAGGAATGCTTCAGGAGCTGGAAATGCTTGTAACCCTGAGGGAAGGGGATTTCCTGAATAGGGGATGTACATGGCTATTCTCCCAGGGTGGGTCAGTCCTGAAACATCCCCCAAGAGATGCTGCATGGAGTAACACAGGACACACTGCCCCCTCACACAGGGCATTACAGCCTCATTCAGGTGCCCAAAAGCTCCAATTTAATACCTCTAATGGACCCAGCTATGTTAATGTCTGCAATTACCCGTTGATAATATGCTTTTTGCCATGCCCCTGACAGAGGTTACTGCTCCCACAGCAAGCAATACCATACCCGTGCCTCAGCTGCCACGGCACAGGCCCTGCTATATTGAACAATCCCAGCTTGTGCTTTTGCTCTGGGCTGAAAACTGCAGCAGCTGCAGTGTTAGCAAGCTGCCCATGCCCTCCCTGAGCCGGCGAGGGAGCAGGCAGCTGGGAGGAGACAGCCACGGCTCCCGCACTCGTTTAACTAGCTCGGTTCAGAAGCCAGCGCCCCGAGACACGAGGCCAGGCACCTTCCCATCAGCAGAGCGACAGAGGCCCCTAGAGAATAATTCAGAGTGTCTAAGCCAGGCTCCTACGATGAATCATACCATGTATCTCTCTCTTCACTAACCACACACTTCGGTTCCTCAGATAAGATACATGAAGCCAAGAGAGCAAATATCTGCCACTGAATTCAGCAGGAACATCTCCCTGCATGCGTCTTTTTTTTTTTTCCCTCTTTTTTTCTTTTTTCTTTTCCTCCCTTGCAGCTCTGAAGGGGAAAGTCAGCATGAGCTCAGCAGACCACCCGCTTGGCTTTGGATGCACGATGGCCCAGCGATGGGAGCAGGCTTCTCTGTTCTCCCAGGAAACATTTTGGATCCGATTCACGGGTCACATTTTCCAGCAGCTGAACATGCTGAACTTCTTTCACAGGAGCTGTTTTCAGTTACTCGTTACAAAGACATCATACCTGCTGGCACCACTGAGATGACCCAAAATGCTAAGGTTTTTCTTAGCCCTGTTTAACTCCACTCCATTCATCTCACCTGTACTCAGCCTCACCAGCTATGGTTTGTCAGTGTTGTACTGTGCTGTAGGATTGTGAATTACCAGTGTTTCTTTCAAACTGCCAGTACAATTTTTAAGGTATTAAAAATACTTTTGAAAAACCTCACCCCTAAATTTTTAGGAAGTGTCTTATGCTTATAAAACTCCTTAGTTTATTACACTATAAATGATAAATTTAGCTTATTGTTCCTAGCTCAGACCATTCATTTATGTACTCCTTTTGGTCTTTATAAGAAATTCAGTTGTTCTAAGCTAAGTGCATTAAGTGTTCCAACACTGAAAGGGAATGAAAACATTTTCTCATGTATTCATTGACTTTTAAAAATAAGTATAAAATCCGTGTTTATTAAAATTTAAAAGGCTTATACAAAAATTCTTGCCTTTTTGGAGGCAAAAACAAAACCCCAAGAACATCCCTTTATCATCTGTAGGGGGCAGCAGCATACTATCAGATGAGCGTAAGAAAGGGCGCTGTACTCCCATCCGCACACACCCGCCCAGAGCAGACCTGGCTCTCCAAACCAGGATTCCCTTGGCAGGAATACAGTGCCCTTAGTATAAGGTAACTCATCTGCACTCCCAAAAATCTGCTCCAATAAGCAATGCAGAAGCCAGTGAAACTGCACACATTGTACATGGCTGCAGCGGTTTTACTCCAGTGCAAACGTTGACCTCTGAAGTGACAGGTATTGCATTTATGCTGCAAGGAGTGGAGCATGTCCTCACTTGGACATGGCTACCTGGGTATGCGGTCAGCACGGGGACTACGTCCTTCAACACCCAGTCAGCGCTGCTCAGAGACCGGACTCAGCCAGACCACTTCAAAAGGGCAGATTTTTAGCAGAAACTAGCTTAGGCACTTTTAGATAGAGGAGAAGCCAGGGCTGACCTGGGAGAACAGGCAGCTCACCCTGTGCTTAAGTTTATGAGTCACAACCGGAGTAAAGAGCAAGACTGGGGGGGTCTCTGCTCTTCAGCTTTGGCTTTACTCCAGGCATCTCAGGGAGAGGCCACACACACTGTGCACATACGAGGACACAGCTCTCGCAGTCAGTGGTATCAAGCTCTGCTCCCCCTGCCCTCCCCTTCCTCTCCAAGCAACCAGTCCAATCCCACCAGAGTGGTGTGAGTCCCACCAGCATACCCACGAAACAGGCACTTCCTTTCGTCTCCCACGTGCACTGCGTCATCTCCCAGCCTGGGCCAGAGAGGGACAGGGGACGACGTTCTGCTCCGAGCCTCCCCTCCCACTGGGGGGAGAAGCCACCTCCTCCCTTGAGCGCATCCCAGAGGAGCCTGCTCCTTGCCCTGTTGCAGCGGGCAGGCTCTGACAGCCCCCAGGCAGGCGCTGGCGGCACAGTTCTTGCAGCGTGGGCACTGTCTGGCGGCTCCGGCACAGGGGCTCGGAGAACACCAGGGGCGTCCCCCCCATCTCATCAAAGTGCAAGGGGTTGTTCCGGGTCCCCGCCACCACCAGCTCCAGGAGCCGGACCACACAGTCCGAAAACCAGTTCTTCAGGCGGAAATAGCCCTCCTGGAAAGAGATCCGAAGGCTGACAGGTCCCGTCGGCATCCGCACGCTCAGGCTGAACAGGTAGTTCCCCTGAGAGCTGTCCCTTACCAGGTAGGTGCCGACAGGCTCCCGCTGGAGCTTGGCGTGAGCCTCCCCCACTGACAAGGGGCCCCAGTAGAAGTCACTGGCCTGAAGGATATTGAGGGATCGCTCCAGTACCTCCCACTCGCAGCTGCGAAACATCCGGAAGCGAGCAGGCAAGCTGGATGGCGCAGGGCTGGGGAGGACGCTCCGATGCTGCCTTTGCGGACGAGAAACAGTCACGTGCGTGTTCTGTAGGTCATCTGGCCTCCCTCTGATCATCTCTCAAAGAGCCCATGGATCCTGGAAAGATGCTGTCTTTACCATGCTTCCCCCTTTGCATCCAGCCTGCAGGACAGAAGGAAAGTGAGGCAAAGCCTTTATGGTTGTCCAACTGGGCAAGCAAAGACTCTTCACAGGGAGGAAAAACAGCAGCGAGGGTACAGGGGAGTTACTGTAGGTCACAAACCCACAGCTGTAGGAATGACAGGGGAAATATGTGCAGGAATGGCTCCATCTGGCTCCCCCCACCAGCGCAATGTTACAGAGCTCTGCATGCACTGGGTTTATATGATTCCCAGTCAGGGGATCCCCAGCACAGCCTTCAGTATGCTGGTCTGAATCTAGCAGATTTCAGTATTTGCGATTTCCCTCTATTGGATGTTTGGGGAGGTTTTAGCATGGCCTTGAGACTGGTGAGAGGAAATGAAACCCAAAATTAGAAAGGAAAAACCTCCCAAGGCAGGAAAGTATCTTTATCATTCAGTGAAAGGTGCAAAGGACTCCTCACACCTGCCCAACCTTCTCTCTGTCTAAAGGACGTGACTTAGAGGAAACAGAAGATGGGAGCGAATCTTTCCCACCAAACCCCAGGAACCACTGCCTCATCCCAGGACACTCCTGTGCCAGGAGGCCTCAGACCAGGCCCCCTTCAAGAAATGCCTCGCCACCAGCAGCGCTAGGACTGCTGCAGATTAGACTGCTTATACTGACACCAGACCCTGCGACCGTGTGAGGAACGATTCTGCTCAGGCCCTTCCAGGCCCTTAACTCCAGTTTCTGCCCTGGGCTCTCTGGGGGACAGCTCTGGACCACGGGCTCCTCCCTGCCAGGAGATGATCCTGCCTTCTCCCAAGCAGCAGTCATCTGCAGACTCCAAAGTGCCCTTCATTGCTGTCACAAGCCTGCTCTTGCCCTACTTGTTCTGCAGCTGGTGTTACTACCAGGCTCTGTGCATTTAGCAATGAGGATTCCCGCACCCAGCGTTGCCATCAGCCATCCATCCGAGTAATTTCAATTATTAAAAAGAAGTATATATTCTGTGTGTGTGTGTGTGTATATGTATATATATATATATATATATATATGCATACATAAACATAAAAACCACAGCCCTAAGCCAGAGGCTCATTCTGTGTGAGAAGCTGAGCTGTTACATACCACTTCCCCAGGCCTGACAAGGCAGTAGCTCACCGCCAAACCCTGTCCTCGGTCCCTTGACATACTCCATTAACCCAGTCACACACACTGACAGCGAAGCCCCGCTTCGAGAGGTGCAGACTGCCGACATGCAGCCCACAGCAGAGGAAGGGATGCGTTTCCCCAGCTCCAGCAGTCCCTCCCCACAGCGGACTCAGCGGGGGGGAACATGGCACCCCCAGGGAACATGCAGGGACCCACAGAGGAGGGCTAATTCTGGAGGGAAAAGCTTTTCTCACTCTACAGCCTGGCTAGCTAGGCTCACATTGTTCACTGGCTACTCCAAAGCCTCGCACTCCTGTCGGTATTCGGGCTGGCCGCGCACAACGAAGTGTGCACGTGGGGAGATGACGCAGAGAGCCAAACTTCTTTCCCTCACGCCACCCTGCCCCAGCATTTTTCCTCCTGCCTAGGCACACGCTGCCAGGAGGCATAAAGCAATTCAGCCTCCACAGCCAGCTCAGTCCCTCTCTCCCCTAGGGCTCCTAACAAAAGACAGGCCCAGCTGGCACAGCGGTTTTGGAAAGGAGACATCCATCCAGCAAAGCCTTGTCCACAGCTACCCTTTCTCCCCTGTTGTCTCTCACAGTAGTTGCAGTAATATAGTTGCAGTAATATCAATAATGCAACCATCAGGCACTTCTCCACACATGGAGCCATAAGCATCTTTGTCCAAGAGCACCCTGGGAAGCTTTTCCAGGGGTGAATATACAGTTTCTCCTCCTGTGATTTGCAGGCCACAAAGTTGTTACCATCCTCTATCCTGCCCTTTAGATATGTGCCACTGTGGGAGGGAAATTCCACTCTTACAAAAAGGTGGGAGGGGTAGGAAGGAGTTAATCAAGTTGTTTTTTTTTTTTTTTTTTCCATAAAAAAAAAAAGGCAGCAGTTGAGAGCTGCTCAGACGGTTCAGCAAGTCAGAGTAAATCTTAGGGGAGGCTGATTTAGTGAGCAGAACGCAAGTAAACACAGTCGACACGTGCAGTGATTAGAGCAATCTATCACCACACAAAGCTCAACACTGTAGGCACCACAAGAAGCTGCAGCATCTCTATCCCTTTCCTTTTCCTCTCTGCTGGGTGAGAAAGCTACAGAGCCCTTTGACATTAGTTATTATAGAAAAAGGAGGTTGTACTACTGTTAACTGCCTCCAAGGCTGCAGCTAAAGAGATGACAGGACTGAGAAGGAGCCTTGCTCCCACCAGCAGCTTCTCCTCCCAAACAGCAACTTCTCTTGGGTCCAAACTGAAATTTTGCCAATCTCACAGGTCTTGGTTGGGAAACAAATTCAAACAGGAAAACAGAAGCAGGCAGCTGTCTTTCATTTCCAGACTAGGTTTTAAAACAACAAATAGATAATTTGTTTAAGGCTCCAGATGCCATTTGACAAAAACACAACGGTTTGTCCCAGTTTTCAAGCTTGAGTCATTCTCCCAAGTCCTTTAAGAAAAATCCACTGCTACTAGAAGTCTGACTGAGTAAGAACTGAGACTGTGTCATCGTTTCGAATTCAAAGCAAATGTAAAAATAGCACCCTCACAATTTGTTCACTTGGTTTGAAATCTCCATATGGGTCAGATCCTCAGACAGCATGAATTTGTTTAGCTTCAGTGACCCATTTCCAACAGATGAGTGTCTGGCCTGCAATGCAGTGTTAGCTGGCCCTCTAGAAGTACTTTCTGATATTACCTTCACAGGTTCACTCTTAATGAATCAACAGACACTACGTGCACGTGGCCTCCCATTTCAAGCTAGGAAAAAGCAGACTCTTAGGATTAGAAATAAGCCAGACCAGGGGTGTACCGAAATACATATGCATAATTAGTTCTGCTTCCGACTTACCACACCGAGATTTGCTTTTTTTCCCCCTAAAAAGCCAAAAAAACCCAACGTCCAAACACCCAAACACATTACTACCTCTCTGCTACAAAACAGTAAGAAGAGCATTTACAGCTAGAGCAACATGCTGCAAAAAGCCAGTGTCCCACTAATTAAAAGGCTGGATAAGTTTCCCTGGACCTTCTCTGATTTACTACAAGTTCAAGTGCTTTTCAAAGTAAGTGCTCTTGACACAGGGCATTTTGCTTGCCTCCCTGTTCGTTATCCAAGCAAAGCAGAGTATTTCATATAAGAAGACAACCCTAGTCAATTAGGTGACTGTATACAATCTGTGATGCCAACCAAGCCAGCTCTGCACCCTGGGGCTTGATAAATCTGGCATGTTCAACAGCAGTTTCAAGTACTCAGATCTGATTTGTTCGTGCACTTTTGCTTTAGGATACTTGAAAGAGCTTACCTCTTTAAATTTACTATCCATAAGGATGAGTTTCTGGACATCAGGCCTGGAACTGGTCCAAATTCAAGAGCTTCGATGCAGCATTTCCTAGATTTTGCAAGGCTTCACTTAAGAGCAAGTTCTTCCTTTGAAAAGAAAGAGATGTCCATCAAACTGGTGACTAAGTCCATCAGTTCCCCATAACACAGACCCAAAATGCAACAAATCCAGGGACAGGTTGTCTGTCTCAACCTCCTTGACCTATATTTCTGTAGAATCATGTATACAGCACTTCAGATAACAACAGAGACAAATGACAGCTTTATTATTATTTTTTTTGATGCTACTTCCAATGCTGTGACTTAACTTCCAAATAGCTCACAGGTGCCCTAAGGATGAATGCAAAGAGCTTAAAGTTGCCATCATCTTTTGGAAGTTGAACCATGAAAACCAAATGCTAAGAGATGATACAACAGGAATAAGGTTTAAGATTCTGAATGGTAAATTTAAACTTGCGCTGAATGCTACATATAACGTTGCGAGTATCTTATCTGAAACAGCATGCATAACAATTCGCTGCTGAATTATCTGAATTGGGCTCCAGTCAGTTCTGACACAAGCTCTTCTGCCCTGCCTCCCGCAGCTCTCGGGTTTTTCCTTTGCACCCCGCGGATGGCACATGAAATCTGCTGATCTGATGGAGCAGCAGAGCACCACTTGTGCAATCACATATCTGTCAGTGGGTCCATCAGCAAGCAGAAAAAGCAAATGCAGCCTCCTGCATGCCTTTCGGAGGCAGTCCCTTTAAGGCTTCGTTTATACCTAAGCTCCGTTACCCAACATTGCTTCCCTGTGCCGCTCCCAGACAGCCTCAGGCTGGGCATGCGCCCCATGAGCCACATTTACTCGCAGCTAGTTGAACTGCAGTTCTGGCCCATGGCTACGCTACCCACGCCATTCGGCTTCGGTACCTTCCCATTATAAATCCCACAGTTTCCAAGCAGTTAGATGGAAGCTGGGATAATTCGGAAAAGCTTTCCCGGAGATACCCTGCAAGCCCTCGCAGCAGAGTCCCCGTTTCAGGCAGCCCGGCCCGAGCAGCCGGCTCCTGCTTGCACGTCTGCATCCCACAGAAATGCGCTGCCTACTGATTTGTGGCTACAGAGGATGCCTCAAAGCAAAGCTCAAGCATGGGGCTGGATGAGAAACATCCCCAGCAAGCACCAAGCGCACAACACTGTTTTAATGGTGGGCCAGCCTGGTCCTCGCAGCCGCAGCCATCCGCCAAGCGCGGGCATCATGTTCACTGGTGCCCAGCCGCAGCGAGCCCCCCAGCCGTGGCGATCCGGGCCCACGCGGAGGGGGCAGGGCCAGGCAGGAGCCGCGCAGAGGACCGCGCGCCAGCAAGCGCAGAGGGAGCTGCGGTTAGGCGAGGAATGCGGCACAGCTCAGCCAAGAGAGGACCGGCGTTCCTCGCAGCCAACTGCTCCAGCACAGGGCAGGCCTGGGAGACATCGCAGCTCCCTCTATCTTTTATGCCATGGCTATAAATAGAGTTTGATGCGAGCCTGCCATTGTGTCTGACATGTGAGGGAATACATGGAAAAAAAATATATATATACACACACCCCAAACCAAAGCTGTGTTTTGTGTTTCCCATGACCAGCATTCAACAAGGATGCAATATAAAAAAACCCTGTAAATTTGCTGCCTAGTATGAGGCAGCACACATACGACATTTGCTGTTTCCATGTATTACAGCTGTGCAGCAGAGCCACTCCGTGAGCTCAGGGAATCAGTTTCTAAAGATCCTGCACAAGGCCTGTTCTTATCAAACCCTTTTCATAACTTTAGGGTTGGAGAGCATCCCTCAAAACCCACAGACACCTCACCTTTCCATGGATTTGATGTTTCAGTTTTGTGTTTCTTGTCATACTTTTCCATGACATGTGCTTTCTGCTTTAGCGTGACACTTTGCTGATACAGGCTAAAAGGTTTTTTACCCAAAGAAAACCCACAAGATAGTTTGATGCGTTCCGAGTACTCTTCAAGGCAGGCAAGCCTGCAAGCATGGTTGGTTTCTGCATAACATGTTGAAAAAAAAGAATAAAGGTGGTGGTTTATAGGAGAGAGAATTGCTTTGACTAGACTAACTGATAGAGCTGGAAGACAGAACCCATTTTCAAGATCCCTTCATCACACCTTTAAAATACTCTGCAAATTCAAAACAATTATTTCCACATTAAACAGCTTGTTCCTCATAGAAATAGCCAGTGTGAAACTGTAATCCTGCCATTTCATAACAACAGAGATGCCACATCGCTTCCCCGAACTTGAAGGCTGCTGTGCAGTAAGAGCTGCAAGCAACTATAGCTTGTTTTATAGCAAGTAAAACTACCAACTGACTTCTGGCAAAGAAAACTTCTATTGGACTATTGAATTCTGGCTCAAGAGCCTGAATTTTTTTTCTCCCCATAAATGGGGAAAAGCAAAGAAAAACAAAAAAGTAGAAGGGAAATCAGTACTGGTTACTACCAAGTTTCAAAGCTGCAACTTAGGCGACCCTGCCAGGCTAAAGAGGAGCTGTTGCTTACCTTTCTGGCCAACACGAGGGCTTTTTCTGGAAAGCGAGCGAAGCCCAGCCGCGCCGTTCCCAACCCTGGCAATGCCCCAGCAAGCAGCAATCTCTGCTAACGGCAGGGCAGCAGTGGAACGTGAAGGGGCAGCCCCACGCTCTGCCAGGGCACGCACCCTCTGCATGACTGCCTGCCCTCCCTGTCCTGCCAGCCCGTCCCACCACGTGCCCGCCAGCAAAGCGGCTGACCCTGCTGCTGCCTCCACTTTGGGTGCCGAAAGGAGGAGATGGGGAACAGATGGAGCAGAGAGCAAGAAGGGGAGGTAGGAAGAGGCCAAGACAACACGGAGCCCTTGGTGCTCCCTACTGAAACGTGCCGTTCCATCTCCCTCAAGTGAGTGGGAACAGCGGGAACGGGAGCAGTGACACCCAGCGTGGCATCCTCTCCCTCCGCCAGGGCACTGGGAGAACAGGGCTGCTCCCCAAACCCAGGAAGGGGAGCAGAGATCATGGGGAGGCATGGCAACATTGGCAGCACGCGGCCAGGCTGGCAGCTGTGGGGAGGCAAAGGGACAGCGCAGAGGGACCCAGGAGTCCGGGCAGAGCCGGGAGCCTGCACCGCTGCGCCTGGCAAGAGCCGGCTGCTCAAGCTGTCGACGCGGCTACCAGAGCACAGCCGAGATGGAGGACGCAGCTAAGGATGAAGTCCTCTCAGCTTCAGGCATACAAATCCTGAATTTTCACCGGCAAACCTGTGGCCTCCGCACACCTTGCCACGGCACTAGCACAAACCCACACGGGCAGAGGCGTGCTGAGCGGCGCGCTCCCCGCAGCCTTGCTTTCTGTCTGTCAGCTCTGCCTCCATCGGCAACGGCTCCTCTGCCTCCCCGACTCGTGCCATCCCCATGCCAGCCATACAGGTGCGTTTTCTCTGTGCCAGCCTTACTAAGCTGCACTGTCTTTTCTCAGCTGTCCTAGCATCCCGTTTGAGGAAATGAATCCTGAGAAGCAGTGGCTGTCGGCGGTCCCCACCATGACCGGCCTCATGTCAAAAGCATCACAGTTAGCAGGAAAGGAATTCAAGGAAGAAGCTAAGTCTGAGAAATGAACAGCATCTGCAGGAAAAGGTCTTAGAGAAAAGTCCCAGACGGTTTAACCAACGCGAGGCAGAGCCTACAGGCTCAGAGGAGATCCTCCCTTTGCTCTTGAGAAGGGCTGGTTTTAGGAGACGTGACGGGCCATTAAGCAGTATCAGTTATTGTATCTGCAGAGGAAGGGGGTGAGGGTCACAAAGCACAAATGCACCACAACACTTAAGTTTTATAATGGGGGATTTCCAACACACAAAATAAAGAAACTAGTTCTGAAAGTCAAAAGTGAAAAAAAAAATTTTTCAAAGTCATTAGAGGTTATTTAGGAAATCTTAAAGTGACAGGGCACACAGGCCTCCAGCAACCAAGGGAGCAGAAAGGGAAGAACAGGAGCTGCTCAGCTAAGGGCCCGGGCTCGGGGACACCGCAGGTCATGCAGCAAGTACTGGCTATAGGTATGATGTTTGCAAGGGCCTCCACCATGGATCAGAGGCACTGTACAAAAACACAACAAAACCATAGTCCCTGCCCAAATCTCTCTACAATCTCAGTAATCCTTCAGAAGATGAAAAGCTAACCTTGGCAGAGCCAATATAAAGGCATATGAATTACTGGCAGTAGGGAGCAAATTTACATTAGGATGGCTGTCATGAAACTGGGACAGCAGGTAGCCAAGATAAACAAAACAAACACCAGAAAACAAATGGCATTTTCAGGTTATCAAAAACAGAAAACCTCTGGGGGAATCATTTAGTTCACTGGGCTACAGCAAGTGGGAACAAGGATACTGCAGAGAAGCTAAGTAATTACYGGCAAGCAGATTATTGTCTTGCACAGGATGCTGAGGAGGTTCCCTAGTATTTAATGATGTTTAACCTGAAGACCTGGTGGGGAGGGAATGCTGGTGTATCACAAGAGGAGGGGAAAACTGAAATTCAAGAACAAAATGTCAATGGACGCAGTGGTCTATACCCAGGGTTTCTGAAGGAGTTGGGAAGTGGTCAGCTGAGGTGCAGAGAGAGGCACTCTCTCAATCAAATCATCTGCTACCACCAAGGGCCAGGGGGCTGCAAAGGCCATGAAGAGCCTTTTCTAAAACCATGCTGTGACACAGGAGCATGGCTGCTGCATGAGGCCACCTGACAACGAGGGACAGGCGATGCCCAGACCGAGATCCTCATCAGGAGGACGGGATCTAGAGGAGCAGCCATGGAGGGGACGTGCCTTGTGCTTCCCCAAAGCCTCTGTGCCAGAAGCTGGCTGAGACGTGAGCTGGGGGGGGCACAAGGTAAGGAACTAGCCACGCCGGATCTGTAAAGCAGACAGGCAGACGATGAGGAGCAGTCACTCCTCAGCATCACAGTGGGCTGGAGGAAAGGTGGCCGGAGGAAACAGGCATGTCACCAGCTCCACACCTGAACTCCTCTCTGCTGCCTTCCTGACTGTGCCTACCTATCTCATCACCACCAGCTCTGCCCTCCATGTCTGCATGGACCCTGTCAGCCCCCTCCACTACTTTATACCCCTTTCCCTGGAGCCGAGGCACCACAGCAGGACCCTTGTCCCAGGCTGCTGGCTGCAGGCAGGGAGAGGAGCTGGGGAGCTGTTGCTCTCCGAGGACTGGCAGCACCAGGGAGGGAAGGACCCTGCGTGCTGCTTCTGCTCCTCTCCTCGAGCATCAGCTCCTGAAGGGAAAGGGGCACAGGGGCGGGCAGCCCGCTTTGCCCTCCCCAGCTGCGTGACCAGTCAGTAGGTGCAAAAGGAGCCCAAAGCGGCACCCAGCTCAGGCGTGACTTGTTCCCTTCCTCCTGCCCATGCAAAGACCCAGTCTGAGCCAGGTCACTTTCTAAATATCTTCTTCCCGGGCTGCAACCCGCCATTGCCCATGATATTTAAACACTGGCAATTTAATCCTGCACCCCAGAGGGTAGCTTCAAGCCTCACTTTGCTTAAATGTATGTAGCCACCTGGAAAAGCAAGCGAGCCCCCTCCTTTACCCTGCCTGGGTGACCAGTGCAAGGGACAAAAACACCTCTGGGACAGCCACAGAAGTCAGAGGTCACTCAAAATTGGGCAAGTTGGCACGCAGCAGGAGATCAGACAAGACACTGTCCAGATAAATGCAAGCGAATAAGGATTTGTAGGAGGAAGACAAACTCGTTCTGTGTTTTAAAGAGCTATGAATTCGCTGGGTCAGCTCAGAAATGAGCTGAATAGAACTGCTGAGGTTCATTAAGAAAAGCGTCCACTCAGAACGCAAAGGCAATAATTAAAAAAACAAGAAGCAAATACAAGCACGAGGATGCAAAATGGATGGGTGGGAATATAACGGTAATGTCACCAGCTGAAATAACCTATTCCGTTCCAGTCACCTTAAATAAAGACAGACAGATGAAATAAAGGGGAGAGGCCTAAATATGGGTGATGAGAAGTCATGTGAAAGTTTTCAGACAGTGAGAGACTGGAGAAACTCCATGCTTAGTTTAGAAGGCTGATAGTTATAAGGGTATGCAAAGAAACATACAATATAACCAGGCTGTTCTTTTTACCGTCTTTCATAAAACTAAGGGAGGAAGTTCAAAGGTAACTGAGATTGAAAAGTAACTAATTTTAAAACTCATAAAAGGAACAACCTCCCCAATCAGACACATTAAATGTTACTGGGGAAAGTGAGAGGGCTGATCTGAGGATTCTCATTTCTCTTCTTTCTCAAACTTCTCTGCTTGGTCTCTATAAAGTACCCATTGCTCTAGGAAGACTTTTATAAAGTCTGACTCACTATACCAAAATATAAGGCCCTTTTTTCCTAATTGATCTCTTTTTTGCAACTCAAGCTTTTATGTTTATTAGATTATGCTCTAGTTTAATTGAGCATTTTGACTGAAATGCTTTGACAGACTGTAAGTAGAGGAATCCAGCAGCAAAAGGGTTTTTAGCATCACCTTTTAAAGCCACTTCTTAGACATTCCAGCTTTACATAAAACTGCAGTGTAGCCCAGCAAAAGGCATAAACATCCTTTAGTCATCATGCAAAGCTAAAGGAGTAAACAAGAGTTTACAAAGTCACTATAAGGAATCAACTATTAACTATGGAGCTGCTGCAGAGCAGCTCCATAGCAATAGTTAAAGCAGCTTAGCCCACTTTTCCTCATTTTTATATGGATAAAAAGTATAGCACCTCTTGCTTATACGTGCTCCATTGACTACTGGTATGCACTTCACTTGGATACTGGTATGCACACTACAATTTCATTGCTTACTGCTAAACCAACTCCAAACCTGAAATGGCTGTGTCAGGCTAGAGCAAGCCATTCCCTCTGTCTTGGTTTTCCCTTGATTGTGGCTCTTTGTCCATTATGTCACTTAGCTGGGCTTTGGAAGATGAACATAATTTCCAATGGTGGGAATTGGAGACTGTTTCTCTAGCTCCAGCTTCCCTGCCTCCGCATCCCAAAATCTCTCATCAGAAAACAAAAGAGAATTGAAATATGGATGCAAAATAACACTGCCGGTCTGTCAAAAAGTATAATCAGACCATTCATGCAGGCATATATGCACATCACCACAATTCTGCTGTCACAAGCAAATGCGCGCAGAACCTCCCCTAACCTTAGCAAGGTGCTGTGCTGTATAGAAATCCAACTACATGGTCAGATTGAGGGAACAGGAGCCGAGATCTTTGACGTAATCGCTCTTATTTTCTTCCCTGACAGCCTGGGTGTAAGTTTCCAAGTAAACTTTGCTGCCCAGGAAGTAAGAAAGTAGTAACAAGCTGCTTCTGAGCTGCAGAATCGCAAACAAAAAAATTGCTGCACAAGTCAGAATCTGAAGTCAAAATTTTTCTTCAAAGTTTGCAGGGGGAAAAGGCAACAAAAACTCTCTGCTTAGACAAAGGCAGCTGAATACTGCCAGCTTAACCCAATTTTGCCAGCCACAGCTCCAACAGAGTCAATGTAAAGTTAAAACAGCCTATTTGCAAACTTAACATTGGCCCAATTTGATTCTTTCCCTTGTATTTCACATGTGTTTGCAAGCAAGCAGAAGCACAAAAAGTGCATGGGGAGCAGGAAGGGAGAAGACAGAGAGAATGTGCATTATCAAAATACCTTGAGAGCAGTTCTTGGAAATGTGCAGTCTGCAAGCTTGTATCAGACATTCATTTCCTGTGAAGTGCACACAGGCCTTTTCATTTCTCCACTGAAGAGGACGAAAATAAGGGGGCAGCTCTAAAGTCTCCAAAGACAACACAGAAAGCAGTATTTAGCAATTTTACAAAAACTGAGTTAATATTGTTAGGTTATTACAGAACTACTGAACACAACCTGAGAGTCAGAGCAGTTAAAATTTAGGACTTTCTACGCCTCTCACTGCTAAATCTTAGCTTGAAATCTTGCACTTGGCCAAGGGGGGAAATGAATTTTACCTGACTCATTTTGACCACTCATTAACACAAAGTCACCAAAACCTGCTGCACCAAACACCGCCGCACTTTTTTTTTCTTTCTTTTTAAGGGTCTGAGACTGAATTCAGCAAAATGATTAGCTCAGAGTTACCTTTTTGAGGCAGAAGGCTGTAGGATATGCACAAATGCAAAACAGGAGACTGGGCAGTAATGAAGTACACTGACAGCATAGAAGGGGGTGAGTTGACACCAGTGCCTGTCTTCAGCTTCCACCTCTAGTTACATGCAACCACGGATCAAATTAATCTAACATTTAGTTGCATTCTTCTAAGTAAATGTGTTGCTGCCTAACAACATACACATTGAATGTTTAGTACCTTTACTGTATAAAAAGATATTAACCCTGTTTGGCATACTCAGCTCTTGTACCATCCCTATTTCAATTTAAATCAAAAGCTACAGGTGTCCACCTCTCCTGGCTTGCAAGCTTTCGGCAAGCACAACTAGCCAAATTCTGCAATGACCCCCAAAAATGGCTCAAGAAAATGCAACCTCCCCAGAGCTTTTATTAATCTGACCACGGTGTCAACCCGACCCTAATGATGTTATATTTAAGTATAAGCACTATCTATTTATTGCTGACCAAACTGAAGTAGGAGCATGGTAGGAGAAACCAGGAAAAAAAAAAACTGCATTTGGTAGGGGAGACGGCTGGGGGAGAAGACGGTCATGAGGAATGCAAGGAAAGACTCAGAGGAAAGAAAGAAGAAAACTCCAGTGGGGATGGAGAGAAAGAGAAGCAAGGAAAGAAACAAAACTTAAAATGCAACTGTGGCAACATTTTCTCCTTTGTTTCTCAGCAATGTGACCGCAGTATTAATGACAGCAACTAAGAATTTACACTATGCAACTCATGTTCTACCCTTGCGCAAACTGACCACCAACTTCACAGGAATTCCAGTTGGATTAAGGGCAAGAGGCACTAGAGGCATGTTGGAAGCTCTCTTTCTGGAAACTGAATTTGGCCCTCTCCAAACAGGCATTACAGAGGCAGAGACACGAACCTGTGACCCTTTGCACAAGCTCAGCCCTTCCTCATTGTTCCTTCACGTCTGCTTTTCGGGACCCCCATGCAGTCTGGGCTCCTGCGGGCCAGAAAATTGCTGGAGTTTATCTACAGCTGCCAGTGCAATCTTAAACCAAAGCCTTGTGCTGCCTCTTGACACCACTACATTTAAGTAAGTGGTAAATGAGCCAGGTTATTGAAGGACATATAACATACAGCACAATGACAAGTAGCACAAAAATAACCATGGCCCAGATCCAAGTTTCGTTCAGGAGAAGATGGGAACCTGTGTAGGAGGCTGATATCTAAATAATTCTATGGATTTGTGCCCAAGAGCCTTCCACTCCAGAGGGGACAAAAATCTGTATTTCAAAAACTATGTTTGAAGTCGCATAGCCAGGAAAATCACTCATGAGCGCAGAAACAAAGCTTGGCTTCATCTGCAATGACTGGCCACATCTCGTCGTAACTTGATTCAACCAAGACCAACATTATGTGATAATAGAGCCTCAGTCCCACAAACTTATGTGCATGTGCATAATTTTAAGCACATGACCATAGCCCTGCTGCGACTGAATGGGCTATTTGATGTTTGCAGCAGCTAAACTGCAGTCACAATTGTTTGGAGAAAGCAGATATGTCTGCGTACCCTCTTAAGGGCACAGTCGCTAGAGAATGAAACATCAGGAAACTGCAGTTATTTTTGATCCCACCCCATTTTACAGAATTGAGCATGGTCAACATGTGACTGGATTTTCCTTTTAAGTTCTCTGAATGCTACAAGGAGGAGAACCAGCAGATTGCACTGCCTGGACCATATAATCCCCAAAGAGTAGTTTGCTAACAATACTCCTTACCCTAAATTTTCCAGAACAATGGACAAGTCACATCCCCCTCCTTCTTCCATTTAGAAAACAAGCAAACAAAAAAGCCCAGGATATTAATTTAACATCCTTGGGCTCTTCTCAGTTACCTCCAGGGCTCATTCAGGTCCTGTTTCCAAACTTTCATTGGACAGAGAGGAACACACATTTAAACTAAATTAAAATAAGATTAAATAAAAAAAATAAAATAAAAAAGATCCTAAGAATAACAGAAGCTGAGGTTTTAGGTAGTAACGATTCCAAAATTCTCAGTAAAAGTGTGTGTTAGTGGGAAAAAGTGAGTAGAGGATTCTGTATGGCTGCAAGTACCATGACTCAGACTGCACAAAGGACAAGGTCTTAGCGCTAACCTTTGACTGTGATGCTTTTCATGGGCACACAGCACTGATATTCTCAGAAAAGGCCGGTGTAAGGCTGCGCTCTGCCTCTATCAGATATGGGAAGACGGCGAGCTACGCTGCCTCCAGCTCCACCAGCGCCGGGGACAGCCTTGGTTCAAGGTTATCCTGTTTCCCAGTAACACCTTCCATTCTGGTGGGGAATTCACTTTTGAGAATTAAAAGCTAACATTAAAGCGAACATGCTGCCTAACGCTCCTCCAGCGTCTTACGTTAGGTGAACAAGAGAAGCGGTAGGAAGACGAAGCTACTGCTCCCCAGGTCTGCGAGGCCGCCTTCCTGCAGACCCATCTGAGAGGTTACATAATACACAGGTTTCACTTCAAAATAAGCATCTTTGCACCCTGATGGTTTGGAGAACGCCTTGACTGGGGACCTGTCCCAAGGCCGCATGGAGACCCCAGGGCTGCCCCCAGCACCCTGCCACTGCCCGCACACGCCGCACGGCTCCCCGTCTGCTGCCGGCACCCCAAATCCTCCCCCGGGCCCCACCAGGAGAGGCACCCCAACCCGCGGCACGCTCCCCTCTTCCAGAGCCAGCGACAGCCCCAATTCCCGATGGAGCCAAGCCGCCAGGGGAAGGCAACCCCCAACTCCTGCCCCTGCGAAAAGCCAAGAAGGGGGGGAAAGGAGGAAAAAAAGAGAGAAACAACGCCCCCCTCCCCAAAACAGGCGGTTTTTCGTTAGCGCAGCGAGACTTACCCTGCTCCGGCCTCCCGACAGCAGGCGAAGAGGCTGCGGGCAAGCGGCGCTGCCGCGGGTGCGAGCGAGCGCTCAGTGCCGGGGCGACAGCGGTGCTGCCCGGCCCTGCCCCCGCCGGGCCGCCGCCGCCGCCGCCGCTCTCCCGCCCCGAAGTGAAACCGAGGCGGCCTCACGCTGCCGCCGGGCACCGCCGCGCATCCCCCCCCGCCCCCCCCCGGCCCCGAAAGGCACCGAAGGGCCGGGGCG